>NW_012116243.1:2813928-2817495 GCF_000951035.1 Colobus angolensis palliatus | reverse complement strand
AAAAAAAAAAAAAAAAAAAATTCAGAGATTTTTAAGGAGGAAATTTTACATAACTGATTTTTATAATATTTTCCATTTTTCCAATTTTCTGAGCATTTCCTGTACTTTTTTTCACCTCTTTAAAAACTAACTTTATTAAGATGTAACTTACATACCACAAAATTCACCTATTTAAGGTATACTATTCAGTGGTTTTAGTATATTCACAGTGGTTTAGTGTATTCATATTTAGTATTTTCACAGTTTTGTATATTCACTATTGCTACTATCTAATTTCAGTAAATTTTCATCAGTCCCAAAAGAAATTCTGTAACCCATAGCATCAGTCCTGATTTATTCCTTTTCCTCAGCCCTTGGCAACTACCAATCTACGTTTTGTGTCTATGGATTTGCCTATTCTGGACATTTCATATAAATGGAATACTGTAATGTTATATGTACCCTTTTATGTCTGGCTTTTTTCACGTAATACAATGTTTTCAGTGTTCTTCAGGTTGTAATGTATTCACTTTCAAAGTTTATTTCTTTTTATTTCCAAATAATATTCCATTGTACTGATACACCACATGTCTATTCATTAGTTGATAGACATTTAGGTTGTTTCTCCTTTTTTGCTATTGTGAGTGTTTGTATATACATTTTGGTGTGGACATATGTTTCCATTTCTCTTGGATCTATACCTAGGAGTAGAATGGCTGGGACATATGGTAACTTTACATTTAATATTTTGAGGAACTCCCAGACTCCCTTCCAGACTGGTTGCACCATTTTATCATCCTGCTAGCAGAGTTTAAGAGTTCTAATTTCTACACATTCTTGCAAACAATTGTTATTGTCTGTTTTTTCAATTTTATTTTCATTAATTTTCACATTTAGAGGAACTGGAAGCCTGTCCTGCTTGCTTGTTCTACATGCTCAGTTTTTCCCTGCTATAGACTACGGTGGAGATGGTACCTATGGTATAGTAGAAAGAGCCCTAAACTTAGAAGAATTGGTGTGAGTCCCGGTTTAGCACTTGCTGCTTCACTTCTGTGAGCTTCAGTTTCCCCCGATTTAAAATAGGATTAACCCTTGCTTTCCGGCGATGATCCAGTAAAGCAACATGTAAAATATATTCCTTTTCCGTCTCCCTCCATTTTACTCTCTCTTTGATGCATATTTCTTAAGTAAATAAATAAGAAGAGATATTAAATAATTTTGCCTTAATGGCCTTTCCCTAATAAGATATAAACCCTTAACAAGTTTTAAATTTCTGTCTTTGTAATGGGTAGTTTATGTTAGTGTTAGTTGTATCAGCAGAAAAGTTGAAAGCAAAGTTTGTCTCCTGGTCTGTTCCATTTGGGAAGAATTTTTATAATTTGTCTAGGATAATAAATGAAGTAGATAATCTACATACATGGATAATTAAGAGATGAATGTGGCTCTTTTTCTTTTCTAATATTTAAATTGTTTTTCCACATTTTTCTTATTTATTCTTATAACTTGAGTATGTATCCAAAGAAAGCTGTGTTTTCTCCTTTACCTTCTTGTCAGGTGAAGGCAACTTTGAGAACATATGCAAGGTCTAATGGCTTAAAAACAGCATGTGGCCAAAGCTTTCACTGGTTTACAACAGCCAGACTTTTCTACTACAGTTTTGCCTGAATCACATTCTGAAGCCAAATTGACACAATTACAATCTTTCACAAGTGCCATCAACCTTCTTTCCATTGTGTTTTGTCCTCTCTGTGCCACCGGCCTGGCCCGTTATTCTTGTCCAGCCCACAAGGTCCAATTCAGTTGTGCCTTCTCCAAGAAGCCTTCTCTTCTCTTTCTTCATTCATTAGAATCCTTTTTATTTACTGCTAACTATTTTTTGATACAAAAAGCAATTCATACATTAAAAAAGTCAGGGCCAGGCACGGTGGCTCACGCCTATAATCCCAGTACTTTGGGAGGCCAAGGCAGGTGGATCACAAGGTCAGGAGATCAAGACCATCCTGGCTCACACGGTGAAACCACATCTCTACTAAAAATGTAAAAAATTAGCCGGGCATGGTGGTGGGCACCTGTAGTCCCAGCTACTCGGGAGGCTGAGGCAGGAGAATGGCATGAACCCAGGAGGTGGAGCTTGCAGTGAGCCAAGATCCCGCCACTGCACTCCAGCCTGGGCGACAGGGCGAGACTCCGTCTTAAAAAAAAAAAAAAAAAAAAAAAGAAAGTGTGAGTCTTGGCCGGGCACAGTGGCTCACGCCTGTAATTCCAGCACTTTGGGAGGCAGAGGTGGGAGGATCACCTGAGCTCAGGAGTTCAAGACCAGCCTGACTAATGTGGAGAACCCCATCTCTACTAAAAAATATGAGATTAGCCGGGTGTGATGGTGCATGCCTATAAGCTCACCTACTTGGAAGGCTGAGGCAGGAGAATCGCTTGAACCCAGGAGGCGGAGGTTGTGGTGAGCTGAGATCGCACCTTTGCACTCCAGCCTAAGCAACAAGAGCAAAACTCTCTCTCAAAAAAAAGAAAGTGTGAGTCTTTTGGCCCACTGGGCAACCAGATATAATGGGGGTGCTTTTCGTAACTTGCCTTGTTTTAAGTAAGGACACAGATCCAGGTTTTCTAAGCAGTGTCCTACTTAGTGCTGAAAAAATGCAGAGGATAGCAAAGTATTTTTTTACAGTAGAAAACTAAAGGAAAAATTAAGAAATCTTTAGTAATTGTTACCCATGTGTTTATTTAAATATGTAGATCTATCCTAACATGATTATTCTTAGACGTAACAACTTCATTCATTCATGAATCTATCAAACCTTTAAATGTACTAGATATGCAACCCTAAGTGCCCCAAATTGACTCCTGTATCTAAAGAGGTCATGATACTTTATAGTTTTCTAAACACTTTCATTAAGTTTCATCTGATTGTTTATCTACTTATTTAACAAATCCTGTTGATCTCCCTATTGTTAGCACTGGAGTTACAGCAGTGAATTAAATAAAACTCCACTGCCTTTGTGGAGTTATATTCCAGCAAGAAGAATGGATAATGGACAAGTAGAAATATTCTTTACATCACATAGTGGTAACAAAAGTATAAGAGATTAAATGGATGTAGAAGGTGGGGTATGTGTTTGCAGTTTGAAATACAGCTCGTGGAGGAGCTAGCACTGAAGCAGAAACTTGAGTAAAATCAAGGAGTAAGCCACATGGAGAAATGAGTAAACAGTAAGTACAAAGTCCTTGAAGCAGAAACACATTGGTGTGTTTGAGAAACAAAACGGAGGGCAGTATAGTCAGACCAAATCAGAGAAAGAAGGAAAGGTAGCAAATAAGGTTGGGGTGCTAGCCAACAGGCAGATTATGTTGGGCCTAATAGGTCATGCAAAGGGGTCTGGATTTTATTCTAAGTGCAATGGAAAGCCATTGGAAGATTTTGAACAGATTGAGAATGAGATTTCTCTTTTTTTTTTTTTTGAGACAGTCTTGCTCTGTTGCTCAGGCTGGAGTGCAGTGGCGCCATCTCAGCTCACTGCAAGCTCCGCCTCCCGGGTTCACACCATTCTCCTGCCTCAGCCTCCTGAGTAGCTGGGA
>NW_012116243.1:2372482-2810185 GCF_000951035.1 Colobus angolensis palliatus | reverse complement strand
AAAAAAAAAAAAAAAAAATTGGTTTGCAGAAAGAATACAATTGATGTCAGAAATTTGAGAAGACCCAGCATAAGGCATACTGTCTGGCACAATTTGCTTTGTAAAATGAGGGAAAAGGAAAGCAGGTAGAGGGGAATAAAAAGGGTAAATCAACAAAAAGTATAACAGTGACTTGGTTGGGGACTGAGAGAGAGGGTAAATGAAGGGAAACTTTTTGAGAAGTCAAATACATGTAGTCAATACAAAAACTACGGAAGAGACCTTTTATCCTTTTAACTATAATAAAAGCCCTACTGGCTTCCCAAAATACCTGTTCCATCAAGGAAAAAGATAAGCTTTGTGTGTAAATGAAAGAGAACTTCTCTTCTTTGTCCTGAAACAGTTGAAAAATAAAAAGTTTTACTACAAGAGTATGAGATTGCTTGATAAATACATGACATAAAAGCTCAAAATTAATCTTCTGACATTTATTTGTTTACTTTTGATTCTCACAGAGACTGTTATATTTTATTTTTTCCTAAATTAGATTAATAGTATTTTATACTAAAGGTTCACATTGATGATAGCAGTGATAGGATCCACTGACCAAAAGATCATTTTTAACAGTAGCAAATAAATGTGTTGTTTTTGAAACAGACAATGGCCTGATTTTGCGAATTTTCTAATGAATGCTATTTGAATTTTAAAGTTCTTTATGCCACTGGAAAGCAGAATGGCTGCAGCTTAAAACCATAAGCTGCATGAAGTTTCGTGAACTTTTAGAAATTGAATTACTGAATACAGGTTACCTTCTGCATAATTGTATAAAGCTGATGAAATGGGTCTCTTTTGCTGTGATTGCTTTCCAAATTCTACCCAAGTGAATTCACAGCTGATGGTTTTAAGCAGAGCAAAGACAGATTAACTGGCTCACATAAAATAAAACCTTTAGTGACAGAAAAATGAAATAGTCCTACAGCTTCACAAGATGTTATACATATTTTTAAAGTACCCAGTAATTCTTATGGCAAATATCATCCCCCACTCTGATTAGCTTCACCGTGGTGTTTATAACCGATTTTACCTTGTGCTATTAGTTGATGTTATGTCTTTTAGTTTCTCAACTATGCTTTACAGTGTTTAGAATAGTAAATGTTATTGGCAGAAAAAAATGCCGTGAGAAAATTGCTTTGTCTTAAGATTTCTCTGTCTTATAAAATTTATTATTTATATATTTATTCTGCCAGGAATTCTTTAGGTGGTTAAACATTAATGACACACAGGGAGGCATTATTACTGAGTGTGTGTTTGCAGAAGTATCTTTTCATGAAGTTTTTTGTCTTTTTTTTTGTACTGTATATCTACACCCACCATTGTGGAATGGTGAACTTAAATGAAAGCAAAACAAAAGAAAAGCCAAAAGTAACACAGTTGCTGTGGTCTGGAGCCCTTCCGACCAACAGAGTAGCCTAAGCTAAAATGGAGATACCCCACCCCACCACTACACACACTTTAAATGCAATAATGTAGGCATTGTTTTCATTTTATAGAGAAGGAATCAGTATCTCACAAAGGTTTCAGCAATTTGCCAAGATCTCAGTTAGTGGTGAAATCAGTATTAAAATTCAGGTCTGTCTGATTGGAACCATGAGTTTGGCTACCTCAGTTCTAAAAATTTGATAGACATAAAGTCATTTTTAGTAAAAGAAAATTAAAATTTGTAATAATGTATATTCTTAATTTGAGACTGAAAACTGATACAGAACTGAAGATTTTAGCATTTAAAAATAGTGCTAAGTCACTTCTGTGTTTTTGTTTTGGGACCAGGCTCTCCTATGCCCTCTGTATCTCTCCAGGTTCTGACTCCATGAATCTCCCTCTTTGGAGACAGAAACACTTTAATTACCATCTCTCTCTCAAGGCTGTATTTTATCCTTCCTTGGGGCAGAGTACAAGCTGCCGAAATGAATTCAACTCATCTCACTTGTGCCCCAGCCACTTAGATTCCCTGCCTTACCAATTGCCCTAGTCCTGGAGTGCAGCTGCCCTGGGAACCTGGGAACCCGGGAACCCATTCACATAGGTCTCTGTCAAATGTGTCACTTTCTCAAGGAGTTTTTCACTTCTGTGATGTCTATTTTGAACTTTTTGCAAAGTATATCCTTAGCATTTCTCCCAAACTGAAGTGGCATGCACTGTACAGTCAATTCTGTATTTTTAGTAGCTTTGAAACATTTTTGTTAGTTAAAATAAAAGCTACAGATTAGTGTAGGTGGTAATTAAAAGTTGGTACTTTTTGTCCAATACTTTTCCCTGCCCATGCACTATTGAGAAGCGTGGGAGAAGATTGCTTGGGAAATTACTATCACAAAGTATATTTTAAAATGGCTAATTATAAACATTTTCTCCTCTTTTTTATCACTTAGTGTTGAAATAAGGCAGAGAGGTAACTCAATTTAGTTCAAAAGCCATTTTCTAAATGAGAGGAATTAACTGAGAACTGTTACATTAATAGACATTGCCAGTGGCTGTATTCTGCATACAAAACACTTGTTCATGTTTTCCTTGACCTCCTTTGATTGGACCCAGCACTAAGTTTATACTGAATGGCCTCAGTCTGGTCTTTGGCAAGCATCAGGGAGTAATGAATAGTGGAACATCGAAAGGCTTAAATGTCCTGGCACAGGCCCTGTGTCAGTATGATGAGCTAACCATGGCATTGTTCAATGAGAAGGCCCTGTGTTCCTTTGGAAATAAAATCTTGGCTTGTGGGCAGAGGTCTATGTACACACATTGAATTTCTCTGTCTTCCTGCTATGCTATTCCATTCATAATTAAACTTTGAAAGCAAAGCTCTGAAGAGGTTCTTCAATGCCTCTCCTCTGAGTATGCCCAGAAACAAGTGGCTGATGTAAAAATGGCATAGCTCTACTCTTTTATTTGGGAGCTCTCTGAAATTTAAGTCCAAAGACTTGAAGAACAAACTCTTTAAGCTGGACAGCATTGTAGACATTCACTGTTTCGCCCCTCAAAAGGTTTTCCCTCTGAAAGCTGTGGTAATCACAGATTTTTTGCTGCAGAATTTCTGATGTTCTGATCTTTTTTGTTTACAGCTCCATCTGTATTTGTAGTGACATGTCTAAATTTGTCTCAGTACATCTCAATTCCAAGAATGAATTGATCTGCTTATGAGCAGTTCCCCCTTGAAAACAAAGAAAAAGAGGAAAACTAAGCTCTAGAGATTATTAAAGATATGACATTGTAACTTGCCTTTTCTTTCTAATTTTTACTCTTAAAAACAGAACAAAAATTTTATAGTCCGAGTCTGCCAGACAGTACCTGAAGAAGCCAGGAATATTTGGGTAATAGAAACGTATGCTGTTGATATTGTACATTATCAAGAAGAGTCTCCTAGGAGTTCTTCTAAAGCATATTTTAATTCCCTGTTATAAAAACAGCCTCCTGGTAGGGTATAAATAGCTAAATAAAACGATAAAGAACCTACATTATGCGAGTATTTAAAATCTGAAGATCTTTTAGAAATACATGTTGAAATACTTGCATAATAACAACATAATTTCTGGGATTTGCTTAAAAACAGTTTGATGTAAGGATAAATAGATCAGCATGTAAAGGAAATAAGATTAGCCATGAATTCATTGTTGACCGGGGTGACACATACATGCACATTCTTATACTATTCCCTCTACTTTTAAGATGTTGGAAATTTTTTTTTTTTTTTTTTTTGAGATGGAGTCTCACCCTATTGCCCAGGCTGGAGTGCAGTGGCCGGATCTCAGCTCACTGCAAGCTCCGCCTCCCGGGTTTACACCATTCTTCTGCCTCAGGCTCCCGAGTAGCTGGGACTACAGGCGCCCACCACCTCGCCCAGCTAGTTTTTTGTATTTTTTAGTAGAGACGGGGTTTCACCGTGTTAGCCAGGATGGTCTTGATCTCCTGACCTCGTGATCCGCCCGTCTTGGCCTCCCAAAGTGCTGGGATTACAGGCTTGAGCCACCGCGCCCAGCCTGGAAATTTTTTATAATTAAAAGTTAAAAACTTTTTTCTGATGGTTCAGAGTGATGGTTTCATAGGATGAAATGTTTTCTTGCTAAAGAAAAAGAGTCCAAAGATCTAAGCCACTTTAGAATCTTTAAAAATTTGTATGCTATGCAAATAATACAATTGTGAATAATCTATTTTTACTTCAGTGATTGCATTTAGAATGCTAGCTGTGGGCCGGGCGCAGTGGCTCAAGCCTGTAATCCCAGCACGGGCAGATCATGAGGTCAGGAGATCGAGACCATCCTGGCTAACACAGTGAAACCCCGTCTCTACTAAAAAATACAAAAAACTAGCCGGGCGAGGTGGTGGGCGCCTGTAGTCCTAGCTACTCGGGAGGCTGAGGCAGGAGAATGGCGTGAACCCGGCAGGCGGAGCTTGCAGTGAGCTGAGATCCGGCCACAGTACTCCAGCCTGGGCGACAGAGCGAGACTCCACCTCAAAAAAAAAAAAAAAAGAATGCTAGCTGTGAATATGGATATAAAAATCGTACTATAAATAGTTTGATACCTGAAATGCTTTGGTCATTGAGATAATTGGGATAGTTTAATTTCTAATATAGGTTATTCACAGGGAAACAATGCCAAAAACATTACTATGTTGGAATACATAGCAGTAAACCCACACCAGACAACCTAATATCTATGAAATGATCAAGAAAATGGTTGGATTCTTATGGTTATGATTTATCATATCATTGTGGTGTTGGAAACATTTTGATTAATAAAGTGTCAGTTAAGAGAATGAAAGATGAAGAAGGAGTTAAGAATATGCCATCCTCAAAAATGCCTTTTTGGCATATTAACTATTTTGAGGTAAAGGCACTTGATAAACAGCAGGGGCAAGAAGATCACTCTGACCTTCCTTCTGTTTTGTAAAAGCAGCAGATGAAATTCCCATTTGAAATATGTCCTCCCTCCCTATACCAGAAGGAAAGTATCATTCATTTCTAGGATGGTAAGTTGAGGCCAAGGAAAATCTGTACAGACGCAAACCTTCATCTTCCTTGTCCCTTCTCTACCCAAAACACTCTAGCCCAAGCCTCTTTGCCTTATCACATTTTCACAGTTTACTGCTTTTTGTCTAATTTTTTGTCATCTTTTGTCTATAAATTAATATCTAAGTGTTCAACTCTAACTGCATCTTTGGGTCTCCATTTTCCTATGAAGTCTCCTGTGGAGTATAAAACTTACATTAAATTAATTTGTTTGCTCTTCTCTTGTTGATCTGTCTTTGGTTAGTTTAATTCTCATGCCTAGCCTAAGAAAACTAAGAGGATAGAGGCAAAATACTGCCCCTCTACAATGTTCTGTGAGCCCAAAGTAACAGGTAAATATGTTCATATCTATTTATATCACATTATAAGCTGTTTTCTACTTTATTTTTCTTTGGCTCAGTTCAACCATTAATCAACTATATTAAAGTTCAGGTTTTTAAAATAATGTAGTTATAGTATTGCTTAGTTGGGGCATGGGCATATCTTGGTGGATTCCCACTGGGAAAGCTTTACTCTAATGAGGCCATTAATGTTAGCATTCCAGGCAATGGAAATATCAAGTAGTTGCTGATAACTATTGAGTAAACAGGATGAGTCTTCAATGACTCTGCTGTTATCTATTGCTACTCTTAGTATTCTCTTGAATATAGCAATTCAGACCCTAAATAACTGATCTTATATTCTCTGAAGAATGCTACATCCTAGCTAAGAAGTTATTAGTGATGATAAACATGATATAAACATATAAACATGATATATTCATGTTTACAATCATTTACTTCTGCCATATGAAAACGTTTAAAGTATATATTTTTTTCAGCTTGGAAAGTTTGATGGCATTCCGTTTGAGAAGTATTTTTTAAAATATTGGTTTTTGTGGCAAGTTGACCCAAAAAGTTGAAAGGAGGTGAAATCAAAGCTTTTATTTTTATTTATTTATTTTCAAACGGGGTTTCACTCTTTGTCTCAGGCTGGAGTACTGTGGCATGATCATGGCTCACTGCTGCCTTGACGTCCTGAGTTCAAGCTACCCTTCTTTAAAAAATCAAAACCTTTATTAAGAAAAAAACTACCCTATGATTCATAGACTGTTGCAGATAGACATGAAAATCATCTTTGCAGTATGTGATGGCCCACATTAGATTTCTGTTTATTTCAGAATATGATCATCAGATACTTATTGAAGTTTTACTGAAGTCACTATGTTTACATCCATGTGACCATACACTTGTCCATTTGTTCATTCATTATTCATTTGAGAAGTGTGTACTATGAGCTTCTTCTAGGAGATCTAGTGGTGAAAAATAGACAAGTTTTCTGCTGTCATGGAGCTTACATTATAGGGGTTGTGGATAGATAAATAAGAAAGCTGTTAGTATAAAATGTTATTCAGAGAATTATGGTAGCATGATGTTATGGAAAGAGAGACATTAGGTGGTCAGGAAAGACACCTCTGAAGATATAATCTTTAAGTTGAGATCAGAATATCAACAAAGAGTCAGTCATGCAAAAATGAATTGCTTAGTTCTCTTGTTAAAAACTAGAATGTTAGAGCTATGTCCAACTTTCATAGAGTCAGGCTTTTGTCCATATAATATATATGTATTAGTCCATTTTCACAATGCCATAAAGATACTACCTGAGACTGGTTAATTTATAAACAAAGGAGGTTTGACTCACAGTTCCACACAGCTGGGGAGGTCTCAGGAAACTTATAATCATGGTGGAAGGTGAAGCAGGTATCGGGACAACCTGCTCCCGTGGTTAATGTGGGTTCTTTTCTATTTACCAGGCATCTCAGCTGGTTTGAGAAATAAAGAGAAAGAGTACGAGAGAGGGAAATTTAAAGCTGGGTGTCCGGGGGGAGACATCACGTGTCGGCAGGATCCGTGATGTTCCCTGAGTAAAACCAGCAAGTTTTTATTAGCGATTTTCAAAAGGGGAGAGAGTGCACGAATAGGGTATGGGTCACAGAGATCACATACTTCACAAGGTAATAAAATATCACAAAGCAAATGGAGGCAGGGTGAGATCACAGGACCACAGGATGGGGCAAAATTAAAATTGCTAATGAAGTTTCGGGCATGCATTGTCATTGATAACATCTTATCAGGAAACAGTGTTTGAGAGCAGACAACCTGTCTGACCAAAATTTATGAGGCGGGAATTTCCTCATCCTAATAAGCCTGGGAGCGCTACAGGAGACCGGGGCTTATTTTATCCCTTCGGCTTTGACCATAAAAGACGGATGCCTCCAAGGGGGGTCATTCATAGACCTACCCTCAGGGCGCATTCTCTTTCTCAGGGATGTTCCTTGCTGAGAAAAAGAATTCAGCGATAATTCTCCTATTTGCTTTTGAAAGAAGAGAAATATGGCTGTGTTCCGTCCGGCTCACTGGCAGCCAGTTCAAGGTTACCTCCCTTGTTCCCTGAACATCACTGTTATCCTGTTCTTTTTCAAGATGCCCAGATTTCATATTGTTCAAACACACATGCTCTACAAACAATTTGTGCAGTTAACGCAATCATCACAGGGTCCTGAGGCAACATATATCCTCCTCAGCTTATGAAGAAGATGATGGGATTAAGAGATTAAAGTAAAAAGACAGGCATAGGAAATCACAAGGGTATTGATTGGGAAAGTGATAAATGTCCATGAAATCTTCACAATTTATGTTCAGAGATTGCAGTAAAGACAGTTGTAAGAAATTATAAAAGTATTAATTTGGGGAACTAATAAATGTTCATGAAATCTTCACAATTTATGTGCTTCTGCCATGGCTTCAGCCGGTCCCTCCGTTCGGGGTCCCAGACTTCCCACAACAAGCAGGCACGTTCTTCATAAGGCGACAGGAGAGATAGAGAGAGTGTGAACACACAAGTGAAACTGCCATTTATAAAACCAGCAGATCTCCTGAGAACCCACTTGCTATCATGGAAACAGCATGAGACCATGATCCAGTCACCTCCCACCAGGCCCCTCCCTTGACACCTTGGGATTACAATTTGAGATGAGATTTGGGGGGGAACACAGAGCCAAACCATAAAAATATATGTATAACCTTAGTTCTACTAGGCCCATCAGTAAACTAGCTAAATGTCTCCTGCATGTGCCTTTAAATCTGTACCACTCTTTCACTCATCAACACACCATAGGGGCCTTTTAACTTCCAGTGCAAAGCCCAAAGCTGGATGCTTATGTTTGATATACTTCTCTTGCCTTTCATCCATTCTTGTGAGGCCTGCCTTCCTTAACCCAGGGCTTCACACTGTCCTCTCATTGCTCAGACAGCTCATTTCTTGATCCTTTTCCTTCCATACTCACTGGCCATCCAGGCACATTTGTTGCATGCATCCCACACCCCACAAATAAAAACTGATCTTGTTGTTTTTGTCTGCTTAATGCCAAATTCTTGTTCTTCTGGAGTTTACTTCTGGATAATTTGATTTATCCCAAGCCAAGCCAATGAGTGCCAGAAAGCTTGACTATGTTCTCCTTCTCTGTGTCCCGTTACACTTCCCCTTGCTTGTCAATCATGTTGTCTCACTCCAGGGTAACATAAGCACATTTTCCAGTGGTCTTTTGAGGCATCTCCCATATATTTGGTATTGATTTTGAACTGCCACCAAAGACATTCTGGAGAAAATGGGCCTTGTAACACTAATATTGTCCTATGTGTTTAACTGCCTAAATTAAGAGCTGTTCTGCTTATGTCTGAAAAACACTATATTTTCTGTTTGCACAGGATCAGTGTTATTGATAACGAATTAATGGCTTATTACTGAGCTGAAAAATCATTTTGCTAATGCTCCATGTATGGACTCTTCATGCCTAAATAAATTGCCACTTCAGCACATATGAAAAGGATAACTGGCTGGGCGCGGTGGCTCAAGCCTGTAATCCCAGCACTTTGGGAGGCCGAGACGGGTGGATCACGAGGTCAGGAGATCGAGACCATCCTGGCTAACACGGTGAAACCCCGTCTTTACTAAAAAAATACAAAAAACTAGCCGGGCGACGTGGTGGGCGCCTGTAGTCCCAGCTACTCGGGAGGCTGAGGCAGGAGAATGGCGTGAACCTGGGAGGCGGAGCTTGCAGTGAGCTGAGATCCGGCCACTGCACTCCAGCCTGGGTGATAGTGAGACTCTGTCAAAAAAAAAAAAAAAAAGAAAAGGATAACTAACATTTATGAGCAAAATCAGAGTATTTTGTGTTGCAGTAATCATTCACGTTTTTTTGGACTCCTTAGCTTTATGGAATTGCAAACAAGCGTAACAGTTTTAAAACACTGAATCTATATCTAGGAAGATAACTAGATTGATATGGTAATCATGCTGTTTAAACAGATTTAGAGCAGTTTTAGCTCCTTAGAATTTTAAACTTAAAAAAAAAATTTATCTATGTTTTTAGAAGTTGTGTTTTGGCATAGAGAGTATGTCCATGTCTTGCAATGATTTTACCTGTCTAGGAAATTGATTCATCAGTTTTTCTTATTTCTGAGAAGACAGTTCTCTTCATAAAATTTCCTACTTCTTTTCAAACCATCAGATTTGTGTCATTTTGTTCTGGTGAAAACTCTATGAATGATGCTATTTATCATTTTAGTTCTTATTTTGAATAAAATGTAAGTAAATTTGCCATTTATTGGCTCTAGTCTAATCTTAAAAGTGTTAAATTGTACATAATGGGTTCCTAACACATTATATGTTCCTAGTACACCAAATATTGTTAAGATTTTTTAAAGAATCAAAAAATTATCTAAGTTGTCAATAAATTATCAAAACAGATGCTAGATAATATTTTGTTAATTTATTTGATTAGCTACTCAAGTAATCTATCCTATAGAGTATATGAGATTAGGACTAGAAGAGACTTCTTCAACAATTTCTTTGTTAATAGCTTACTAAAATACTGTATTTAAATTTTATTTAGATTAAGTTTCTCCACACAGTGGACATAATATACCCTCTCTTTCTTCCTAAGTGTGGTAAAGGTTAAATAAATACCACATATTAAGTGAGAAAGCATCTGAGGTTCCCACTGATATCTGTTCTCAGTTCTTTATTTTCATATTGTAGGTAAACACTTTTTTTTTTAACCATTTGATGGTATTTATAAAAGTTGATTTGGGACCTTTAACACTAGAATTCTGATGGACACATGGAAAATGCTTACCATTAATAGGAAGAAAAGTTCATGAGCCCCCCCCAAATAAATATATTACATGTTATGATTTTTAAATGAATGTTATAAGTGGCTTATTTGCTTTTTAAAGGGACTCACTTATATACAAAGTAGAAGAGCTAAATATATCACTTATCATATTTGGCCAGAGAAGCAAGTTTTTTCCTCAGTGTGATGATTGCTTCCCTACCAATTTTGAAATGCTCTGATAAAATGCATAAGAAATAGACTTGCCAAGATAAACAGTGGAGTTTTCATAGAAGGTCACTCATTTATATTTTTGCATCCTTGTTCCTGTCAATTTTGATATAACCTTTCAAAATGTAGGCTTTTAAAGTCATTTTTATTTTTGCTTCAGCCTCCATGAGATTCCTAATCATAGTAAATAATGTAATAATTAGTCCCAGAAATGGTTTAGACAATAACATTTTTAGAGCAGACTGTGAGGGCCCTTTGCAGATTTTGAAAGGAATCTATTTTCAATTACAAAAAGACCTTTCTTTCGTAAAATAGTAGGAACACATTTGCAATTTTATGTTATTTGTCCACAGACCTGTTCTTATACATGAATGGGGAAGTTGTAAATGTTGTTCATGTGAATGAGCAGAATGAAGTTTAAAAATAGTGTCATTATTCTTTAAATATATTGGAGAGAGATAGAATGAATGTGAATATGGAAAAGTTTTCTGGATTTCTTCTCCAGATAATGCAAAATGGTTACCCAGTGTTCGACACTTGTCCTGCCAGCATCTGTATGAAGGAAACCTGATCACCTAATAGTCACCCCTCCTTTGTATACCAGAGTTTGAACAAGTTTCTGGATATAAGTTATATACAGAGATACATAATTAATTTTGTCTTTTTTTATCAGAATGATGATTTCATAATTTGTGCAGAAGAGCTTTTCCCTCATGTTCTACCTTTGCTTTTTGATTAACTAAATGGGCAAAGGAGCTTAATTTGCACAAAACAATGACTGAAAGAAGCACAGGTTACTGTGACCTATAGATTGCGTTTGGTGCCTGTGTTCCAGTAAAGTAACCATTTAAAGTTTAAGAGCCCAAGTCTTTTTCACTGTGTAGCCTTCAGAGAGCATACTATGTGGAGGTACAGATTTTGATTTTTCAGTCCATAGACTTTATGCTATTATTTTAGATCATCAAGTGATCAAGAAACTACAAAGGTGAATACAGACGTCTAAAATTAAGGCTTATAATAGTACATGCCATGTGTTCAAGCTCCAACATCCTGAATCTGTGGTTTTCTAGGTATTTAATGACTTTGATTTTTAAAAATCACACCGTTTCTTTGTACATTATCATACATTTACATTACATCTTGAAATAAATTTAAGTATTAGAATAAAACATAGACACCCCACTGAGTTAAAGATTTTAAATTTTATTCTATTGTACTTACCCTTAGACAGATCCACCCACTTAATTCTGAGGTCTGCGTATAATCTTTGCCAATATAAATGCAATAAAATGACTAAATCAAAAGATGTTAAAAACTGTCAGTGTAGAATTGTGAATTTGAATAGGTAGAAAAGGAAATTCTTCTAAGACAGTAAACACTGTATAATAAAATACTTTTTCATTAGTGACCCTTAGGGAATAAGTAGTAGTGTAAATTACCTTTTCAACTTTTCAAGAGGAGTGTCTTATTAGAAATTCAAAGGAAATTTTCTTTAGTAATCATTTTAATGCTCCACATTAGTGAAGTCAACTTTGGTTCCTTATGCAGTTTTGTTTTTCATTGGTAATTTACTGACAGAATGCAGTGAGGGGTGGTGCAGGACTGAGTTTTCTTATAGAACTCAAGGGGGCAGTAATTCCAGGGGAAGATAACCATCTGCACTAAACTACTCTTTTTTTTTTTTTAAGTAGATTAAAATTTTTAGTGGGAACATTATCATAACAGTTGGTTATGGCACATAAAATACAGAAAATGGCATTTTTCAATAGTAAACTAATTACCAGTTTTGTTAATGAATTATAAACATTGAATTTTAATTTACTCTCTGGAAGGGTGCTTGGAAGTATGCATGATGCACGTATGGGGAGAGGGATAGGGTGGTGAAAAAAGAGGTCTGCGCATGTATAAAGTTAAAATATTAATTGATAAATTTTGTTATTGGTCTAAGTGAATGGTTTAGAAATGTTTTATTCCCCCTCTCTATTGCCAGTTTTCTGTGTAATTATTTCACACATTGATTATATGTTTATATAATATGGGAATCGAAGAGATTATACCGTAGTCACTCTCCATTCATAGTCCTTTCTTTCCTCAAAACAAAACAAAAACAACCAAATTCTCAAAATATGTCATACATCTTAACAGTATGCACAAATTCAGTAGTTACTGCTTTATTTTCATTCTGTTCCCTTTGGGAAACATTCATCCCTCAGGTGTGTAATTGAAAAGGCCTGCTTGTGTTCTTATTTCGGGGAAAGCATTTAATGAGACCTATAAATGATTCTTGGCAATAGAAAGAAAACAACTCCAAATTTTGTAAATTCCATATTTACATAAAGATACACCTACTTGCCAGGCACAGTGGCTCAACGTCAGTAATCCCAGCAGTTCGGGAGACTGAGGTGGGCAGATTGCTTGAGCCCAGGAGTTTAAGATCAGCCTGGACAACATGGCTACTAAAACTACAAAATTTAGCTGGGTGTGGTGGCATGTACCTGTGATCCCAACTACATGGGAGGCTGAGAATCATCTGAGCCCAGGAAGTCGAGGCTGTGAGCCATGATCACGCCACTGCACTCCAGCCTGTGCAACAGGAGTGAGACCCTGTCTAAAAAAAAAAAAAACAAATAAAGAGACCCATTCAGCTCCAGCCTCACTCTCTAATTTCTGAAGGCCAAGTGTTACCTACTCTCATTGTATCCACCTTTCTCTGGAATGTTAAGGGTCATTTGAAAAAGTACAGACCTAAGGACCGGGCGCGGTGGCTCACACCTGTAATCCCAGCACTTTGGGAGGCCGAGGTGGGTGATCACCTGAGGTCAGGAGTTCAAGACCAGCCTGGCCAACATGGTGAAACCCTGTCTCTACTAAAAATACGAAAATTAGCTGGGCATGGTGGCAGGCACCTGTAATCCCATCTACTTGGAAGCTGAGGCAGGAGAATCGCTTGAACCAGGGAGGCGAAGGTTGCAGTGAGATGAGATCAAGCTGTTGCCTATTGCACTCCAGCCTGGACAACAGGAGTGAGACCCTGTCTTAAAAAAAAAGAAAAAAAGAAAAAAGAAAAGACCCATTCAGCTCCAGCCTCACTTTCACTTTTTCCTTTCTGAAGGCCAAGTGTTAGCTACTCTCATTGTATCCACCTTTCTCTGGATTGCTAAGTGTCATTTGAAAAAGCCCAGACCTTCACTGGTCCAGCATACTAGGAGGAGGCTTTGAAGAGCTTCTCTGATCTCTAATTACAACTATGACACTAGTTAATTTTTGATGGTGCATTCCAGTAAGTTTTAGTATGTAAAGTAATATTTTCCTCAGCCTGGCAGATTACAGGACAGTGCCAAAGCTAATGCCAGAAAGTATACAGAGGAAGGATATTGTGTTTACCAGGCAAAGGTGTATGACCACGTAAGTTAACAAAGAAAACATGTTGTTATAGATTATTTTACTGTTACTAAAACTAAATATTTTATTTTGCTATCCATATGTTATTCTCATCTATAACATAATGTAAAGATTAGAGCATATTAAAAATTTACAAGAATTCTTACATGTACCTCAATTTCAGTGAAATTCATTTAAGCAAAATGCAGATTTAAGGAATTCACAAATTAAGTGAAAAATTCACTTCTGTAAGCAGCAGTTCATTCCCTAGGGTCCTGCTGTGCTAAACCTTGTTTTAGTGGAGTGTAGAGGGTATGTGTTTTGTGTATAAGAAGTAGGGGGAAAGTATAAGGCCTAATTCCCGTTCTCAAGAAACATTATTTAACAACCTGCTTAGAGAAAAAGCAAGGTTCATATAAAACAAACAGCAGAGAAGCAAATAATAATAATAAATATGCAATAAAGAAATAATAATAAGAAACATGCAATAAAGTGCCCAAATGGGTGGTGTATTAAAGGAAAAAGTAAAAGCAGACCTCCTTTTCCAAATCAAAGTGCATGCACACACCAACATAGAAAACAGAGAAGTGTGATCTTTTATTACTGTAATTCTGTCATACAAGTTCAAATGTATAGAACATTTACTCAAGAAATTATTCAAGAAATGAGGCCGTTTAAATAAGTAGCAAAGGGATTGGTCTATGGGAAGGACTCAATAAATGTTAAATACTGTTGTTGGTATTACTTATATATCATGTGCTTTGGGTAGCTGTGGCAATACGGTATTAGCCTCAGCTTTCAGTTTGTTTCTGTATTTTGTTCAGGCTTTATATTGTAGAGAAGAATTTTGATTCACATGGATAAGTAGTTGTACATTGTAAGGTTTTGTGTCATTTTAACAGCTTGCTCTGCTAATGTCACATTGCGATAATCTTCAGTTAAATAAGAGGTCAAGAAGAGTTTCTTTTAAGTAGCACCCCCATGCACACCCAACAGAGGAAACAACAATAACAACAACAACAAACAAAACTGAGTGGCACAAGTTAAATAATTGGTGATTTTAGTACACAAAAAAGAGGTGGTAATGACTGTGTGTTTTGTATTCATGTTTAACCTATAAAATACAACCAAGCATTTGCAAACCCCTTAAAATATCATCAAGTAAAACTAACTTTCCAAGGTATGTGCTCTGAGAAACCCCAGTAAGGCTTGTGAGATGGGGGGGTCAACAAACCATATAGTCCATTGGCCAAATCTGGCCAACACCTGTTTTGGTATGGCCCACATGCTAAAACTGACTTTTATATTTTCAAAGGTTGAAGTAAATTTTTTTAAAAGAGAATTTATCATGATGTGAAAATTATATGGAATTCTGGTTAATTACCTATAAATTAAATTTTATTGGAACACAGCCATGTTCGTTCACTTACATATTGTCTACGAATGCTTTCCTGCTACAGTGGCTGAGCACAGTAGTTGTGATAGAGAACATATAGCCTGCAAAACCTAAATTACTTACTATCAAGCCCTTTACAGAAAAAGTTCACCAACCCCTTGCGTAAGCAATATTATGGTGGAAAAAGAGGAGGGACCATTAAATGCTGAAACCAGGGAAGGCATCGTGAAAGAGTGGTCTTGATTCAGGCTCTTTGGGTACGCTAAGGAAGGTCCACACAATGAAGGGGGGAAATACAAGGGAGAAAATGTAGAAGACTGAGAGTGAATGGCTCTCATGTGGTATGCCGTAATCAAATTCATACATGTGAAGCATTTTTAAGATGTCTATGATTTGTCAAAACAGGAGATTTTATCTACTCAGATTATTTAGTGATGATACATGTTACTAATAGTTTCTTTATGTTATGATTAAGCTTATTAAAACATTCTACTTTGGCTGGGCATGGTGGCTCACACCTGTAATCCCAGCACTTTGGGAGGCCAAAGTGGGTAGATTGCTTGAGCTTGGGAGTTCGAGACCAGCTTTGGCCAACATGGCTAAACCCCATCTCTACAAAAAAATTAAAAATTAGCTGGGTATAGTGGCACACACCTGCAGTCCCAGCTCCTTGGAAGGCTGAGATGGGAAGATCGCTCGAGCCCGGGACATCGAAGCTACAGTGAGCCGTGTTTGCGCCACTGTACTCCAGCCTGGGTGACAAAGTGAGACCCTGTCTCAGTACAAAACAACAACAATAAAAGCATTTTACTTATATTTATTAACTCTTTGTTTGGTCACTCTTTTAACAAATATCTCTTGAGTGCCTATTGTGTATGAGGCAGTTTCTCAGGAACCTCAGTTGTAACAGTGAACAAAACAAAAACTAAACAAGGGGAGAAAAGCTATGGGTCCCAGCCCTTTTAGGAGCTTACTGTCTATGGGGAAGAAGGAGGTTTCTCAAATAATCACAAACAAATACAGCATTTTCCTAGGAAAGCCTGTAATTGACATCAAGGATATGAGTATATAATAAGCAGGTCCAGAATCAGAGGACCGTGAGAATCTTCTCTGAGGAGGAAGAGATTAAGCAGAGATTTAAGGAAGAAGCAGTGGTTATTCTGACGATGGGCATGGGAGAGTGGTAAGCATCTGGGTTAGAAGGAAATATAGGTGCTAAGGGTCCATGGTAAGATTAAGAGTGAAAATCAGCTCCTGTGGGCCAGGTATAGGAAAAAGGAAGAGTTTCGTGTGGATGGGAATTGAGGCAAAAGCCCGGAGATGCCCGGCCTTGTAGCCATATTAAGATTTTTGGTCTTTACCCCAAAAGCAGCAACAGTGAAATGTTGTAAACAAGGGGCACGAATTCTAACTGGCCTGCTAGACCAGTTTGAAGGTCATTGCAGTCCAAGTGAGAGATGAGAGCATTTTGTTTTATGATAGTACCAATAGGGATAGGGAAAGTAGATAAATTCAGAATAGATTTTGGAGGCTGTGCCAACAGAACCTGATGGATTTGAATATGGGGAGACAGTGAAGGAAAGAGGGATTTTACATAAAACTATTTGGTTTTGGTTTTTCTTTACAGGATGAATAGGAGCACCATTCTCTGAGACAGACAATTTGGGAGGAGGGCTGTCAAAAGTTCATTCTTTGGCAGGTGGAATTAGGGGTGCCTTTGAGGCATCCATTTGAAATGTTATGTGAATTATCTGTGTATAAGTGGATTATGCATATCTGTGTATTACTGATCTGTTGATAAGTGCTGCTTTAGAGCCATAAGTATGGCTGAGAACACCAGAGATTGCTAATAGAGTGAGAAGGAGAGGCCTTGAACCAAGATATACAGGTTTTTTGTTTGTTTGTTTTTGTTTTTGTTTTTTTTTTAAGATAGAGTCTGGCTCTGTCGCCCAGGCTGGAGTACAGTGGCACGATCTCGGCTCACTGCAACCTCCACCTCCCAAGTTCAAGCAATTCTCCTGCCTCAGCCTCCTGAGTAGCTGGGACTACAGGCACGTGCCACCATGCCCAGCTAATTTTTTGCATTTTTAGTGGAGACCAGGTTTCACTGTGTTAGCCAGGATGGTCTCAATCTCCTCACCTCGTGATCCCCCCAACTCAAGCCTCCCAGACTGCTGGGATTACAGGCGTGAGCCTGGAAAGTATACAGAGGAGAAGCAGAAAAATGGGAATAAAACTAGAAAAGTGTAGTGTAGTAGAAGTCAAAGGAAGAGAAGTGTCAAGGGAACAATAATGCTTTAGACAAGTCAACAAAAAGAGATTGATGAATGTCCATGGATTTTGTGAAATGAATGTCTTTGGTGACCAGAGCAAGAAATGTTTCGATGAGGCAGTGAGACTAGAATGCCTAAATTATTATCAAAGTTATTTATACCTTTAAATATATTAGTTGTAAAGAAAACCTACAATCCCAGATGTGATCTTTTTATTGTTCAATTGATCTCCAAGTTTATAATGGCAGTTAATTAAAAATGGATTCACTTAAAAGAAATTTGCTTCACAGCAAATTTTGATTGAAAACATCTATTTCCCATCACCTAAATACTTAAATCTTACCCAGATTATACATCAAATCCCCTTTAATAAAAACAGGCAATAATGAGAAAAAGGCTCTTGTTCCAACAGTTACAATGTTTGTTTTTTAAAAAAAGCAAAACTGGTGACTCATAAGAAATATGCTGCTGAAAGGCCTTTTCGATTATAAGCAGCTTTCCGGCAGACCTACTTGTATTACGTCAATTTATTAAATCATGCCTTTCTGCCTCACCAACATTTGTTCTGTATGTGGCTATAGTGTTATCAAAGGAAGGTTGAAAAGGGGAGAGATGAGGCATTTTGTTTGTTTACATGTGGTTTCTCATATGTATTTAATTGACTTTTGTTCTGCTTTGTTATGTTTTTATAATATGAAAGTGTGTTATACTGTGAAAAAGGACAGAGATGTTTTGTTAGTGTTGGATTCTTTGGAAGCAAACACTGAGATCAAGACTGGGGAATAAGATGTTTACTAGGCATCAACCTCCATAAAAGAAAGTATGAAGGAAGGAGGATTGAACAGAGGCAAAATTCAAACTCTGATGCAGTCACAAAGATGTGTTGGCCAGCCCAACAGGAGCTCTCAAGCAAGTATTCCCTGTTGGAGTGTCCTGCTTTGGGTTGATATGGATGGACATTTATGCCCCACCTCACTCAGTGGCTGTTGCAGGCTGCTGCTTGGAATAGGCTGACTGCTGCCCCACCCTGTAGTTGGCTGCAAGTCCTTACTTGAAGAGGGATCTGAGCAGTGCAGCTGTCTCTACCACAGTATACTGTAATCTTCCAAGTAATTGAGTTGAATGCCTTGTATACATTTAAATTGGTTTGAATCTTTTATGTTACAAATAACAAAAGCAACAACTGGCACTTATCCAGTCAAGGCCTTGATAGGTTCATGTGAACAGAGGCCCAGAGGTTGGGTAGGCTTTAGAATTTTCTTAATCCATCAGCTCCAGCTCCATTTGCCGGAGTGTTCTGGACCTTGTCCTATTCAGTGCGTGGACAGTGTATGGAAAGTGTATGTCCTATCCAGTTTGCTCTTGCTACAGGCCGGCCTCTCTGGTGGTAGCAAGGTGACTGAGGCCCCACAGCTGCATACCAGCCAGTCCGGAAAGGAAAGACCATCTGGTGGTATGCCACAGTAGTGGTGAAAGGGTGTGATTCCTTTCCTCACACATTATAAGAGTCACCGCTGACCGGGGACAGTGGCTCACACCTGTAATTCGAGCACTTTGGGAGGCCGAGGCAGGTGAATCACTTGAGGTCAGGGGCTCGAGACCAGCCTGGCAAACATGGTGAAACCCTTACTCTACTAAAAATACAAAAATGAGCCAGGTGTGGTGGCACATGCACCTGTAATCACAGCTTCTTGGAAGGCTAAGGCAGGAGAATCACTTGAACCCAGGAGGCAGAGGTTGCAGTGAGCCAAGATTGTGCCACTGCACTCCAGCCTGGGCACAGAGTGAAACTCTATCTCAAAAAACAAAAACAAACAGTCACAGCCAACATTCCTATAAAAAAAAGTCAGGTTAACAAGAGAAAAAACAAATTTGTTTAATCAGTGTTTTATGTGACATGGAGCCTTCAGAAATCAAGACCCATAGACCCAGGGACAACTGTCTATTTTTATGCTTAGGTCTGATGAAGAATAGACAGCTATGTAGAAATGTGATTGGACAAAAGGCTATGATATAATGGTAATACATGGGAGGGTGGGTGGACCCACCAAGGCCTGTCTGTCTAGATTTTTCCTGGCCTCTTTGTGTGCCATTTCTTCCTTCCGATTATGGGGCAGGGCTTCTCTGGAATGAGGATCTTCAAGGGAGAAAGGAGAGTGTGACCTTGTTAGGTTTTTATGGCTCAGTCTGGGGTTGAGGAATTCCAGTTTCTATGATCTTCCATGGTGGAAAGAAATTCTGATTTCTACGAATGACTTTGGTAGGGGCAGAGAAAAGGGGCAGGGGATATGAGAAGGGAAGAAAGTCAGAAAGACCTTGCTTCTAAGGCTTTTCCAATGTTCTTTATTATTATTATTATTATTACTGAGACAAGGTCTCACTGTGTCACCCAGGCTGGAGTGCAGTGACATAATCTCAGATCACTGCAGCCGTTGCCTCCCAGTCTCAAGCGATCCTTCTGCCTCAGCCTCCCAAGTAACTGGGACTACAGGCGCATGCCACTATGCCCAGCTGATTTTTTTTTGTTTGTTTTTTTGTATTTTTTGTTGAGACAGGGTTTTGCCATGTTGCCCAGGTGGTCTCAAGCTCCTGGACTCAAGCTATCCGCCTGTCTCTGCCTCCCAGTGTGCTAGGATTACAGGCATGAGCCACCACACCAGCCCCAGTGTTCTGTTTTTCAGTGTATTCAGTATGCCAAGGTACCATACACTGGGGTGTTGTGTTCTGAGCCCCAGCAGCACACAGTGTTCAGGCACAGTCCGGAGATAAGCTCAGCCTGGACCACAGGGGATTGGAATAGTGGCAGAGGTAAAGAAGGCAATAATTAGCTTAGCCTAGGCTCAGCCATCTATTCTTGGAGCCATCAGTGGAGTCAACTTTTCCTGGAATCCCTTCTACTTGGTTTCCCAGTAGAAGTCAGGGGCTGTTGCATAGGGAGGGGAGGCCACCAACAAACAATGTGAAATGGATTTTTGGAAAATGCCTCTGACTGTTTTGTTGTCAGATGATAATCAGTTTACCTTACCTGTGTGGGCAGAACTCTAGACCAAGCTACAAACCAAAAACTTAGTTACTAAAAACCAATTATCTTTGTTCTTCGAACTGTTACTTGTGGGTAAAATTAAACTTATAAACACTAAAGCTGTCATAGAGTTGGATATCTAGTGAAGGGAAGGAGGAACTATGCAAGACTATGTAATCAAAATTTGAAATTGATATGTTTGACTTTCGTCTTGTCTTTTTTGCTCTGGTTCACCTCTGGGTGAAGATAATGAGGAAAAAAAGTGAAAGAATGAAGGAACTTAGATAATTCAAAAATGTAAACCCAAATTAAATCGCCAAAAGCTTTCTTTTGGGTCGAGTTGCAGCTCCAAAGAGAAAAGAAAAACGACTAAAACTGGCATATAGGAATTGTAAGTGTTAAAATATTTATCTACTTTAAGAAGTTTCTCGTCCCATCTGGGACACCTATTGTATTGATAGGAAGTAGACCCTATAAAAATTTCATTTTCTTGGAGATTTTATTAGGTTTTTTTACAAAACATCAGCATTTGATTTCTCTGCCTTTATTAAGTGGTTGAGATTGCAGGCTGACACTTATTAATTATACCAGATTTCTGGTTTTAATTAGAGAATCTCTTCTGAGACTAAACCTTTTTACCATTAGACTGTTTGAAACCTATGAGATAAAAAGGGAGAGTTCTTTCAGAAAATTATTTACATGAATTTAATTAATGATTATAATCTCCATGGTCATTTTTGCAAAAGAGTATTTAATCCCTTAACCAGTTTTCATGATTTGCATTTTGCAAAAACATGTTGGCCCTGCAGGCTTATTATCTCTGAGTTGTGTTTTTTTCCAGATGAAACTTATTTTGGGTGAGTTTTATTTTGCTACTGCTCCAAGCCCCGTTTCATACCTTAACACCTGTTTCTCATGCAGAGCAAACTGATTGGTAGAAAAGTAAAGTTTGCTTCCTTTTGCCAAGACAGAACATAGCCCTTGGCAAGGTTACCTTTGAAAACAGTTTTTCATGCAGAGACCGTATACAAGTAGCATTGCTGTTGCCAAGATCCTCTGACTGATGAAGGGTCGGAGAGATGGTGTATTCTTTTTCATTGCTTGCGGCACGTATATGTAGCATTTCTTCTGAGAAAAGGCACTCTAGTGTTTCAAACACAAACTAGAAGTTTAACCTTCCAAGAGGAAGGTCAGTGTTAGTTTTTATTGATAACACAGAAGAAAGCCACTTTATAAGAATATGAAAGATAAATTATTTGCTAAGTAAGAACGATTAAACACACTGAGCTTTCCAGCTTTCTTATGAAAATCAGTCTGAAACTATTTTACATTTTCAAAGTTGCTTTTGTTTTCCCTCCTAGCTTAGGTGTCAGTCAGATCGTTCACATTGATGATGCTGAGCACCAGTCTCCAAGCTGTGGAGACATAGTAAGGATTCCAGGCCCAGGTCCCTGTATACAGCTCTCTACTCTGTTTTGTTGCTGTTATGCCATATGGATTTTTTTGGTCATGTTTAATCATATTTTATGAGAACATTTACATTTCCAGTATGCTTTAAGCCATCTATAGTTTAATGGTTTCATAAACTCTGAGACTGCCAGGCATGGTGGGTCATGCCTATAATCTCAGCACTTTGGGAGGCCAAGGCAGGTGGATTGTTTAAGGCCAGAAGTTCAAGACTAACCTGAGCAACATGGTAAAAACACTGTCTCTACCAAAAAAAAAAAAGCCACAAAAAAATATGGTGGGATGCACCTGTAGTCCCAGCTATTCAGGAGGCTGAGGTGCGAGAATGGCTTGAGCCCAGGTGGCGGAGGTTGCACTGAACTGAGATCACACTGCTGCACTCCAGCCTGGGTGACAAAGCAAGACCTTGTCTCAAAACAAACAAACTAACTCTGGGACGGATGCTTTGTTTCACAAGTTGGAAAACCCTAGAGAGCAGTGTTTTGTGAGTTTACATGGAGCTAAGGAAGGAATGGAAAATATTTTATTCTTATGTGCATGATAAAAGAAGCTGCTATCTGAATATATCTGTGTGTGTATGGGTGTGTGTGTGTGTGTGTTCTGAGGTGAGGGTGAGGGAGAAGCCGTGGAGATGGATTGTTTCTTGCTTTATTGTCCTTGTATTAGGTAGATGTTTTTCACATTAAATATTTTTACTATTTTACACCTTCCTAAATATTGATTATTTGCAGGTTATAATTTTTCCGTTTTTTTATATGTTCCACTCTTCAGTCATGGACAAGGGCAAAATTATGCATTAATTCTATAACATTTCAGCAATACTGCTGCACAACATTGCCTTCTTAAACAAATGTAAATAGCTGATTGAAAAGTACATTTCTTTAAATTACAAATTTTATTATCCAGCTTCTACTGAAAGGCTCCACTTACCTCCAGTTATTGGAAGAATTCAACTATTTTCACTTTAGTTCTACAATCTTTTTATATTTCTTTTGGCCAAATATATGATCACAGCAAAGTTCAGTCTGTTCAAAGATGAGGAAATAAATTCTACAAAAGGGACTGGAAACTAAACAATAATGTTATAATTTTTTGATTATTACTATTATTATTATTTTGATGCTTTCAAAAAGGGATTTGTAGATGATCACTCTGGACTATCATTGGGATTCGTGTTCCACCACACTTTGCAGTTATAAAGGAATATTTCCAGGACTGGAAAGAAGAAAAGTTGAAAAAGCAGAAGAGCTTGCTACTTTGTAAAATGTTTTCTACGGGGAAATAGAGGCAGCATGTCAGGTGGCTGCTTACCCCTATATGTCACTGGAAATTTGTAGAATGACAATGACAATAACAAACATATATTGAGCACTTTATATGTGTCAGCTGTTATTGTAAGCACTTATTGATAATACTGACTCATTTAATTTTTATAACAATGCTGTGAGGTATATCACCATGCTAGAGATAAGAAATCAGAGACCCACAGTCATATTGCTAGGAAGTGATCTAGCTGAGATTTAAACCCAGGAGATCTGAGCCCACTGTCCTTGGTTCAACTGCTGCTCTTTCCACATTACAGCATTAGCATTTTTTTACCAGAGGGGATTTAATAAATCCTCTGTAATAATCCTCCTTACTTTTCATGTATCCTCGTATGTAAATATATAACTGGCTCAGAGACACTCAGTAACTTTCCAAAGGTCAGATTGTCAGGATAGAGGTAGGATTTTAGGTGAGCCTGTGCACTTCTTGGTTCCATGTTTTCTCATCTACTAGGATTCTGCCCTTGTAACAATATTGGAGGCCTTATCTATGCTCTATGAAGAATTTAGAGTTAGGCTTAACTCTTTCTTTCTTGATGAACTTGCAGCCCAGAGAGATGGGCTTAGTTGATGTTCAGCTAAGTCAGCAGACTAGAAATTTACTCAGAGAGTAGAAGCGGGAGGGAAGCTGGATGAGAGCAAGTGGAGTGGGGCTGGAGGAATGACTTGGACATTTATTTGTGAAGCAAAGCTTGAATAATATTTGAACATGTGGTTCTAAGGAGATCCTGTTACTGGCTATTATCTTTTTTTTTTTTTTTTTTGAGATGGAGTCTCGCTCTGTCGCCCAGGCTGGAGTGCAGTGGTGCGATCTCAGCTCACTGCAAACTCTGCCTCCTGGGTTCATGCCATTCTCCTGCCTCAGCCTCCCAAGTAGCTGGGACTACAGGCGCCCACCACCACACGTGGCTAATTTTTTTTTGTATTTTTAGTAGAGATGGGGTTTCACCATGTTACCCAGGATGGTCTGGATTTACTGACCTCGTGATCTGCCCTCCTCGGCCTCCCAAAGTGCTGGGATTACAGGCTTGAGCCACCACACCTGGCCTACTGGCTCTTATCTTAGAAGAAGCAGTCTTAATGGTAAGGAATCCTAACTTCTCAAAATATAAATGCTATGTTCACGTTGTAAAATGAAAAATAAAATTCCAAGCTCCCCAGCCAACTGAATTGATCCTTCCTCTCAGCCAAGGAGATTCCAAAGTAAACCTGAAAATCTAATTCAGGCTGTGATGGGAAGGAGGAGTCGGACATGCCTCATTATACTCTCTTCCTTTTGGAATTCAGGCCCAACTGACC
The DNA here is from genome assembly GCF_000951035.1 of Colobus angolensis palliatus. Classification (NCBI taxonomy): domain Eukaryota; kingdom Metazoa; phylum Chordata; class Mammalia; order Primates; family Cercopithecidae; genus Colobus; species Colobus angolensis. The sequence goes on along the minus strand of NW_012116243.1, from coordinate 2,785,601 downwards.
AGCATTAACATTAAAAAAGAGATCTTCAGACTGAAAAAACTCTTTGTTGCAATAAGATACCAAATTCCAACCTGACTCTAGTGTAGCATCACATGACAGATAGCAGGGCTTGGTCAAAATTTTACTCCAAAATATATTTCTTTGACGTATTTTGAAATGCCCTTACAAAGCTTTCTCTTATGAAGAAAATCTGCATTCTGTACATAATCCCTTTCCCTTTCCAAGTTTCCTTTTAATCCAGGAGAGATTGACTAAGAGTCTGGCACCTTTTTAGGTCTGATAAGAGAGATTTAACATCTATTCTCTCTGAAACCTGCTACTTGGAGGCTTCATCTACATAATAAGAACCTTGGTCCCCAGGGCCCCTTATCTTAACCCAGATGCTCTTTTCTACTGATTCCATGTCTTTAGATAATAATTTAACTCCTTCAACCAATTGCCAATCAGAAAATATTTGAATCTACCAAGACCTGGAAACCCCCACTTCAAGTTGTCGTGCCTTTTCAGCCTGAACCAATGTATGTGTACCTTACATATATTGATTGATGTCTGCCTGTAACTTCTGTATACACTCAAGTTGTAACCCAGCCACCTTGGGCCCATGTTTTCAGGACCTCTTGAGACTGTGCCTTAGACCTTGGTCACTCATACTTGGCCCAAAATATATTCCTTCAAATATTTTACAGAGTTTGACTCTTTTTCATCAATAACATGAATTTTGGTATATGACTCTACTGATTACAGATCTTGCCTCTACTAACAAAGTGCGTGACTTCTGAACAAGATGGGAAATGTTAATGCTGTTGAAACATAAGAATTGCTTCCCTGATGGCAATTTGGTTGAAAACATTAATTTCAGAGGAAAATTCTATTCTTACTGCAGATATAAATACTATAATAGAACAGATTATTATCCTTTGTATTTCTATATGAAAATTAAGTTTTAGCTGTAGATAGACTTTTATTTTAAAAAGCACCAAAAATTTCACTGTAAGGTAAATTTATCTGGTTGTAGTTCTTTGCTAAGATATTTGCTTTAACTCATATTCATGGGTTTCCGTCACCCATATTCACAGTGTCACAGGGATACACTGAATAAATCTGGTGCCTGCAGACAGTAGGTGGTGTTCAATCCTACACAAGAGTGCTGTGTAATACAGAAACAGTGTGCTTAATATCTGCCTGCCTCCCTGCCTTAATTCTTAATTGGATCTGTGCTCTAGGGGGCATTAGGTTGAAGTGAACAAAAATGTAGAAACAACATTCCATTTTTGAAGCCAAGTCAGTTAATCACACAGCGCAGTTCAAAAGAGTAACTTCTAAGAAATTGTTGTGTAAATTAGGCCCATTGCAATTGCTGGGTAGTTAACATGAAACAAGCCTGTTTTATGCAACCTAAAATACTTCACAATTGCTACTTCTAAACTGCCTGTGAGATAATCCTTAAAACCTCATTGCTGGCACCCACAAAATAACCATGCAATTTTTTTTATAACTACATTGGTTATGTTTTCCCAGTGAGCCTGTAATTACACATTTAACTTTTTAAGCAGAGGTTAATAATGAGATTTTTTTTTTTTTTAGTTTGAAGGTATTTTATTTTTCTCCATTACTTTCTCTGGTCTTTGTATAATACAGAGGATTAAAACATATGTAAAGACTGTTTTTTCTTTAACAGTATTGAAACTCTACCCAGTGTCTTTCATCATATCGAACAACCTCAGATACATTATTATTTCTAATTTTATTTTAATCGGTAGTCAGGAATTGTATCTTCAGACTTCCTATTTCAGAAATATGTCAGAAATTTGTGGAGAGAGTTTCAGGATCACTTTGCTCCATTATTACACAGCTATTTTTCAGCACATACTAGATACTAAATAAAAGTTTCCCAATGGTCTCATTAAGAATCACCTAGCTTTCTAATAAGCATGTGTAGGGGCCTTCCCCTTCTTCCTCTGAAGGTTGGCTAAAAAGTCAACTCACAAAAGGTAGATTAATTAAAAAAAAAAAAAAAGAGGAGTTAGACCTGTTGATTCATGTCCTTATTTCCACCACTTTGGGAGGCTGAGGCAGGAGGATCACTTGAGCCCAGGAGTTTGGGACCAGCCTGGACCACATCGTGAGACCCTGTCTCTACAGAAAAAAAAAAAAAAATTAGATCGTTCAAAGTTGGAGGATTAAGGCTGCAGTGAGTCGATTGTGCCACTGCACTGCAGCGTGAGCAACAGAGTGTGATCCATCTCTAGTAATAAGTAAATGAACAAATAAGAGAAAGGACATACATTTTATTAATCTGTACACAGGGAGCATCACACAGTGATTCCTAACCCCCCAGTGGAGTACAGAAGCTTATATACTGTTAATATCTTAAGGTTACAGAAAGAATGGAGGCTCAGAGCATAGCCAAAAACAAGTAATGGTGATAAATCAGGTCATAGTGGCAAGGCAGGTTATGGGAGGGAGAAAAGAGGAAGCTTTAGCTAGCAAAGGTAGTCTTTTTAGGTAGATGAAACCTCACATATAGCAGCCCTCAGAGAAAACAGAGAGTAAATGCTTCTTTCAGATCTTTAAGGTGTCAGACTCTCAGTTAATCTTTCCGAGATCGCAGCAAGAGAAGGCCTGCTGGCATCAATGTAGATTCTCTACAGTTGCAAATTTTCCTCACAAAAGACAGCTTTGCAGGCCACTTCTGTTTGCTGGCTTTCTGACAGTCATCTCAAAATATGTCAAAGAAATATATTTTGGAGTAAAATATTTTGATTTCCTTCATTTCCCACTTTGAAACTTTAAAAAGTTTCACATATGACAACCAAGCTGATAGCTTTGGAGAGATTTGGGTTAGAGGTTGTTAGAGATGGACAAAGGAATGAGAAAACAACTTGAGATAAGCAAAAAAGAGAAAATTTAAGTATATCATCTCATATTTTCTTGAATCAGTCTCTTACTCCTGAGAATAGATTAGTTCAGTTGAACAGCTGTGTCCCAGTCTAGGTGGTGGCATTGCAGATGGGCGAGGCCTCTATATATGATGTAGGCAAACAGATTTTTAAAAAGCATTTCTGTGGAAACATAAGAATAACAAAGGTTAATGTCTGGAGTAGTCTATAGACTAGTTTTTTTAGCGCCTCTGAAGTATCTTCAGATTGCAGTGACAATCTGACAGATTTTTCTGGATTATAGTTTTAATCAGGTATTTAAGTGAACTTTCTGAGTAGCCTATACAGCAACAGACATGAAGGCTGTAAGTTGGTGTGCGTTCTCCTGAAGTTCATTTAAGTTGTTTAGCTTCCATTTTCAGGGCTTTAAGAAAAACACAGTTTTAATTTCTTAGTGATTCTTAGTGATTCTAAGTTAGAAGAAATGGAAGAAAAATTTGAAAATGTTAATTTGGAGACTTGTGCCCAGGAAAGAATTCAGGATTCAGTCCAAATTGTAGACAAATAATAACTCAAAAACAATGGACAATCCAAAAATGGGTATACTATCATTTTCGATTTTTTTCCTTTTTTTTTTTTTTTGAAATAGGGTCTTGCTTTGTTATGCAGGCTGGAGTGCAGTGGTATGAACATGGCTCACTGCATACTCAACCTCCTGGACTCAAGGGATCCTCCTGCCTCAGCTTCATGTGTAGCTGGGACCACAGGCACATGCTACCACATCTGGTTAATTTTTTGATTTTTTGTAGAGATGGGATTTCATTTGTTACCCAGGCTAATCTCAAACTCCTGGGCTCAAGTGATCCTCCTGCCTTGGCCTCCCAGTTTGCTGGGATTATAGGCATGAGCCATCATACCCAGCCTGTAATTTTCTTTTGAAACACTATTTTTTTCCCTCCAGCCCCCCATTTCTACTTGAGAAAATCATAGTAGGATTAACTTATTTGCAAAATAAATTTTAGTCTTATTATACTTGGCCTGTTTGCATCAAGAGTATCGATTGATCATGTGGGCTCTTTTATATTGGCTTTACTGAAACATTTTCACAAGGAAAATGTTCATAAGGAATCTCAGATTAGACTTTTGATATCCATGAGGCTAGGAAGTCAAGCCAAGTATTTACCATCAGACTTTGCTTACAATACCTGTATGAAGTGGGTGAATTCCTCTTTTTTTTGAGGTCCCAAAATAACTTGAGGTTCCTGGACCTGTCAGAAAGTGATATTCTGTACTTACTTTAGATCTGGAACCTTTTAAAAGAACCATATAGGCAAGGCACCAGACCAGTCTTTCCAAGGGGTTTTTTATTGGCTCCATAAAGTCAACCTCAGTTCCTTGAAGTAGTTCATTTATATTTGAATATGTGCCATTCCAGTCAAAGCCTGAGTAAAATAAGAAGTCTGGCTAGCAAAAATGGCTTTGTTATGTAGACGAAGCCTCCCTCAGAGGGAATAGGTGGTAAATGTTTCTTTTCAGACTTTGAAAGGTGTCGGACTCAGTCTCTCCTGGATCTGGGGAAAGATGTAGAAAGGCAAGGGGACATGGCTGTATTAAGGTAGATTCTCTATGGCTGCAAATATTTCCTACTTAAGGTAGCTTTGCAAGGCTACTTCTGCCTTATGCCCAAGCAGCAGCCATTTTAAAATATGTCAAATAAATATATTTCAGGGTAAAATATTTTAATTTTCTTTAAAAAAATCACATTTTATGCTTTTTAATAACCTTTCTTAACAAAACCAAATTTCCTGTACTTTATGTATAGAATTGTTTTTCTTATGTATTGGAGTTTTAATTTATATACTTATTATAATGTTAACTCTTAATAACACTTATTTTCAGTGAAAAACATAGAAGTAAGCCATTTTAATTATGTAACAGATGCAAACTATAGGATAAAGGATAGAGTTAAGAAGGCAATGCCTGCACAATCTGATTCCTCCCAGCATGGCCAAGATCCACACCCCAGCCAGGGAAGGTGGATCAGGAAGATAGGGCCTGGGTGTTGTCCTCAGGCCTTACTATGGTCACTTGTCTAAACCTCAGAGTTGAAAAGCTCACATCCAAATATATAAGATCAAAGACAAATTAAGCAGGTATGAGAAATATCACAGATACAACAATATTGTGACCTTAAAACATCTAGCAGAGATAGTATAAACTTGTCTCACTAAATAACCCAGGCCAAAATGTTGAAATTCTAAAGACATTTCTATTTTATTTTACCAACACTTTTAAAACTACCTGTATTTACCGAAGATTACTACAGTTATTGGATTTGAAAAACATTTGGACTAGTTTCCTTAATTTATGAATACTCATTTGTTTTATAAGTCAATTTGGCATCATAAAGACAATATGTAAACATAGATGTATACACATATATGCATAGAAATACAGACAAACACAAATAATGACATTATAACTTTGACTTTAAAAGTTTAGCTGTGGGAAAGGTAAAACTCACTAGTTTAAAAGGACGGTTGCAGCCAGATGTGGTGGCTCAAGCCTGTAATCCCAGCACTTTAGGAGGCTGAGGTGGGCAGATCACCTGAGATCAGGAGTTCGAGAACAGCCTGGCCAACATGGTGAAACCCTGTCTCTACTAAAAGTACCAAAAATTAGCCAGGCATAGTGGCAGGCACCTGTAATTCCAGCTACTCGGGAGGCTGAGACAGGAGAATTGCTTGAACCCAGGAGGCAGAGGTTGCAGTGAGCCAAGATGGAGCCATTGCACTCCAGCCTGGGCAACAAGAGGGAAACTACATCTCAAAACAAAACAAAACAGCATAGGATTCAAACTGTGCCTTTGTGTAACTGGAAAAAGTAAAGCTTATCTGTTTCACATGGTTGAAGCCCTTCTGGAATTTTAGAGAAAACAGTGGCAAATTTACATCTCAAAGCACAGAGAATGATGGAAAGTTTAAGCTTAAAGATGATTTTGTGTTAGTTAGAGGAAGAATAAGAATGATGCTAAGGTAGCACAAAATCACAGGAATTTACCATAGAATCTTATGAGAAGACCAGTTTCATTTAGATAGGTAGCTTTTAATTTGATCTCTTTCCCAACTGGACAACTGAGCTCAGGGAGGAGCGCATAAAGAAACAGAGCCAACAAAGTATTTGCAGTTTTTAGGGTCTAATAATGTAAATATGTGAAAAACATGCACAGCTGGAAGGCAGACCATCTAGATCTTTAAAAAATAAAGAATTTCACTTTTACACGGAATCCTGGGTTCCCCACAAAAGGGAACCACCATGGGACTGGACAGAGCAATCCTTTCACAATGAAATTGTTACAAAGACATTTCTCTGAGTGTTTAAATCATGCCTTTCTTATCTAAATGCACAGAGAAATGAGTAGCCTCCTGTAGTAACAACGATTTACTGTAAATAACTGCTGTCAGCTACCTCCAAAACTGCAGCTCTCACCAGTGACTTGTCAGCCATCACAGATACAAAGGTCAAGTGTTCTCTCACAGTACAAAGTAATATCTGGTATCCACAAAAGCCAAAGCGATCAGGTAATGTAATACAAAAGAGAGCAGAGTTTTAGACCTTAGATGAATCTGTCCATGACTTTAGACTCCTCAGGAAGACAGAAAAGGCAGAAGAGAGGTGAGTGGTGCCTTTTTTGTGTGTTCCTTAAGGGGTTTGAGTCATTAGACATCCCCTGTAGATCCTTTCATGTGTACCTTAAAAGGCAAAGAGGAAGAAAGAGTAGAGAGAAATAGAATTAATGGGAAAACAATTCATAAAAAAATTTGGAAGCAAACAGAAGGACCAAATACATAATTTAAAAAAAAATCCCCGGCCGGGTGCGGTGGCTCAAGCCTGTAATCTCAGCACTTTGGGAGGCCGAGACGGGCGGATCATGAGGTCAGGAGATCGAGACCATCCTGGCTAACACGGTGAAACCCTGTCTCTACTAAAAAATACAAAAAACTAGCCGGGCGACGTGGTGGACGCCTGTAGTCCCAGCTACTCGGGAGGCTGAGGCAGGAGAATGGCATAAACCCGGGAGGCGGAGCTTGCAGTGAGCTGAGATCCGGCCACTGCACTCCAGCCTGGGCGGCAGAGCGAGACTCCGTCTCAAAAAAAAAAAAAATCCCCAAAACAGGATCCAAAAAGAGCAGAAGCAGGAAGTCCATTAAATACATATATTGAAAACTAGCTTTTAATTAAGCTGACTTCTGACCGTAGAGCTCCTTAAAAAAAAAATACATATATATGTATACATACATATATATACACACACGCACATATATACATATGTGTGTGTGTGTGTGTTTTCAAATCTCTTATCGGATTTTAGCTTAGGACAAACTGTCAATATCTCTGGCTTTTAAATTCCTTTTTATGAAAGGTACTTTCTGAAGTTAAATGGGTACCCCAGAATATCAAAAGTCACACAAATATCAAACCAAAATGGACTGCTCATATTAATGTGTACACTGGGAGAATCTTGGGCCGCCAGTGGGGTACAGCTTTTATACATTCTTGAGGTTATAGAAAGAATGGGGCCTCAGAACATAGTCCAAAACATTTAATGGTGGTAAATCAGGTTATAGAGGCAAGAGGCTATGGGGGAGAGTGGAGGCTTGGCCAGTGTGTTAGTCTGTTTGCATTGCTGTATAGGAATACCTGAGACTGGGTAATATATAAAGAAAAGAGGTTTATTTGGCTAACAGTTCTGCAGGCAGTAGAAGCATGGCACCAGCATCTGTTTGGCTTCTGGTGAGGCCTCATGAAGCTTGTAATCATGGCAGAAGGTGGAAAGGGAGCCAGTGTATCACATGGTGAGAGAGGGAGCAAGAGAGAGAGGGAGGAGGTGCCAGGCTCTTTTAAACAACCAGATCTTGTGTGAACTCTTGTTTATTTATTTATAAATATAGCGCTGAGTGCTTTCCATGACAGTGACCTTAACATGTTGGATTTTCAGGGAAACTTGTGGTTTTTTTGTTTGTTTGTTTGTTTGTTTTGTTTTTTTTCCTGAGACGGAGTCTTGCTCTGTCACCCAGGCTGGAGTGCTGTGGCCGGATCTCAGCTCACTGCAAGCTCCGCCTCCCAGGTTCACGCCATTCTCCTGCCTCAGCCTCCCAGTAGCTGGGACTACAGGCGCCGCCACCTCGCCCGGCTAGTTTTTTGTAGTTTTTAGTAGAGACGGGGTTTCACTGTGTTAGCCAGGATGGTCTCGATCTCCTGACCTCGTGATCCGCCGGTCTCAGCCTCTCAAAGTGCTGGGATTACAGGCTTGAGCCACCGCGCCCGGCCAGGGAAACTTGTTTATAGTATACTGTAAAGCCTCATTATGTTTGTCTTCTCATTTCATCTGAAAAGTCTTCCAGATAGAGCAGGTTAATTACTTGCTGTATATTTTTATTTCTATATTACTTGCTGTCGTTTTTTTAGTTTTGGTTATTTTTCATTTCTTCATGTGCAATATTTTTTATGGTAAGTTTTTTACTTCAGTTTGGGTCCTTGTAGATAATACGTTATACGTGGCAGTAATTAAATTCATGAGTAGCATTTTCTTTCCTTTTACTTGTGTCTCAAGTCACAAATAAAATGAAACATGAATCAAGTCATATTTCTTTTCAGAAACTAAGCAGGGTGTTAATAAATATTTAAAATATGTATTCTCTTCACCCCTTGTCTCCACTTTAGCGCTAAGTTTCAAAACCAATGTGGTTCATATTTTTATCCATTAAGAGTTCTTTCCCAGTAGATTTGGTGTTACTCAGTTTAGAAGTATAGCCAGAGTTTTTCATTTTTTATTTTGTCCTCTTTACTGTGTCTTTTAACCAATTATTGCTGTGGAATACTGTTAAAACACAGCCTTTCTAACTTCTGTAACTAGACATAGGACTGAAGAGTTTTCATCCTGAGGTAAAAATATGTGTAAATTTTAAAAGGCTATCAAAAAATAAGCATATATGTATTTCACTGGTTTTATAGTCATGATCTCATATACTTTTATCTTTTTCACCTCAGATTTAGTCTTTTTATTTGTATAGCTATAGGACATCTTTCTGCTAAAAGCAACATATTTCATATCCAAGAAGGTAAATGTATATTAGCCTTCCTTTAGACATCTGAAATAGTTCTAATGAAAAAGCGTTAATGAGGAATGACATAGTAAGTGTTGTGGTTGGTTGAAGTCAAGATATGGTTGAGGATTTCCTTGCTGTACTTTCTAAGGAACATTTCTGCCAATTGTGCCCTGTAACTGTTAATTGACTTGCTTTTGTTCATACCTTAATTTCTGGTAATAACGATTTCATTTTTACAATATTTTGTAAAGGCTTGAGTTGTTAATAAGGAGTGTTTTTTGGATATTCTTTCTTCTTTACACTCTGTTACATGAACTATGCAAAACTTTAGCTAGGTAAAGTGTGAGGAAGATAGACACATGGAATCTCAATTGAAGTCCATGTAGATAAGTGTTGCTGCCATAAACATAAGAGCAAAGACCAGTACTCAGAATGCATTTGGGAATCATTCAGGCAAAGTGAAGTACCCATCACTTTGAATAAATGAGGTTACCCAATTCAAGAGTGCTGAGGAGACATCACTAGCTTTATGTTAGGAAACTAAGAAACAGTCCGGAAGATGGAGGAAGAACTAATCTGATGCTGCAGAGAAGACAGTTTCATGAAGGAAATATTTGGCATATTAGATTCCACAGAAGTTGTGCAAATGAGATCCTGAGCTAGGCCTTTAAGAAATTCTGTGATTTAGGTAATTTTGTTGGAGTCGTACTCTAAAATGTAGGAGATAGAAACTAGAGTATAACATATCAATAAGTGAAATATGCAATAATCACTTCAGGATAAAGTAGAATAAGGGAAGTTTGTTTTAGGATTTGAAAAACTTGAACACGAGGAAACACACGAAGAGACTAAGAGAGGGGAAAAGGAAGAGAAAGAGAGAAGGAGAATGAAGAAGACAAGGAGGAGGAACAGGAGGAGAAGGAGGTGGGAAAGGGACAGCAGGGGAGGGAAGTGACTTGGAATTAAGTTAGTTGTCAGTTTAGATCTGGGTTGAGATTGGCCCAAAGAGGAATCCATGCACTTCAGTGAAGTCATCCCCACAACTGGAGATCACAATCATGACATGAATTTTTCTTTCTAATTTCAAGTCTACACATGAGATGTGACCCAAATAGAGCCCTTGACTTTTCAACTGTTCTTGAGGCCTGAAGCAGATAGTTGCTGTGTACAGATTATGCTCCATTGTCTTAAACCTGGAAGGTCAAGTGTAGTAGGATCATGAATATCTTAGTACTCACATTTCTGCTGCTGAAACACAATACTAAAGTGCACATTTTGGCAACCAAGCCAAGAGTTACACTTTGAGAATTGCAGTGTGACGACTGAGTTCATTGCAGCAATGCAACCTATACCTGATAGTGCCATTTGTATCTCAGTAAACATATGCTGTTGTCACAAATTGTTCTTTAATTTTATCTCAAGGTGCTTTGGATTGCAATTAGTTGAGATAGCTTTTTCTCCATCAAGAAACTGTGTTTATTTGGTTTTAAAAATGAAAGTGTTATGGCAATGTCTTACCTGCTTTATCTGCAAAATTCCTGAATTTAAAAGATTTGTAGAACTAAAATAAACTCTTTTACACCAAAGAATTTCTTTAAAATCCTGCTGCAGATTAAAATTGCAGTTCCCCGTGGTAGTTACGTGATAATGGGTATTCTGGATTTGGGCCTCTTTATTTTAGAGGGCCTTTATGCTCTGCTGCACTCTCGAACTATTCAGCCTTAAATTATCTTAATCTCACTAGTCCAGATAATAAGGACTAGGGTTAGTAAAAACTGTCCAAAGTAAACTATATATTTTTAATTAAGTGGCATCAACTTGGATATCTTTATGTTTTCAGAAATGCTGAGATCCTTGCAATTGAGGTTTGGTTTACCCTAATGAGTTTACACTAATGAGTACCATTTTGATTTATGCAATGGAAATGACAGTAAGAAAAGCAGATGTATCTTGTGAGATAAGTTTGAAGCATTCGTAGTGATAAGGTATACCCTTATTAAGTAAACCCTGTTGGGGACTTAAAAACAGTATAATTTCATAGCAATTTAGTTCTTCATGGTATTATCAAAAGGTCTTTGCATTTACCAGCATGAAATAAAAGATTTTTAGTAATAGTGAAGAACTGTTGAAATTATATTTAAGAATTAATGCCTCTGAACCTAACAGTGGTTTTTAAAGACTACCATACTTTGTGTAGATTAATCCAATCCTGAAGGAAACCATCATTAACCTGATCAGAGCCTTAAGATTACATATGTTAGTGGATCTTTTGTAAAATTAGGCTTTGCAGGACTTTATTGGTTATAATGGAGTGATAGAGTGAACATATTAATTTTTGATGAGATTTCTAACATTCACAGGCTCATTTACAAATCTGCTACATGAAAAAATACTTCTACTTAATTTGATGTTTTAATGCATGTTATTTTAATTTGAAATATATGCCATGTGTCCAGAGAAACAACTTAGGACAGCAATAGAGGAAGAATCAACCAACTAACTTAGATAGGTGATTCTCTTTGTAAGACTGGTTCTGCAGATTAGTTTTGTTATTTGACCACTGGAGTGCTGTCTAGCTTCGAAATAATTATAGCTAGTAGTCTGGAATATAAAGTGAAAAAAAATCCGTTATCAGCACTATAGAACTTTGTTTCAGGCATCTGCATGAAGAAGGTTTTGAAATTAGAAAGATATATGTAAGGAGTTGTCAGCTCTTATTTCTTCCTCCAGCTGTGTGGGGCATGACACCCTTTGAAACCAAGAAAAGTTAAGACAGTTTTCTTCACCAACTGTAACCAGGCTATGGGGAAGGCAAAATTTCCTTTCTTCCTTGGATCAGCAGGAAGTTTACCTCTGTGATTTCCTGACTTGCAGGTATAGAATCATGCTTCTTAATGAGTATAATTTCCTTTGTGACTTCTTCCTGTGAGTTCTTACTTTTTATTTATGCCTACTGTTGGCCTGATGCATATACACAAAAACACATTAACAGAGATAACACAAAATTATCCTTTAAAAATGAATTTTACTTATTGTTTCATTGCACATAGATAGCCCTCATATTCCATATGTTCTTTGACTTAAGAATGGTATATCCTTAATGTTCCTATTTTTAAAATCAAATATGTATTCTAGAGTGGCCTCACCATAAGCCAAATTGTTGAATCAAATGCTAGTCTTCTAAATCTTTGATATCTACCTTTTCAATACAATGCCACTTATTTAGAGGGGAAAACAAATGATATTATGGTTTCAGTTGACAAGATTCAGTTGTAAATTTTAGGGCATGTTCTCTGGGTAGTTTTTCTTATTTCTCTTAGCTCTGCCCCCAAAATAACATGTCTTAGGGTCAAAATATTTCTTCCTGTAGCCTGTGAGGGGTGTGTGTGTGTTTGTGTGTGTATGTGTGTGAAAGTGTTACACTCACAACTTCAAGCACTTGTTTTAACAGAATTATCTTATGATCTTGTTTCCAGCCAAATAAGATGTTCTCTAAATGTTTTCTTACATCAGTTCCAAGGCCAAGAGTGTTCTAATCACCCCATTAGCTAGCACTGCTGTATAAGTTTGATGTTTTTTCCTTCATTTTTGTTTTAAACTGTGTCAGTGTTTCCATTGTAAATGCTATTTTCCAGGCATCCATTGCCCACTATAGGTTGTAAACATTCGTTTTGGGTTAACACTGGTCAGAAAAAGTCGGTTAGAAATCAGGAGTATTGGCCAGGCATGGTGGCTAACACCTGTAATCCCAACACTTTGGGAGTCTGAGGCAGGCAGATCACGAGGTCAGGAGATCGAGACTATCCTGGCTAACATGGTGAAACTTCGTCTCTACTAAAAAAGATACAAAAAAATAGCCAGGCATAGTGGCGTGCACCTGTAATCCCAGCTACTTGGGAGGCTGAGGTGGGAGGATCGCTTGAACCCGGGAGGTGGAGGTTGCAGTGAGCCGAGATTGCGCCACTGCACTCAGCCTGGACAACAGAGTGAGACTCCGTCCCCCACCTCCCACCAAAAAAAAGAAAAAGCAATTAGGAGTATTTAGATTTTAGGGGTATAAGGAGAACTTTTCAGGGGGCTAGTTTTACCAAAGTCATCTTTGACTCTTAAGTTTTTGATGATGGTTTTCTGAGAAGTGACTTTTGATATTCAGTAGAATAAGTATGTCAAAATATTTAATTGAAAACCAGTGTTATTTGTGTATTTAATTAGTCTACACTTTTATGAAACATCTTAGATCCATAAGCAAAAATTCACAACTTTGTGATAATTTCATATATGCAATAAAAGGCAAAGATTTTTTAAAGTAGAGAATCTAAAAAGTCATATTGTATTAAAGCAGCTGGATTTTTTCAAATACTTTAGGCTATTTGAAAGTATGAGTGAATATGAAATGTCAGTACGTGAAGTTTAAAAAAGTGAAGTAGTGAAGCAGCTGTTAATTGTCAGTAAATGTCCAAGCATGATGACCAGAAAAGAAACCTGCAGTTCGAGATACGTGCTGCTGTGTAGTGGAGATCTCACCACACGAATTTGAGGATATGCGCTGATGCATAATGGAGATCTCACCACATGATTTGTTAGGTGATAAACTGTGTTTCAGAATATATGTTTTTATTTTTCAACAAGGAGTGACAAATATTTATGAATGTAAACTAAACCTTTGTTACTTGTCCAAATGTTGGTTTAGTTTCAATTCTCCTATTAAGTTATGCACAGTACAATAGGGAAATATGTAGGAGCAGATCCACGTTTATTGGGCCTTTCACTTTTATACTTGTCCTCCACCTCTTAAGAAATCATATAAAAAAAACTACAAAGTTGGGTTCTAAACGTGCAGTTGTCTTAATTATAGTTAAAATATGAAAAATGTACAAACACAAATGACCATGTGAATCCAGTGCTAGGACTTCTCTCAAGCCTTAGAAACAGCCCACACAATCTAGAGGCCCTCAAGCTCATAGATTATAGAAACTGACTTTCTAGTAAATACATTTATACTGTTAAGTTCTTGTTTTCTAGTTATTTATAGTAGTAATTTGTCTCCTTTTAACTCTAGGAGTGTTTTTGCCTGTTTGTTTATTTACTCAGTATTTATTGAACTCCTCCAATTTATGAGGTTCTATGCTTACTAATCGGAACAAAATGATATAGTGCCCAGAAGGAAGATAAAAGAAGTATACATATAACAACAACAACAAAAAAATGAAATAGATATTAAGTCTGTTTTACATGTCTCAAATAATACCATATACTGTTAGGGGCATTAACAAAGCCCATATTGTTATGATAACAAGTTTTCTTCTATGTTGTGTAAATTATTAATGACATTCATCACATTTCTTTTAGAATATTCATTCAACAAACAAACTACATTCTAGAGTATGTCTTTCAGTACATTTATTTAAAACCACTGTAGATTCAGGTTTATACAGTACTGTGACCTTGCTTTATTATAAATATTAGAAGAAAATTAATAGTTAATTTTCAGAAAATTTTATTTGTAGAATATATTTTTGCTTTAAATTTTTATTTAGCTTTTACATCTAAATGCTTAGTGCTCATTTTCAATATTCAAAAACTTTAATTTCAGATAGAATTTTCTCATATATTTTTATAGACTAATCAGAATTCATACTGTAAAGGCACATCTGCTGTATTTTGAAGAATTGAGAATAAAAGTGAATAATTAATATATCCCATTTCAGGTAAACATTATAATTATAAAAACAAGTGATTTTAAAAACTTGTGAAAATATGTAAGTTTATAGAAAGGTTAAAATAAAATGGAGGAAAATTATAATTGTTTTCCTTCTAAAATGATACATTATGAAAAGAATGTTTTAATATTTTGGCTCTGCCCTCAAATTTTAGATACAAATTATACACCTGAAACCTATTTTACATGTCCTGCATTAGTTAGAAAAATTCACAAATAGTTAATAAAAGAGCTGGTATTATAGTTCTCAAGAATTATGTAAGTTGTTTGAAGTCATTTAATATTAAAATTATAATAATTTTTATAAATTCTTTTAAGTCTTACAATAAAGGCAGTAAGGTTATATACATGTATTAGTTCATAACAAGTGCATATCCCAAACTTTTTATGTCAAAAAAGATACAATGGTAATGTGTATGTTTAGTTTCTATGTTATAGAAATGAATATTAATAGTTGTTGTATCCTGGATATTTTAAATGTCCTTTTCTTTAACCCAACATAGTGCCATGGTTAATAGCAGTACAAGTTAGCTGAGTATGAATAATCTCTTAGATTTCATGACCTTCTTTACAATCAATGTCGTGATGTCTGTTTTGTCCCCAGTAAAGGTATTTTGGGTTAGGAGTCTGATGTTTGAAAGCCTAGGTCTACCTACTTACTCTTCCCACCTTACTCTTCTTAGCTTTTGGATAATTTCTTATCAGGAGGGGAGTCTATGAAAATCCCTACCATAAACCTAACCTTCAGTAGTCCCCTGTTCCCTTATGAAGCCATTTCCTTCCCCAGGTACCCACGTACCATTAGTTTTGGGGGTTTTGTTTTGCTTCGTTGACAGCCATCCCTTTCCCATGTGAGACTCTGTTGGAAATTTTAGGATTTCCAATCCAGACAGTCTTGGTTGTTTTATTTTACTCTTCCCAGAGTTTCTTTTTGTCTCATCAACTCTTGCTTCAGAGGTAGGTGGACAGAAATTTTGCCCTGAAAATCCAAGGTTACTTAGGAAAGGAGACTCTTTTAAAACCCAAGTCCAAAACTTTTTCTTTCATGTTGGACCTAATTCATTTCTTGTTTTCTCATCTATCAAGCAGTATACTCCATGTGATTGATGGTCTTATTTTCTAGGGATCTGTAATCAATCATACACCTTGAATTATTAGCCTTGAGAATAAGAAGGTAACTAGAAACAGAATTTATTAATTTTGAATTGTCTTCCCTTCTGTAAAAATTCATGGTAAATCATTCTATAGTCACAACATAGAAGGGATTAATTGCCACATTGTGATTGTGAATTCCAAGTTTTTACCATTGATAAAATGTAAGAAACAATTTGGTAATATCTTTTCAAGTAAGAAGTGTATACTTTTTGACACAGAAATTCCATTATAGGTGTTTAAACTCCTACATGTATAAAATAATATTTAAGCACACTTCCTGTATGTGCTATTTTTATGTCCTATGTACATGTTAAAACTTAAAAGTTCTATATATGGAAAGTTAAGAAGGAAAATGTGAAAACAGCATGTATGCTATGTTCATATTGAAGGGGAGACGAATTGTATATATACATACATATATATGTATATCATACCCACATACATACACACACGGCATATATTTGTAAATTCACTCATTACCTCTGGAAAGTCGTTTAAGAAATTGCTAATAGGGTAGCCTCCAGGGAAAGAAACTGAGCTTCTAGAGATAGAAGAGGGAGAGAGGTAGACTTCACTTTCACTCTCTTAACTGTTGTAGCTTTTATATGTAATGCCTATCTTAATAAAAAAAAATAAAATATGTACTATTAAAATTAAGTTTAAAAAGCTAAAATTTAAAAGCAGTGGCCCAGATGAGATCCTCTGCTGGAAGGAAGCTGCAGGAAGGCTGTCCTAAGTGTTTAGCCTAGGAACTGTGAGATAAAATCACCAAGCCCTTTAGTTCTAACACTGCCCATCAGGCAAATTCTGTACTATAAATTTCGGAGCGGGTGAGAATAACTAATCTGACAAGACTAGCAATTCAGCTTGCATTACAATAATGTCTTTTTTTTTTTTTTTTTTGAGGCGGAGTCTCGCTCTGTCGCCCGGACTGGAGTGCAGTGGCCGGATCTCAGCTCACTGCAAGCTCCACCTCCCGGGTTTACGCCATTCTCCTGCCTCAGCCTCCGGAGTAGCTGGGACTACAGGCGCCCGCCACCTCGCCCGGCTAGTTTTTGTATTTTTAGTAGAGACGGGGTTTCACCGTGTTAGCCAGGATGGTCTCGATCTCCTGACCTCGTGATCCGCCCATCTCGGCCTCCCAAAGTGCTGGGATTACAGGCTTGAGCCACCGCGCCCGGCAATAATGTCTTATTCTAAAATAATAAAATTGCATTATAAAGGAGTTTGGTTTTCATGAGTTTATCCCAGAGAGGCTTCTCAATTTCTCTGTAAGAGTATAATCATTTCTGGAGTGCAGAGGTAAGACTAGGCCCTGACTGTAGTAACCTGGATAAGTGCTGTCGTTGAGAGGCCCTGCCAAGCTGCTGGCTGGCACCCTCTATTGGCATCTCCATCCCTGCTTGTAGCAGGGCTGAAATACATATTCACCACTCATCCATGGTCTCCCTGACTTTAGATTTTAGTTTCTTTTCTTCAGTTTTTATTTCACAGACTCGAATGAGCTCAAATCCCAAGAGAAGTGGGAAAATAACTGCTCATTATCTACATTACAAATTGAGAAATTATTTCTCAGAAAGTGAAACTTGATGGACTCATAAAAGAAAATTATCTTTATGCAGAATAACTCAGAATAGCGTAAAAAGCACAGTAAGTGATTGACTGACATAAATATAGGTGTGCCTGCAATATATATTAGTAAACAGGGCCATAATGTTAAGGGGCTAGAAGCTATTTCATTTTTAATATATCAAGTGAAAGTTATCTTCATAATTATGAATATTTAAACAGTATTATTACTTCTCAATATATAACACATGCAAACATACCACATCATTTTTATTACCAAAAAGGAAAAAAATAATTAAAACTATAAAAAGCTGTTCTTAGTGTCATGTTAATGTGTCTTTGTTATTGCCATTTATCTCCAAGAGATAATATGAAAAAGAAATTGAGAAATAATACATCAGCAGATGATAAATTTTATTCAAAGCAAATTTTTTTTTAAATCACTGTTGTTTTTCATCCAAGAAAACAACAGAGAAAACAAGAAAGGTACATCTATTATAAATATCTGTTTTGTATTGATATCGTTTTAAAAATAAAAGCTTGCATTTCCCCCCAGATTTTCAGTTTAGCTTAACTTTTTATATGGTTTCTATCTTACCTAATTTTTAATTAATTATTTATTTATTTAATTTTTTCTTGAGACGAAGTCTAGCTCTGTTGCCGAGGTTGGAGTGCAGTGACTCCAGCTTGGCTCACTGCAACCTCTGCCTCCCAGGTTCAAGCGATTCTTCTGCCTCAGCCTCCTGAGTAGCTGGGACTACAGGAGCTCATCACCATGCCCGGCTAATTTTTTGTATTTTTGCTACAGATGGGGTTTCACCATGTTGACCAGGCTGGTCTCGAACTCCTGACCTTGTATCCTCCTGCTTCAGCCTCCCAAAGTGCTGGGATTACAGGCGTGAGCCATCATGCCCAGCCTGTCTTACCTAATTTTTTAAACATAAGGAAGATTTTTACTCATTTTAATGAATGTATATATGAAGGACTTTCTTCCTTTCCAATATACACTTATATGTTACTTCCCTTGTGAATCTGACAAATTCAGAATAGTAGTTCATAGATTGGGTTTCTTGTTTCCCTACATGGTGAAGGTAGTACAGCAGGCTGAGGGTGAGAGAGCTGCAACAGACAGAGATTGACAGTTCTGGTTTTTGAAAGCCATGTTAAGGTTAGGTTACTGGATAGTTATGATCTTATACTATATTTGGACATACCCAAGACTTTCCTGTAACTAATATGTGACTAAATTCTTGGATAGTTGACAAGATTAGTTATTGGCTTCTCTCTAAGTTTAGATACCAAGACACTATGGTGTCTCCTTTTCTTGGAGCACTACAAATAAGACTGCCACTACCATTTCTCACCATTGGGAACAGTCTGTAGGACATATGCTGAAGCTCTGAGTTCAACAGTGCCTCCTCTTTGTACATTTAGGAATGTCAGCTTTCCATTGTGAGAGGTTAAAGCAGTTTTTAGAAGAGGAAAAAAAATGAACTTAAAAAAGAAAAACACATGCTTGGGTATAAAATACTTCTTAACATAAGTGAAAAGAGCATGATACAATATTGTATCTCTACTATAATAGTGTATGAGATAAAAGTGAGAAAAAAATACAAAAAGAAAACAGTAAAGGTAAATATGTAATAAGTGACCAGTGATTGCACTAATACTCATAGTATTATTTGTTCTCTCTTTTCACTTTGCTGAACTTCAAATTTTCTTTTATGAACCCATATTGTTTATATATTAATGAGGTGAAAGGAAAGCTCTCTGCCTTGGAAATCTGATAATTTTATCTTGTTTATATTTTTGCAGTTACTTCTTTGTGCATTCTTCTGATACTCTGTATGTTTATGGATTATATGTTGAAAAGACAGAAAGAAAAATAAGCCATAGAAATGAAATAAATACAACAAAAATTTTTAATGAATAGTTTATTCTTCCAAAAGGGCATGAAAATTGCTTCAGCTTGAATTCCTAGGTTTAAAAAATGTTAAGTTTTATTAACATTTTTAAATGAGTAGGAAGTTTATATATTTAATATGTTTCCTATAATGTGGAATTCAGTTCACTCCCAGCTACAATTGTTGATTATTATTTATGGCTCCCTTTAGAGATTCTCTCTTCATTCCTTTTTTTTCCATGCTTGATAGAATAGCCAACTATAATAGTTGTTAGAAAAGTTTTGTGTTCTTTTTAATTGATATCTATACTATTAAAAATATGAATTTTATATGGATGGATTTCTAGCCTCATGTTAGATAGTCCTTATATCCATGACCACAGAAGCATGATGTCTGTATGCTAATATGCTTACTTAATCTTTAATACATTATATTTTAATAATATAGGAATGCCAAGCTACGGAAGAGCAAATGAAAAGGTCATTTTTTATTCATGTACTACTGAATGTACCTTCTGCTTGTAGCTCATTATACATGCAGTTGAGCCCAACTTTTTAAAAGTGGAAAGCATACGAAATTGAACTACAAGTTTCACAACTGATGTTCCTTTTGTAAAAGGAGTCCTCTCCATCTTTTCAATTTTATTTATTCTGACTGCTTGTTACTCATTTGTGCGTCTCTCTTCTCTGTTATAGTCAGAATTTCTAATCCCATTTTAAGCAGAAGGCTGCCACTTTTCATCAGAGGAGAGGCAATAAATACGTATCACACTTATATATGCCGGCTTTCATCTGGGGAGCTCAAAGTGTTTAATGCATAAGTAGCACTTCCCCTGGCTTTTTTTTTTTTTTAAGCACAAAAAATGAAGCCTAGAGAGTTTAAATGACTAAAAGAAACCTACACCTGCAACAACAAAAGTCATGATTTTAATTAAATATATATACCTGTGAAAATACTCAGGATTCTTGGACTTGGATATCAGTTTATATACTCCTCTTGAAGAGTAACAAAATTGTGGAGAGTAGAAATAGGTACTAGTGCATTCTTGTCATAATCCAGTTAGGAGTAATGGTGGCATATCAAAAATGAGCTCTAACAAAGCCTAATTTGACAGACCTGACTATTCATTTAATACTTTTAAATATCAAAATTATAAAAATAACGAGTGGGAAAAAGTGTGGTCAGGGTCAACTTTTGAACAATTTGTGACTGTGGTTGAGAGGGCCAGAGAAAGGGCAGCCTGTGGCTGGGGCCTGGCCAGGGCTGCAGGAAAGGCTGGTTCTGGAAATGAGCCTTGTGCTCATTTTCTCTCTTCTCTTCCTCTTCTCTTCTGCCAAAGGCATAAATCATCTCATTGGTACTAAGAGAAATGTGGATAATTACTTGTAAAAGCTTGAGTAAGAGATTAATAGGAAATAAGGATTTTTTTTTTTTGCAATGAGGTTTTGCTCTTGTTACCCAGGCTAGAGTGCAATGGCATGATCTCAGCTCACTGCATCTTCAGCCTCCTGGGTTCAAGCGATTCTCCTGCCTCAGCCTCCTGAGTAACTGGGATTACAGGCATGCACCACCACGCCCAGCTAATTTGTGTAATTTTAGTAGAGACAGGGCTTCTCCATGTTGGTCAGGCTGGTCTTCAACTCGTGACCTCAAGTGATCTGCCCACTTTGGCCTCCCAAAGTGTTGGGATTACAGGCATGAGCCACCACACCTGACCAGGAAAATTTTTTAAAATTAAAAAACCCAGATCATCTTGCTGGCAAGATGTCTGGTTATTGGCCTGTGGTTCTACCCCTGCATTGCACTGCATCTGTGGGGAGGGGCCCCGAAAATCAAAGGAATGGGGACTAAGAACATCTTTTTTCCACTCTCCCTTTCAGTGGTGGTGTGCGAATTGAGTTAATGCATGCATGTGGAGGTGGGGGTGAAAGGACTCTGGGAAGTTTGGTTTACACTGAGAAGGGAGGCCATAGGATTGTGTGTGGGTCGGGGGGATAGAATGAGAGAAGATAAAACCAGGGAAGGCAGGGTCTGAGAGAGAGTTCTATGGGAACTGAGAAATTTAAATATACTAGTTAGAAGTTTGATTTTCTGTGACTTTCTGAAAAAGTTTTTTTCAGAAGTATAACTAGACAGTAAGAGACTAGTGGCTACATAAAGTACTACTTGATAAGAGATTACTGAACTCACTGGCATGTGACACTTTTTGCCTGGTGAAAAAAATATATCAAAAAGTGCTATACATCCCATATACTAATTTGAGATGGCTGGTTGAGAACAAATGACATAAAATAATAAACAGATTGGCTGAACAGCAGAGGGATGATGACACAATCTCACTCTACCTCTTCACCATGTGTAATCCAACGAGAGTAATTTCTTAAATAATATAATTATGTAATCAACTCTAAAATAATCTTTCTTCTCCATTTAGCTGAAAAATAGTGTGAAGCAGCATCACTAATACCAATCAATATATTTTTAGTGGTGATATATCTATATATAAACACACACATATGTGGAATAGAGGTGTTTAGATAACATGTAGATTTGTACTTAGTATAATATTACTACAAATATAGAAACTTCAAATGTCCTGTTGAATATATATATTCATGTTTTTATAAATATTCAGTAAATGAATATATAAATATATATTCAGTATATGTATGTTTTTATATACATTCAGTATGTAAAAACGTATTCAGTGTATATTTATATATTCATATGCTGAATATATATATATTTATATACACTTTCACTAGAAAAACCACTTTAAAATCATTCTCTATGTAGGTATGATGAAAAACACCTAATTTTTTCCCCCAAATTATTCATGTAAAATTTAGAAATATTCCTGAGTGTTGTAAATGCCTATCAATACAGTAGTTGGGGGAAAATTGTAGGTATATTAGCATGGAAACATAAACCTGCCTGGAATAAACCATAAACCAGGGAATATCAGACACCTGCCTGATATTCTCACTACAGACATTTTATGGTCAAAATTGTCTTCCGACCATGATGGTCGTTTGGAGAACAAAAACAGTGAAGCAAGAGGATAGAACGAGAGTATCCTGAGGCGTTCTCCTGCAGTGCTCATAGCTGTTCCTCCTTAGCCCTCCACCTGGTGGCCCTGGACTAGACCTCCAGAGAATTCCAGGTTGTGCAAGATGGGGTGCCTCTGACATGCCATCCTGCTGAGGCACCATTGCCAAGTCTGGTAATGACAGGGTAGCAGGACAGCCACTTTCTAAGATCCTATGATCTTGGAGCCAGTTCTCAATCCCTGTAGACTCTAGCTTCTTCATATGTTAATGGAAAGAGATGATGACCCCTAAGGCCTCTGCCAGGTCTAATATTCAGAGATTTAGTCTCATCCGCCTTGGAACTGTTTCTTGTCTATACCTTTAGAATAATGTACCACAGGTCTGAACGTTGAGAAAAAGCACTAAAGGTTTCACTCTGTGGCAATTGTTGCACAGGAATAGCACAGTGCAGTCCACATTCAGATTATTTTCAGAGTCAAGTGTGAAACATCAGAAGATGTTCCATGGAATATTAATAGGTCTTACAGTTGGGAAACGCTCAGTCAAACCAAGTGAAACGAGCCTTCGTTCCGCAATACTGCTCAGAGCTTTTTCAATGCTCATATGTGCATTGTGACCCAAGGATCTGAGGGTTCCAGAATGATTTGAATGAAGTCTCCCTTTTTTGTGCAGAAAGTCTCTACATTCTGGGAAATGATGACTTGGGCTCTTCTCAACCCGCAGACATATTCAGCTAAACAATCATCAAATATACTGAGTGTTCCTTTTGCTAAAATCTGTCCTTCTACTAGCTTGCTTTAGCTTTGAGGGGCAACTTCTGTAGCAGTACCTCAAGGCATTGGGCTATGAATTCAATGTTAGGAAGAAGTGTAGGAATATCAGAATAAAGAATTACAATACAGACCTGGCCCAAATTCACCTGCATTTCAGTTTCATTCTCCTTTTCTTTCTGAAACTCTGTCCTTACTAAAATACAAAAAATTAGCCGGGTGTGACGGCATGTGCCTGTAATCCCAACTACCTGAGGCAGGAGAATCGCTTGAATCCGGGAGGCTGAGGTTGCAGTGAGCTGAGATTGGGCCACTGCACTCCAGCCTGGGTGACAGAGCAAGACTCTGTCTCAAAAAAAAAAAAAGGAAAAAATCCATGTAGACAATAGTAGGAGTGCATATCTTGGCTTTGAAATTCTTTCTAAATGTAAGATGTTCCTCTTAGAGAAAGAGGAACTTTGCAGTCACACTTACCTCTGTTTAAATCTGCCACTTAGATATAATAAATCAGACCACTATCAAACTGAACCTCTGTTTCTGCAGTTGTAAAACAGAGATGGTCAAATAGTAAAACAGACTAATATTTTGAAGAATTAGCTAAGTAAATACTTAGCAGATTACCATTACTACTGAGTGTGCACTGATGTTAGGTAACTTTATTCTTCCATTGTCTAGCAGGTAGTCCTAGAATTAGTAATCTAGTAACCTAGTCTCATTCCTTTACTAATTCATTGCTACTTTGCACAACATAGATTATTGTTGGCCTTGGGACTTAAGTTCTCTCTAACTCATTCCTTCATTTGTCAAATGAAGATAAAACCACCTCACATGGTGTTTTTTATGGATGAAATGAAATAACAGATGTGTAATTAATTTTGAAAGATCCAAAAAATGTGCCAGTTAATCACACTTATTCTTAGTACCGGTAAAATTATTATTGACTATTAGTCTGACAGAGGGACTTTTTGTTTCTGGTAAAATAGCTATTGTAATGGGATTGCTGAAAGAGCACACTATTTGAACAAAATCCCTTAGGACGGATTTAAGAAAAAGTACTGAGCCTCTTGTTTTCCATCTTACATGGGAAGGTTTATATAGTTTTAAACATTTGTATACAAGTGCTTTCATCTTCAGCTGCACAACTGTAAGAGATTTAGAGTTTTTGAAGATCGTGCATTTAATTTTTAGCTGAATTGTGTATGGATCAAATCCATGCATCAGGAAGGCTCCAAAATGAAAATTTATAGAGCTTGGGGAGATGGAGTTAACAAGTTATAAGTCTTTGGGACCCTGAAATGGGAAAGATGTGGAAAATGTGTTTTTGAGAGAGGCTCACAAACTACAGTTTACAACTCTGGGAAACTGTCTTTAAATTCCTACATGAAAACCATATAGTTTATTTCTTCTGTCATGTTTAAGGTATGTTATTAAATCTATTAATTTCACAACATAAATATATTATTGGTATTATAATTTTGCTCTAGCTATTTTAATGCATTTTCAAATTAATTTCTGATGTGAACTTTTAGTAGTTTGGTCCAGAAATTTAAGGCATTTTTTTTTTGTAAACTAGATTATTTATTCTGAGACATGTATTATATTTATCTTACATTATGTCAAACACTTTTTACTTAAATTTTTCATTTGAATACTTAACCTCTTTGAATAGAATAATGTTTTTGAAGGTATTTGCAAAATGCTTTTGGATGGCAGATAGCTTGCCTTTTTGTTAAATCTCCATTCTCTTGAACATTTAGGAGAAACATCCAGATTACTGGGCTATGTCTCTAACAACCTGGCTGCTTATTCTGTCTGTTGCAACTATCTATTCATAGTTCACTTTCCAAGTGACAATAGTTAGGTAGGCATTTTATAATGTCCTGTAGGAGTTAAGTTTGTATGCAGAAATGATCTTAAAATTGTATTTTTGAGAAAAGCTGTCCAAACATGTAAATTATTATCCCATCTAAGATGTGCTTAAATTGGTGACATTTCAAAAGTTCATAGACTAGGTGTCTATTTTTATTTCATTAATGATGGCAGAGAGCTCCTTAGCTAGTTTTCTAGGAGGTCATGATAGAGTATATGAACTTCTATATTAAGTTTCATTTGTAGTCACAGCCCTGTATCAACACTGTGGCTGCCTACATCTCACTGAGAGGTCATCATTTCTTATCTGCATCAATATATTAGGGTCGACTACTTTGTGTATTTGTAAAACTCATCACCAGCTGGCTGGGGTGATAGACCCAGCATATGCACTAATCATGTCTCGGATCATATTAGGGTTTTCTATTTTGTACATAACCAATCACAGAAAGGGAGTGAACAAAACTAGAAAAGTAATTACAGACAAACTATTCCCCACTACCTGTTGTAAGAAACACAAGCCTTCATAGTTCAATAGACTTACTTTCACTGCAGGTGTGTGCTGTTCTGCAAACTCTTTGTAATACTTGAGAGGCAAGTCTCTGACCAGAGGCTTTGGCTTCTCTCTGATGGGCAGTTGCCAGAGAAATTATGAGTATTTACATCCACAAGGCAACTAAAGGACCATCACAGACACCCACCTATGAGTCAAGCTACCATGGCCTTTACCCCAAAGGAATGTATGTAAAGTATAAAAGAATTAATAGAAATATTTTGAATAGATAGATAACTTTATGTTGGATAATCAGTCATGTTGAAAAATGCTATGATATATATAAATAGTTTTAGAAAGCTACCTCTGGTTATTTTCCATGTATTACATCAAAGCCAGTGGTGGGAAGGTATGTGATTCCATGAAGGTCTTAGTCTCTCTATAACCTTGATCATCATTTACTTTATATTTTTTTTATTATAAGTATTTAATTTCAAAGTAAGCTAAAAATGACATGAGGACTAGACTTTTTTTCTTTTACAGAAGAGATTAAGAAGTGCATTTGAAAATCTTATAACAAGGGAGGAAACTTTTAAAAGATTTATTTCTCCAGGTGAAGAATAACAAAAGATAATTTTTAAGGCTGAATGTCCAGTTCTAAATTTTAAAAATTCATTATGTTCATTCTAGTTCATATACCTTTTATTTTACATACATGCAGAACCACTTTTATTTTGAAGGTTTTTTCTTTCTTTCTTTCTTTTTCTTTTTTTTTTTGAGATGGAGCCTCACTCTGTCACCCAGGCTGTAGAGCGGTGGCACTATCTCAGCTCACGGCAAGCTCTGCCTCCCGGGTTCACGCCATTCTCCTGCCTCAGCCTCCTGAGTAGCTGGGACTACAGGCCCCCAACCCCCTCCCTGGCTAATTTTTTTGTATTTTTAGTAGAGATGGGATTTCACCGTGTTAGCCAGGATGGTCTCGATCTCCTGACCTCGTGATCCGCCTGTCTTGGCTTCCTGAAGTGCTGGGATTACAGGCGTGAAACATCATGCCTGGCCACCCCACTGTGGTTTTAGCAGAGAAGGCCAAGCAGGGAGCTGGAGCTTCCACTTCTGCCAGCTAGCAACTATCTGCCATACATACCCCACATGCAGAGGTGTCAGTGGAAACTCTGTAGAGGAGTCAGGCTCTATAAGGAGCCTGACTTCCACCACTGCCCAGCAGTAATGAGGTGACCCTCCTTTTCTTCCTGGAGTCTTATTGGAGGAGGCCTAATGCTAAAAAAAGGCAACTGTCAACTCAGAATTTTGTACCCAATGAGAATACCCTGCAGGGATGCAGAAGAGATAAATACGTTCTTTTAAAAAATTATTGTTTTACTTTAAGTTCCGGGATGCACGTGCAGAATGTGCTGGTTTGTTACACAGGTACACGTGTGCCATGATGGTTTGCTGCAACTATTGTCCCATCCTCTATAAGTTCCCTCAACACTCCCCAAACCCCGCAACAGACCCTGGTGTGTGTTGTTCTTCTCCCTGTGTCCATGTGTTCTCATTGTTCAACACCCACTTATGAATGAGAACATGTGGTATTTGGTTTTCTGTTCCTGTGTTAGTTTGCTGAGGATGATGGCTTCCAGCTTCCCTGCAAAGGGCATGATCTCATGCATTTTTATGGCTGCATAGTATTCCATGGCATATATGTACCACATTTTCTTTATCAGGTCTATCATTGATGGGCATTTGGTTGGCTCTGTGACTTTGCTATTGTAAATAGTGCTGTAGTAAACATACATGTGCATGTGTCTTTATAGTAGAATGATGTATATTCCTTTGGGTATATACCCAAAATGGGATTGCTGGGTCAAATGGTATTTCTGGTTCTAGATCCTTGAGGAATCGCCATTCTGTCTTCCACAGTGGTTGAACTAATTTCACTCCCACCAACAGTGTAAAAGTGTTCCTATTTCTCTACAGCCTCACCACCATCTATTGTTTCTTGACTTTCATAGTTGCCATTCTGACTGGCATGAGATGGTATCTCATTGTGGTTTTGGTTTACATGTCTCTAATGATCAGTGATGTTGAGCTTTTTTTCATATGTTTGTTGGTCATGTAAATGTCTTCTTTTGAGACATATGTCTATTCATATCCTTTTCCCACTTTTTGATAGGGTTGTTTTGTTTTTTTTTTCTTGTAAATTTCTTTAAGTTTCTTGTGGATTCTGGATATTATATCTTTGTCAGATGGGTGTATCACAAAAATTTTCTCTCATTCTTTAGGTTGCCTGTTCACTCTGTTGATAATTTCTTTTGCTGTGCAGACACTATTTAGTTTAATTAGATCCCATTTGTCAATTTTGGCTTTTGTTGCAATTGCTTTTGGCATTTTGTCCTGAAGTCTTTACCACTGCCTGTGTCCTGAATGGTATTGCCTAGGTTTTCTTCTAGAGTTTTTATGGTTTTGGGTTTTACATTTAAGTCTTTAATCCATCTTGAGTTAATTTTTGTGTAACGTGTAAGGAAGGGGTCCAGTCTCAAAGAAAAAGAAAATTGAATATTGGCCCCCATGTCTTCTGGCTTGTAGAGTTTCTCCTGAGAGGTCTGCTGTTAGTCTGATGGGCTTCCCTTTGTAGGTGACCTGGGCTTTCTCACTGGCTGCCCTTTAACATTTTTTCCTTCATTTTGACCTTGGAGAATCTGATGATTTTGTATCTCGGGGTTGATCTTTTCTTGGAGTATCTTAGTGATGTTTCCTGAATTTGTTGGCCTGCCTTGCTAGGTTAGGGAACTTCTCCCGCATAATGTCCTGAAGTGTGTTTTCCAGCTTGTTTTCATTGTCCTCTTCTCCTTCAGGTACTCCAGTCAATCCTAGATTCCATCTTTTTTACATAGTCCCTATTTCTCAGAGGCTCTGTTTGGTCCTTCTCATTCTTTTTTCTCTAATCTTGTCTGCATGCCTTACTTCAGCAAGGTGGCCTTCAAACACTTACATTCTTTCTTCTGCTTGGTTGATTCAGCTATTGATACTTGTGTCTGCTTCATGAAGTTCTCGTGCCGTGTTTTTCAGCCCCATCAGGTCATTTATGTTTCTCTTTAAACTGGGTATTCTAGTTAGCAACTCCTCTAACCTTCTATCAAGGTTCTTAGCTTCTTTGCACTGGGTTAGAACATGCTCCTTTAGCTCAGTGGAGTTTTTTATTATCCATCTTCTGAAGCCTACTTCTGTCAATTTTTCCATCTCATCCTCCGTCCAGTTCTGCACCCTTACTGGAGAGGCACTGCAATCATTTGGAGGAGAAGAGGCACTCTGACCTCTTGGTTTTTCAGTGTTTTTTTGATGATTCTCATCTTGATGAGTTTGTCTAGTTTCAATCTTTGAGACTGCTGACCCTTGGATGGGGTTTGTGTGGGAACTTTTTGTTGTTGTTGATGCTCTTGTTGTTGCTTTCTGTTCGTTTGTTTTTCTTTCAATGGTCAGGTCCCTCTCCTGTAGGGCAGCTTCAGTTTGTTGGGGGTTCACTTCAAGCCCTCTTCATCTGGTTTGCTCCCACGCCTGGAGATGTCACTCAAGGAGGCTGGAGAACAGCAAAGATGGCTGCCTGCTCCTTGTTCTGGGATCTCTGACCTTGAGGGGTACCAGCCTGATGCCAGTAGGATCGCTTTTTTCTAGGGTGTCTGACAACGCCTGTTGGAGGGTCTCACCCAGTTGGGTGGCAGGGGGAACAGGATCTGTTTAATGAAGCACTTTGACTGTTCCTTGGTAGAGGGGTGTGCTTCGCTGCGGGGAACCCCATTTGTCTGGGCTGCTTGGATTCCTCAGAACTATGAGAAGGAAAGGTTAAGTCTGCTGGTCTGCAGAGACAGTGGCCACTCCTCCCACTAGGGGCTCAGGCCCAGGGAGATACAGGTTCTGTCCCTGAGCCTCTGGCTGGAGTTGTTGGAGTTCGTGTAGGGAGGCCATACCCAGTGAGGAAGGATGTGTTAGAATGAGGGCTGAAGAGGCACTCTGGCCACAGTATGCCATACCCGGTGTGTTGGGCTGTGGGGGACACCTCTTACGACCAAGTTGTCTAGCCTCCCTGGCTCTAGCGAGGGAAAAGCACTGCCCAGAGCTACAGAGATGGATGCCACCGTTCCCCTACCCAGGGAGCTTAGCATGTTAAGCAGTTATGAGTCCTAGTGCTGGCTGCTGGCCCTCCTCCAAGGAGCTCAAAGGGCTTAGACAGCAGGCAGCTGCAGCTGTGATGCTGGTCACCCCTCCCCTTGGGGACCTGGCAGGCTTAAGCAGATTCTAGTTGAGAGGCTGTTGAGAATCTGTGTCGCTCAGGGTTGAGACCCTAGGCCCCCGTGGTGTGGGTTCACGAGTGGGACCTTCTGATCTGTGGGTTGCACAGTTCCATGGGGAAAGCACAGTTTCCCTAGCTGGGTAGCATGCTCACTCAACACCTCTTTTGGATGAGGGATGGCTCCCCTGCCCCGTGTGGCTCTCAGGTATGCCACCATACCACTGCTCTTCCTTCCCCTCCATGGATCATGCCAGCTGGCTAGTTAGTTCTGTTGAAAGAACCTTGATACCTTGGTTGTCAATGCAGGATTCATACACTAATTACGTTTCTTTCCCATGGGAGCCTCCGATCACCCCTGCTTGTTGTTGGCCATCTTGGCCCCACCCAATCCAAAACATTTTTCAAATGAAGGACAAGTAAGAGAATCATTTGCACCAGAAGATCTACCCTAAAAGAATGGCAAAAGGAAATTTTCTAAACAGAAAGGAAATAATAAAGGAAGGGACTTTGTAATATCAAAAAGAACATGGTAAGCAAACATGTGGGTAAATACATATTTTCCTCTTGAGTTCTCCAAATTGTATTTGATGGTTGAAGCAAAAATTATTATGCTGCCTGATGTAGTTCTAAATATATGCAGAGGAAATATTTGATTACAACTGTGGGGAGTAAAGGGATGCAAAAAGAAGTAAGGTTTATATACTTCACTCAAACCAATAAAATGATACCACCAGTAAACTGTGATAAATTATATGCATATACATATATATGTGTATATATATAATGTATACCTAGAGCAACCATTTAAAAAGTTATATAAAGAGATACTCTTAAAAACAAGATACAATTCTAAAAACTGTTCCTCTAACCCCAGGAAGGCAGGAAAGAGAAAACAGATAAATGCAAAACAGAGAGAACAAATAGAAAACAAAAATAATAAAACTGCAAACATAAGCCTTACATATCAATAATTATATTAAGTATAAAGCTCTAACTATTCCAATTAAAAGATATAGATTTACAGAGTTGATTTTAAAACATGACCCAAGTATATGCTGTGTTTAATAAACTCACTTGAACTATAACAATATAAGCAGGTTGGAAGTTAAAGGATAGGAAAAGATATATCATGCAAACATAGAAAAGCAGGAATGGCTACATTAACATCAGATAAAGTATATTTTAGAAAATTTCAAGAGATAGGTAAGGACATTATATAATGATAAAAGGGTCAATCCACCTATTAGACATAGCCATCCTAAATGTTTGTACAGCAAACAGAGCAGGAAAATATGTGAAGCAAAAACTGATAAAATTGAAAGGAGAAACATAAATCCACAGTTGTAGTTGGAGACGTCAACACTCCTCTCTCAACAATTGGTAGAACAATTAGAAAATATCAGCAAGGATACAAGTGATCTCCATAACACTATCAACCAACAGGATTTAATTGATTTTTATAGAACACTCCATCCAAGAACAATATTTCACATTCTTTTCAAGTAACCATGTCGCATATGCCAAAACACACTATATCCCAAACCATAAAACAAACTTCAAAATTTAGAGGAATTGGCCGGGCATAGTGGCTCAAGCCTGTAATCCCAGCACTTTGGGAGGCCGAGACGGGCGGATCACGAGGTCAGGAGATCGAGACCATCCTGGCTAACACGGTGAAACCCTGTCTCTACTAAAAAATACAAAAAACTAGCTGGGCGAGGTGGCGGGCGCCTGTAGTCCCAGCTACTCGGGAGGCTGAGGCAGGAGAATGGCGTAAACCCGGGAGGCGGAGTTTGCAGTGAGCTGAGATCCGGCCACTAGACTCCAGCCTGGGCGACAGAGCAAGACTCTGTCTCAAAAAAAAAAAAAAAAAATTTAGAGGAATTAAAATCATATGGATTGTATTGTCTAATGACAGTGGAATCAAACTGGAAATCAAAAACAGAAAGATATCAGAAAATTCTCCAAACACTTGGAAACAAAAAAGACTTCTAAATAATTCATAGATGAAAGAGGAAGTCACAAGAGAAATAATTTGAAAAAATATATTGAATTAAATTGACATGAAAATACAATTGTCTAAATTTGGTATTAGAAAACTGCTAAAATAGTGCTAAGAGGAAATTTATATTGCTAAATGCACATATTAGAAAAGAGGGAAATTTTTAAATCAAAACTCTAAGCTTCTATATCAAGATGCTAGAAAAAAAAGAACAAGGTAAAGCCAACACCAGCAGAAGGAAATAAATTATTATTATTGTTATTATTATTATTTTTTTTTTGAGACAAAGTCTTGCTCTATTGCCCAGGCTGGAGTGCAGTGGCGCAATCTCAGCTCACTGAAATCTCTGCCTCCTGGGTTCAAGTGATTCTTCTGACCCAACCTCCCAAGTAGCTGGGATTACAGGTGTGCACCACATGCCCGGCTAATTTTTATGTATTTTTTTCATAGAGACAGGGTTTCACCATGCTGGCCAGCTGGTCTCCAACTCCTGACCTCATGATCCACCCGCCTCAGCCTCCTGCAGTGCTGGGATTATAGGCATGAGCCACCACACCTGGCTGGAAAGAAATTATAAAGATAAGATCAGAAATCAATGGAATTGAAAGCAGTAAACAATAAAGTCAATGAAGCCAAGAGCTGGTTCCTTGAAAAGAGCAATAAAATTGATAGACCTCTAGCAATACTGGCAAAGAAAGAGATAAGATACAAATTGCCAATGTCAGGAATGAAACGAGATATTGCTACAGACCTTGCACACATGGAAAGATAACAAAGAAATACAACAAACAATTCTACACACATATATTTGACAATTTAGATGAAGGAGACCATTTCCTTGAAAAACACAAGCTACCACAACTTATCCAATATAAAACAGCTAAGTTGAGCAGCACTATACTTATTAAGGAAATTGCATTGATAATTTAAAAAAATCCCCCCAAATAAATCTCCAGGTCCACATGGTTTCACTGTAGTGTTCTCCCAAACATTTTAAGATGAATTAATGCCAAGTCTGGACAATATTTTCCAGAAATTAGAACAGAAGGAAACATTTCTCAATTCATTTTGTAAAGCTAATATTACCCTGCTGAGCAAAATCAGAAAAAAAATACACTTCAAAGAAGTAAAACTATAGAACACTGTTTCCCATGAATCCTTTACAAATATGAGCAAATAGAATTCAGGACCATATAAAAAGAATCATCCACTATGGTCAACTGGAATTTATTCCAGGGATTCAAGGCTGCTTTGGTATTCAAAAATCAAAAGATCACATGATCATATCAGTTGTCAAAAAAGCATTTGACAAAATTTAACATCCATTAATAATAAAAATTACTTGCAGAAAAACAGAAATAGACAGGAACTTTCTCAACTTGATGAAGAGTATCTGCAAAAAAAATCCTGCCACTGACATTATACTTAATAATGATAGATTGAATGTTTTTTCATTAAGACCAAGAACAAGGTAAGGATGTCTGCTCTCACCACTCTTAATACAATACTGGAAGTTCTAGGCAGTGCAATTGGCCAGATAAGGTTATAAAGGCATACAGATTGGAAAGGAATAATTAAAACTGCCCCTATTTGCACATGACCTGATTGTTTATGTGAAATATCCTAAGGAATGTATAAAAACATTTCTAGAACTAGTAAGCAAGACTTTAGGATAAAAGATAAATATACAAAAATCGATTGTATTTCTGTATACTAGCAATGAACATGTGGACACTAAAATTAAGAACACAATACAATTTACGTTCAATTTAAAAAATAAAGAAGTACTTAAGTATAAACCGATGAAAGCATATATAGGGATTGTATGCCAGAAATTATACAATCCTTGAAAATCAAACATCTAAATAAATGAAAAGATATACTTTGTTGATGGATTGGAAGCCACATAGGAGACATGTAATTTCTCCCCAAATTGATGCATGGGTTTAATGCAATTTCTATCAAAATCTCAGACAGATTTTTTTGTAGATAAAGACAAGAATATTCTAAGACTTATATGGAAAGTCAAAATAACTAAACAAATTTTAAAAATAATAAAGTTGGAGGAATAAGTTTACTCAATTTCAAGAGTTTTTATATAGCTACAGCAATGAAGACTGTGGCATTTGTGGAGCACTAGACATACAGATTAATGGAACAGAACAGGAAACTCAGAGTGGACTCACATAAATATGCTTATGTGATTTTGCAAAAGATACAAATGTAATTCAATGGAGAAAAGATGGCCTTTTCAATAAATGCTGCTGGAAAAATTGGACATCATAGGCAAAAAAAGTGAACTTCAACCTGTCACATACCTTATATAAAAATGAACTCACAAAGGATCACAGACTTAAATGTAAAACATGAAACTATAAAACTTGTAGAAAGAAACCTAGAGGGGAAAAACCTTCAGGGTCTAGGGCTAGGCATATAATTCCTAGACTTGACACCAGAAACACAATCCGTAAAAGGAAAATTGACAAGCTGGATTTCATCAAAATTAAAAACTTTTGCTATGTGAAAGACCCTTTTAATAGGATGGAAAAGACAAGCTACAAAGTGGGAGAAAATATTTGCAAACTATGTATCTGACAAATGACAAACATAACGCATATAGAAAGTACTTTGAAATTTTATAATAAAAACAAGCCAGTTAGAAAATGAGTAAATGACATAAATAGACATTTCACTGATGATATACAGATGAACAAAAATTTAGTACTTGAAAAGATTTTCACTATCTTTAGCCATTAGGGAAATGTAAATTAAAACCACAATTGAGATTTTTACTACAATCAGAATGGTTAAAAAAAAGATTGTCACAAAACCAGATGCTGTTGAGGATGTGAAGAAACTGGATCACTCATATATTGTTAAAGTGATAAAGAGTGTAGTCACTGGAAAATAGGCAATTTCTTTAAAAACTAAACATACAACTACTATATGACCCAACAATTGCAATCCTGGTCATTTATCTTGGGGAAATGAAGACAAAAGTCTGTACACAAATATTTATAGAAGCTTTATTCAAAATAGCCAAAACCTGGAAATAACTCAGTCCTTTAATAAGTGAATGGGTTAACAGAATGTAGTATGTGCGTATCATGGAATACTACTCAATAAAAAGGAACAGACTGTTGATACATGCAGCAACCTTGGTGAATCTCCAGAGAATTACACTGAGTAAAAAAATCAGTCTCCCCAGATTATATACTGTATGATTCTATTTCTGTGGCATTCTTGAAATGACAAAATTGTAGGAATGGAGAACGATTAGAGGTTACCAGGGATTAAATACGGTGTGGGGGTGGGAGGGAAATGGGTGAGATATAGAAGGACACCGTGAAGAATCCTTGTAGTGATGGAAATGTTCTGTGTGTAACCATATCAATATCAATATCCTACTTGTGATATTCTACTATAATTTTGCAAGATGGCGGAAACTGGGAAGGGGCACATGGTCTCTCTCTGTGTCTTGCAACTGCATGTGAATCTACAGTTCTCACAAAATAAAAAGTTTTATAAAAAACTGAAGGCCAGGGACGGTGGCTCACACCTGTAATTCCAGCACTTTGGGAGGCCAAGGGGGCAGAACACCTGAGGTCAGGAGTTCGAGACCAACCTGACCAACATGGAGAAACCCCCTCTCTACTAAAAATACAAAATTAGCTGGGCATGGTGGCACATGCCTGTAATCCCAGCTACTTGGGAGGTTGAGGCAGGAGAGTCCTTGAACCCAGGAGGCAGAGGTTGCAGTGAGCCGAGATTTCGCCATTGCACTCTAGCTTGGGAAACGAGCAAAACTCCGTCTCAAAAAAAAAAAAAAAAACCTGAATTATAGAATGGATAGATGAATATGAGTATGATAGAAGAAGTATAGCGAAACGTTAGTGGTAGACTCTAGGTGGTAGGTATAACGGTGTTTACTATAAAATTCTTTTAACTTTTTTGTATTTCTCGAAATTTTCACAAATTTCGAGAATATTAGGAAGAAAATGGAATCTGAGAATTTAGGGTTATTTAAAGAAAAGAGGCAGAGTACAGTAGCTCCCAGCACTTCGTGAGGTTCAGGTGGGAAGATCACTTGAGCTCAGGAGTTCGAGATCACCCTGATCAACATAGTGAGACCTCATCTCCACTAAAAATTTAAAAAATTAGCCAGATGTGGTGGCATGCGCCTGCATTCTGAGCTGCCTGGGAGGCTAAGGTGAGAGGATCACTTGAGCCCGGGAGTTCGAGGCTGCAGTGAGTTATGATTGCACCACTGCACTCCAGCCTGGGTGACAGAGTGAGACCTTGTCTCAAAAAAAAAAAAAAAAAAGGCAATTTTCTTAGTGTCAAAGGTAAACAATTCAAGGTCCTTAGCATGATTTTGGCTTGACAAATGCCTTGTGACATGAGAAATCCTTTCTACTTAACACCCAGTTGTGAAGGTTGATTAAACATGAGACTCCTTTGTTGGAAGGGGGAACATTCTCATATTGTGAGATTTAATATAAAATACTAAAGAAAAAAAGCCCTTAACCATTTTACAAATATATGTTTTCTGATTGAGAAGTATTTAATAATGATAGCTACCAATTAAAATAGTTGAACTCAAGAATATGAAGCACTGTATATATATTACATCATTTAATATTCCCAACAATCCCAGGTAGTCATTATCTCTATTTTATTATTAAGATGGTAGGATCACAGAGATTATATAACCTGGTCTGTGTTCATATATTACAAGACAGAAACCACACTCGAACCAAGGTCTCTGATTCCAAATCCTGTGCAATAATGCTTCCCATTTATGACACATTATTATGATTTTTTTATACCTGTTTCATTGCCTGATCTAAACCAAATCACTCTTACAATGCCAAGGCTGCACTCCACTTTTATATTCCTACATATTTAATGTCTCTTAGTCAACTTCCACAGTGAAAACCTCATGTCCACAAAGCCTCAGAAATTATCTCTTTATTCCTGCATATCATTTGGCAATTAACTTACTGTTTTGAAAAGGACAAAGATAATAAATTCAAGCCAGTTTAAGAATATGTAAGAAATATAAAATAATTGTGTGAAAAGGATTATATTATTCATGCTGCTTTTGACTTTCTTTTAAAATCCAGCAATATTTCTTGAAATCTTTGCATGTCAAGGAAAATATATATCTTATTACATGCCTGCATCTTGATACCATAATTTATTTAGCCTTTAGCCTTTTATATTTGTATGTGCAGAAATAGAATTTCTGGGTCACAGGACATAGTTATTAAAAGTATTCTTAGTTTTTTTTTAACTCCTATATCACTGGAATCTGGTATAACCTTAGGTCATGTATGGTAGTCTAGAAGTATATACATTAAGGAATAAGTAATGCTAGACCACACTCTAGAATGGTTTTGCTAATTTATGCTGTGTGTGTGTCTTTCTCCCCAAATCCTTCCCAAAGCAAGGCATGAAAGTTGGCAACTAAGTCCACAGTCTCTTTTTCACAAGTAAGCTGTTTGTAGAGTGAAGGTAGAAACTCCAAATGATCAGAGGCTCGTGTTACTGACTTTGTTTAGGGTGCCTCCCAAACAGCAAAAATGCCCACAGCATTTTTGAAAAGGCACTTTCTGATTTCTAAATTCTTATTGGCAAGCCAAGATCTTCTTATTATACCCGAATATTTAGTTTTTATAATTTGAAAAGTTTGGTTTAGAGAAATTATAATATAAACTTTTCTATTTTGTTTCCCCAGATATAAAGTAATGTGCTTCAACATTTTTACTATTTTTAAATAAATTGCCAAACAGTATCATTTTAAAATGTATGATGATAAGGAATTCTGGCATGGAACTTTAGGCACTAATTATATATTAATTTTATTCTGATTTGCTTTGTTACATTTTCTAACATCTTTGAGATGGAGACTATATTAAATTAAACCTATAGCAAAATATATCTTATTAAGATTAATTTTTTTCTACTTTAATGGTCAGGATTTGGGTAGCCTTCTGTGCATTTGCTGTTGTTCCCCAAGAATATGAATAAAACTCAGAATTATGCTAGAGCTGATATCCAGTTATATATTATGAAGACTGATAATTTTAACAGGAAGTGATATTTAAATTCTGGTGCTGTATATTATTGACTGTGAAGATTTTACATAACTTTGCTTTGGGAAAAATCTTATTTTAGGCATTTATTTTTTACAGCAAAGTTCAAAGGCATCTTATTTTCTTATAACTAGCTAATATAAACACTATTTTTAGCTATTATCAATTCTTTTGTTAAGTAGGCAGAATATAGATAAATAACTTGTCACAGTTATAGTATTTACTAAGTTTAGTTGATATATTTTGTCTTTGATCAAATGCAAAGCACAGCTTTTGGAAAAGCCTCTATCTTCTAGGTTATATTTATTGAAGCTACAGTTGTATCACATAGTTTTTATTATTAAAACTGTAAAACGTCATATTTCCTCAATTTATACTGCTTAATTTTATATTATTAATTAAATACTTAATTTACATAGTTGAAACAATATTTTCAGCAGTGTTTTAAAACAGAAGTAATCTTTGGACTCAACAAGGGATCCAAAAACTTTCATTAAAGAACAAAAACTTGTAATGCAGTAGAAGGCCCTCTTTTCTGCCCTGGTGGAAATTAGTATTTGTTCATTTAAAAAGGTAAAGCAAGAGGAAGATTGTAAAATAAAATATTTTAAACACTTGTATCTTTAAAAATTATTTAAATGTCCATTTATTCACTAGTCTTCTACTTAGACCTGAGACATTTTATCTGCATCTAAGTGTACTGTTGGGAATTCCATGTTTTCTTTCTAATATAAACCATACCCTGAGTGCATCATCAAGGATTTCCAGTTTTCAGTATATCACGGTGAGGTCACTAAGATACTTGTGAAACAATTTAAGTGTAGAAACCTTTTAAATTTTATCAACTTCCACATTCTCTAAATTTTTACAATTATCTCACACCTAATTCAAAAGCATATTTTTTGTGAATTGCCTTTATCACATATATGCATTCAATGTAGTTTTATAGAAATAATTATCTCTCTTTTATGTTCATATTTATTTTTTCATTATAATATAACATTTAAATTGCTCAAGTAAAGTAACAAATATGATAGGCATATAAACAAATTTAAGGGCAAACAAATGTTAAATCCTCAAGATAATGAATTTGTGAAATTTCACATTCATTGTGGAAAGTTTCAAACACATAAATATAGAATCATATAATGAAACTTTGTGTACCCATCACCCAAACACAGTTGCTAACATTTTGCCATTGATATTTCATCTTCTGATCCCCTAAACTTTGGGGGGTTTTTTGAGTATTCTAACATAAATCTCAGAAAAATTATCATGTATAAATGCTTCAGTTATCTCTATCAGATGAGTTTAAAAATATATATACAGTACTATTATTACAACTAACAAATGTAACAATAATTTCTTAATATTACGTAATATGGAACGTGTGGGAATATGTCTTGTTTTATGAAATCAGGAGGCACATAATGTCTAGAGATAAGGGAAAATTTAATTCAAGTAATGATAACTAAGACATGCACCAATGTATCCAAGGCACTATT
Organism: Colobus angolensis palliatus; assembly: GCF_000951035.1. Taxonomy (NCBI): domain Eukaryota; kingdom Metazoa; phylum Chordata; class Mammalia; order Primates; family Cercopithecidae; genus Colobus; species Colobus angolensis. The sequence continues at coordinate 2,746,190 of NW_012116243.1, read as the reverse complement.
CTAAACTCTTTACATATAGCATTTATTTTAGTTCTTACAAAAACCCTTTGAGGTAGATCGTATTGCCCCCACTGTAAAAATAAGGAACATGAGACACTAGCTTGCTGAGGTCTCCAAGCCTGGATTTGGTCCTGGGAACTCAGACTGCTGAGTCTATGGCCAGAGCACCCTGTCATTCTGCCTGTTAAAGCTACTGCCACTTCTGAATTAAACTAAAAAGAGTTAGGTGTGTTCCAGGTACTTCAAGTAAACATGTTGTCTTAATTCTGTAAGTAAATAAATGTTAAAGAGTATATATGTTTAATAAAATGTACTTTTAAACTATATGGTTTACCTCATCTACCTTCTTTGAAAATAATAGCTAGTAAAACCCATAGTGTCTTACTATGGTGTTTACTCTCACATTGACAAATTGTGATATTTTCCTTGTCTTACAGTGGAAATTTTCATGGAAAGTAAATTTACCTCCCTTAGGTAAATGTTTCTTTTCCAATATCAAGAAGTGTAAAGTGAGTTTCTTGAAATTAATGGCATTTTATAATTTTCAATACATATAATATTGTCAAAAATTATTATAACTTTTGTTGCTTTTTTGCTTACTATAAAATAAATATCATGGTGTCTTCTCGATCGTTTTGTTTTATCTAGCGTAAGAGATATGTTTACTGAGAGAAATTCAGAAGAAGCTACTTTATGTTTTATTACATATTCTTACCTTATTATTTATATTTTAAATCCTAGGGATCTACATATGCAACTTTTTCTCCTTTTAAGTCCCTTTGTTTTGTTACTACATGCTTTTTATCACTTTTATTAGATAAATTTTGCCTAGGTGTTTCTCTTCCTCACTATAAGTAAACCAGTCTTCATGCCTAAAAATAATGCACTACTTTGTTGAAATATTCTTAACAAAAGTGGTATTCTGAATAATAAAAATTATTCAAATGCTAAGTATATAACAGCATGACTTGCCTTATTACTATGCACCAATACTTCTCTCATTCATTCAACAAACCTGTTTTGAGTATCTCATCCAAGGTAAGCATGAGCCCTGCTGCCAGTGGGTATGTGATAAATGGTAGCTGCACAGGTCAGGCCAGAACTGGAGGAAGTCGGGTCAGCATGATGACATACTTCATACAGTGGTCACAACAGAACGAAGGGAAACTAGGGGTTAGGAGCAATGGTCGCTCTGAGAAAAGACAAGTGCTTCGGTCTGAATTATGGGTTTCAGATTCATGTGGAGACAATGTATATGGTATTCATAGGGGTTGCAAACTTAAATTTCTATAAGGGCCAGATACAGAATGTAAATGAAGAAAGTACATCAAATGTAACATTAGCGAATGCTCAGGACTGTGCCAACTGGAGAGTGCACATCTGATCTAAAAAAAAATCCATATTCAGATGTTTATTTAACACCCTAACTCAGCCACGCAAAATATGCCTGAGATGCTTCCTCGTGACTCTCATGGAATCTAAGTATATGAAAGGTTTATTGTTTTGAGAAACCATTTTTGTAGTAAATATGTCCAGTAGACCCACAGACATAGTTATAGTTATGAAGAATATATGAACCAGTAGTCAATATCCAGAGTTTCAAGTTACATTGAAAATAATAGATGGGGGCCAACATTTGAACAGCAACAAAAAAACCAGCACAGTCACCTCAATCCATAAAACAGGAAAGCAGACTGGTGCCAGTACGGTCAGCAGTCAGTTTCTACAAACTCATTCTTTCTCCTGGATTATTGTTAGGCATACCAGGCACAGCCTTAGTGTATCAGCATGACAAGAGTGCATAAACAATCTGAAAAAAATTAGACTTTGGTTTTCCTTTCATTAATTTTACAATTTAGTATTTTCATTGTTATTTTTCACAAAACTACAGAAGGAAAAGGAGCCATATTTTTTTCCCCAGGTCTTCATGGCCTCTCCACACCTTTATCTGGCTTGGATTAGGCAATAATATCTCAGATTTCAAGGGAAGAGTGCTTTAGGTGTTTGGCTGAACTCTAAACTTGAGGTAGCTGGGCATGAGCATTGGAAGCAAGGCTCAATAGTAAATATGGTGGTACTGCATTTGTGTGAATAAAAAGCTGGCTGGCCATGTAAAAATTCTTCCTCTCCTTGCCGGGCGCGGTGGCTCACGCGTGTAATCCTAGCACTTTGGGAGGCTGAGGCGGGTAGATCACCTGAGGTCAAGAGTTCGAGACCAGCCTGACCAACATGGAGAAACTCCGTCTCTACTAAAAATGCGACAGTTAGCCAGGCGTGGTGGCACATGCTTGTAAGCCCAGCTACTCAGGAGGCTGAGGCAGGAGAATTGCTTGAACCCAGGAGGCAGAGGTTGCAGTGAGCCAGAATCGCGCCATTGCACTCCAGTCTGGGCGACAAGAGTGAAACTCCGTCTCAAAAAAGAAAAAAACAAACAAAAAAATTCTTCCTCTCCCACATAGTTCTGAATGTCTTTTTATAATTAATGTTTGGCATTTGTTATGCTAGCTATTATGAGAGATTTTTAAACTCAGATTTGGATTCTGTAGTAATTTTTGCAGTAGGTATGCATTTATTCTCCTTTGCAATTATTTGTAGATATTGATTCTAATCATTGTTCTTAGAGGAAAGGCATAAACATAACTATTTATAAAGGTACGTAACTATAAAGGTACATAACTACACACTGAGAGATCAATTACTTTGAATTTGAAAACAATTGAGTAATTTGGAGTCACTTTCCATGGCTTTCTGTATTAGATCATTAGTAGAAAAAAATTATATAATGTTTATTAGGGGAATGGTTCCTATGAATGGTCTTTCATTGCTTAGAAATGCCAAACGTTGTAAAGAACAATGAAAGAAGATAAATTACCCTTCATGTCAATAAGTGGAAACCTTGAGGTTGATAGTAAGTTTACTTTAAAAAGAATTAGGTTGAATGTTCTGAAAGTTATATGGCATAATTGAATAGTGTAACAGTGTAAAATGACTTTTAAAAGCTTTGATACAGTTTTTAACTTTACAATTATTTCTCAGTGGTTTCCATTTTTAAAACGTTAATCTTATGAAAAATAATAGTTTATTTCTCTAGTAGTACAAAGCATCTTTATGTTCATTTAAAAACTTCTAAGGTTTTAGCATGTTTCAGTGAAGAATTTTATTTCATATTCAGTATACGTAGCTATGAAAATCAATAACTGCATGTTTCTTAAAATTGAGCAATTTACTTAAGTATTAATTAGAAATAGTAAAAAAAAAGAAATTCCTTTCTTATTTTCAGTGATTTAAAGAAAACTGCTGGGAGATACATGGTATCTAGCTTTACTATTTGCTGGCTAATGCCAGAGTCCTAATCCAGTTTCTGGCAACACAATTTTAAGAATTCTTTTGGTGATAGGATAAGCAGTGTACCTTTTAAGTTACAACATTATGTAAGGTCTTCCATCAAATATTCAGTTAGAGTAGAAACCTTAAATGAAAAGCCCGATGCTAACAGAGCATGAGAGTTTGGGGCTGATTTTAAAATTGGTTCCGAACTTCCAATTCAACTCATGAGAGATAAAGTGGAGAACTGCATGTAATATAATATTGAGGGCTACATGCAATCACTTAAGGTTTCTGTCCTGAAGTTATCTGGTCATTGTTGGATATGTAGTTTGCTTGGAATAAAGGTGGTGAAATATGTAGAATTAACCATGAAAATATCCCAAAGAACTAGCATGTGAAATGTTATCTGGGACCAGAAACCTATTGCATAGGGTTTACAACAAGTATTGCCTGTAAAATGCATAAATTATATGACATATGTGTGTTTTTATGTCTTGTACACTTTTTCAAAATTCTGGAAGTATATGAATGACTTTAAAAATATTACCCAATTTCTAGTTATTTTTTGTCATTGTGTATTTCGTTAATGAAAATATTTAAAAAGTAGAATTGTTATTACAGGATCTTTAAATTTTTTAATGGTCTTTATGAACTCATCAGAATGTCTAAAATTTGAAAGCCTGATAACATCTATGTTCTTGAGGGTGTGGAGCAACTAAAATTTTCATAAGTGTTGGTAGGAATGTAAAATGATATAACAACTTTGGAAGAAGATTTGGCAGTTTCTTATAAAACTAATTGCACACCTACTACGTGGGTACTACTAATACTCTGTGACTCTGCAATTTCACTTTTAGGTTTTTACTCACAAAAGAAAATGGATAAAACTAGGCTATTGTAAAATGAAACAAAGTAACAAAAACATCTAGTTGCATTTGTGAGTGGGAATGAGCTTTGGGTGTGAAGGCACTAGGAGGTATTAGGAATACTCTAGATCTTGTTAGGGGTTCAAGGTAGACATGTATAAGCATTTGTCAAAACCAATTGCTTTTAAGATTTGTGCCCAAATCACAAATTTGACAGTGAGTAAAATTTACTTAAAAAATAACCATTAACAAACATTCATCTAGAGTTTATGATGTGTATGCTAAAGTGTTTAAGAGTGAAATGTATCAAAGTCTGCACTTTGAAATGCATAAAAAATAAGATAAATTGATGGATGAATACAGGGATGAATAGAGAGATAGATGGATACATCTGAGATAAAGCAGATGTAGCAAAATGTTAATAGAATCTAAATGATGGATAATGGTTTTTTAACTGCACAATTCTGTCAACATTTTTGCTTGAAATTTTCCATAATATCAGAGGAAAATGGGTCTTTATTCTAAAAAGTTTCAAGTTTCAAATACATACCTTTTGGAATTTATTCTAATTAGACTGAAGATATGGTAGCATTCTTTAAGTATAGGTTTTCTTTTTTTGTCTTTGTCACAACTTAAAATTTGTTCCATCCAATCACATCATCTTAATTGCCATTAGCATGTTACCTTTATAAATCAAATTCCTTGGTGTTACACATGTAATCCAGTGATTAATTTAATATCATTCTTAAACACTGTATTAGTTTCCTGTGACTGTAAAAAAAAATTACCTCAACCTTGTAGTTTAAAAACAATGAAAATGTATTCTCTCACAATTGTGGAGGACAGAAGTACAAAACTAGTTTCTCTGGGCCAATATGAGGGTGTCATCCTCTGTCTGGAGGTTTTATGGAAGAATCCATTCCTTGTCTTTCCAGCTTCTGATAGCTACAGGAATTCCTTGGCTTGTGGCCACATCACCCTCATCCCTGTTTCCGTAGTAATATTACCTTCTCTACTCTGTCAGTGTCAAATCTTCATTTGCCTCTCTCTTGTAAGTATACTAGTGATTGCATTTACAGCCCACCCAGATAATCCAAGATAAAATCTCCCCATCTCAAAATCATACCTGCAGACACTTTTTCCATGGAAGGTAACATTTATTGGCTCTGTGAATTAGGACCCGATGTCTTTGGGAGCCACCGTTCAGCCTACTACAGGTAGTTTTTAAGTGAGCTAGGTTCCATGCTAGGGCTTAAATAATGATAAATAACATTTAATTGCTTACTATATGCTAGGTGCTGCTCTATGTACTTTGCATTTGTATTTTTACTAAATTAAAAAAATGGATTGATTTAACATAAACTTACTGTTTCTTACATATGTCAAATATTAAAGCACCAGAGTGCTAGTTTTCTGAGAAATGTACTTTAGGAAATACTATTTTGTTCTGAATAACCCTGCCTTATTTATGTGGAGGATATTTAAATTTGACTTCCCAATTGCGAATTCCCTTTGGGAAGAGATTTGTTTTATCTGTCTTTGTATCCAAATAATTAATGACAAAGTAGATGTTAGCAAATGTTTGTTAAATGACTAAAAGTGTCTTTGCAAATGTTATGAAATGTAACCTTCACAAAATCCTTGGAGGTAAATATTATAATTTCCATTTTATAGAAGAGACTTAGAGAAGTTGAATTTAGTTCCCAACTTCAGTACCATATCCTAAACACACACACACAGAATTTTGGCAGTCAGCATTGCAGATGCATTTCCATCATCTATAACCAATTGATTTTCTACCTGAAGTGTTAAAATTTAGTAAAATACAGGTGTAGTGAAATATCATCTCTGTTTTATTATTGTATTATGTTACTAATCATGTACAATAATACATTTTGATTTTTTAAACTTTTTATTTTGAGAGACCAATTTCTCATGGATTAAGTTTACAATGCTATTAAGAAGTGGGAGGAAATTTTCTCAATGGATACAAAGTATTTTGAACTTTCTTAAAACTTCAGCCTTCCACCAGAAATGCCTCAAGCATATCTAGCCTTTCTGTAGCTTCTTTTGAACATCTAATTTTTTTAAGTCCTATGATATTATGCATAAATTACCATTCTTCCCTCTTTCTTTGGTTCTTTGAACACTTGAAATGTTTTCCCACTTGTGGAGGCTTTCCAGGTCTGAATAATATGAATGCCTTCAGGATGGATATATCCCAGACTTTAATATTTTTCTACCTATTTTTTACCCTCCTTGCCTTTCTCAAATATTTCTTTTATAGTTTTATATGAGTTTCTAATGGAATACAGCTAAATATAAGTAAATAGCTGAAATAAATTTGGGCTCCTTGGTAATTGTGCAATATATTCATGTATTATTTCTCTTCTTTTTCCCCATTACAATGTTCTCTCCACAAACTTAAATCACTAACTCAACTAATGCTTCCTTGAGTATGTATCCACATTCGCTAACTTGCTTATGCTGTTACCTTTTATAATTTGTCACCTTTTTCAGAGTGTGATGTGTCATTGAATTGCTCTTACTTTTCACATTCCCCAAATGTTGCCAAATGGCCTAATAGTATTGTGAATCTAATGACCCTGTCTGTGCTTACCTTTCAATAAAAGATCTCCAAAAAACGAATTTATGCTCTAACTTTATTTTTTTTGTATAAAATTCTATCATTACCAGGACAGAATTCATGATCCCCTCACGGCCTATAGAAGCACAAAACTGGCCAACTGACTCCAGGCACATCTACCTGCCATCTCTTTCAAACACCTGCCATTGCTCTCCTTCCTTATTCCACTAATGACTTTTGAAAGTAATAAACTATTTCTCCCGAACTCTCAATCTTTCTTTCGCAGAATGCCAGAATATTATTCCTTTATTTAGTTGGGTACTTAAAAGGAGTGCTTTTTGTGTAGAGCGGAAATTTTAATACTGTTACTCTATTTTGCTAAATGGTTTGTTGATTATGCAGACAGAACAGTAACTGTATTAATTAATGGTAGATCATTTCAAAATATGCCAGAGAGATGCACTGTTCATTTTGTTTTATCCTTTAAAATAATGTAAATCTGAGTACTGGATTGGGAATGTTGGTTGTTTCTGCTGTCTATCAGACATGATGTTCCCACAGAGGTATCCACTGTCTGAAACAAACAGTGAAATGTGCCTTCTCCTTTCTCTGTGTTTACATACTGTCTTGCTTTTGCAACTTTCTTCAAGGAGAAAATGGGTAACTTCCTCCCTGTGGTCTCTATCAGTCTTACACACTGGTTTCGTTAGCTTTCCACCACTTTCCCTATGAACAAAGAGATGTGTTTCTCTTCAGAGGGAATAGACTGGTGACTAGTCCATGCAAAGCAACCTGGATTTTTGTGATTATGGTATTTCAGAGTTTAGGCTGCTAAATTATTTTTTTTTAGTGTATACACAACAACTGTGTATTTGCTGATTTAGTGACAATATAGATAAGGAAAAAATATATTTGTTAAGAGTTCTCTTCATAAATGTGTATACATACATGTACATATATACTACATAGTCCTTTGGTTGTAACTTATTTATAACCAAGTCTTTGCATTATTAGATAAACAGTTTAGAAAGAAACCTCTAGAAGTATATTTATTTTACAGACAAATGGACTTCTTAATGTTAGGAACCACTGAAATGGCCTCATAGCCAGAGAAGCTAAGTAAGATTCAATAGCCTCTTCTGGAATCTTGAAATCTAATCCTATAGCATTTACTTGAACATTAAAAAGGAAATGTAGAAGACTTTGTTTCTCTGTCCTTCAGGTTAAAAAAAAAATGAAATCAACTGTCATCCTTTTTTTTGGATTAAAAAAATAAACTACATATTTTTTGTAGAGAATTATTGGTTGATGCCCTTTATTGTCACATTCTTTTTTAAATATAGTCCACATATTTCTATAAATAAAAACAATTATTTTTTAAGTAAAAAGTTATTTCTCTGCATAAACACAGTGCACCAAAACAACTTAACATGACCTGCTGCCTCTTTCTTTTTTTTTTTTTTTTTTGAGACGGAGTCTCGGTCTGTCGCCCTGGCTGGAGTGCAGTGGCCGGATCTCAGCTCACTGCAAGCTCCGCCTCCCGGGTTCACGCCATTCTCCTGCCTCAGCCTCCGGGGTAGCTGGGACTACAGGCGCCGCCACCTCGCCCGGCTAGTTTTTTGTATTTTTTAGTAGAGACGGGGTTTCACCGTCTTAGCCAGGATGGTCTCGATCTCCTGACCTCGTGATCCGCCCGTCTCGGCCTCCCAAAGTGCTGGGATTACAGGCTTGAGCCACCGCGCCCGGCCATCTTTCTTATAAATGTTACAGCGAAGATGATTTGCCTCTGAAGTGAACATTAATGTGCAAATTATATGGGAAAAATGAGAGTAAAGCAATGGCAGTCCCAGAGCTTTGGAAGCAGGTTTTATAAATTCAGTGATGATCCTTGAGACTCAAAGGATTCAGAGTACAATCTGGCTAAGCATCAATAATGTCAAATTTATGTAGGTCCCTGCCTTCCTCAAGCTTATGTGATTCTTCTCCTATCTTATTTCTGAATGAGTATGTGGGTTAGTTGTTCCCACTGCCTATACTTTTCCTGCTCCCTAATCTACAACTCCTTCCTCATTCCTTCCCTTTTAGAAAACAACAAGAAAGCATGACTATCCTGTTCTGCCATCCCAATTGCAGGATTAATTAGTTTTATATAATCTCTACATAAAAATCTCCTGTAAATTTTTTTTGTTAGTTTTTGATCAGACCAGAAGTTGCCGGGCTTAAAAATTAATGACAATGTGCAGGCTTCCTGGTTACAAATGTTTAAAGCATACGGGAAACATTTGGAATGAAGATGTTGACCTGCTTTCCTCTGTATTTGATTATAGCTATCTAATTATAAGCTTTCAAAGACATCAAATTAGGGACCCTCTTCATTGCATTTAAGAGAACTAAACTTTTTTTTTTCATATTACTAAAACCATTTTTGAACAAAATTTTGAGTGATACATTGGGATGCTTAAAATCATTCTTAGCTCAAGTGAGAAACCATTCTTTTAACTTTTATAAATATCTTTACCTCCTGTGTTTTATAGTCTTCTGAGAATTTGGCTTATCCAAGAAAAGATTCTGTGCCTTCCCAAATGAGAAGGAAACCTTTTGTCAGCATCTTGTCTGAGCTGCCTCCTTGGCTACACGGGTCATGGGAGGTCTATGTTGAACATCAGTCTTTGGCTGTATCACAAAACTAGTATTGAAGCACAGGCCAACTCCCAGAGCACAGGGGTTAAAGAGGCAATTAGTCACTACAAAGCAGAGTTGTGACTGTCTTCTGGTGAGGAAGTGCTTAACTCTTTCATGAATGATGCCTGAAATCTCATCTTCTGAGTGCTTTTATATTCCACTAAAATAATTTAGTCTTAGCCATTTTAAATTAAAAGTGAGCTTAAAATACATGGTCTGTTGAATTGAAACTTTCATATCAATACTTATAGCAGTTAAGATAAAGGGAACAGGCTGGGCAGAGAGATGATAATCAATTATATGTCTAATTATTTCACCTAAATTTCACAGTATCCTTTTTAGCTATTTGGAGGCCTGTCAAATCTCTTTACAATATTTCTAGTTTTACTATTAATGTTTTTGTGGTGGGCATCAGTTTGGAGCTTGCAGAATTTTGCCTGACTTTTATTTCAGGACAAGTGTGGTCTCTAAAGAATTACAGTTCATTAACCTAGATTGTAGTTTTAAATGTTTAGTATTATCTGCTTTTCTAGGGTCCTGAGCTTTTGTTTCCACATGGTAAATCTTTGTTACATGTAGGGTGACAAAGTCTTCTCTTCTGCTATCTGTATTAAAATATGCCAGAACACCATAAAGATAGCACCAGTCTTAGCTATATCAAAATTGTACAGTATCTGGATTATCAATTGTACATAGATTATCAATTGATGGAAACTGAAACACCTTAAAAGATGAAGGAGGTTTCTTAGCATTTACGTATTCAAAGTAACTAACGACATGTGTTTCTACTGAAGAATGAATAAACTGGTGAATTAGGAAAGCTTGCCTTTAATTTTTTTCTTCCTTTTTTTTTCTAGTGTTTCCTTTAGTCCTGAAATATTTTCTTTATAGGACTAAAGGAAATGCTTACCTTCAGTTGATTTTAGTAGTTATAGAGATAGTAATAGGACTTTGCTGCTCCTGGGTATGAACATGAATATCAACTACAGCCACAAACAATAAACAGTATTTGATCCATCAAGGTTATAAGTATTATGTTCCTCATTTTATAATAATGTGGCTTTTGATTATATCTTTTAGTATTTCTAAAACATAGTTTACACTCAATGAAACATTTTTTAATTAAATAAATGAATTAATAAAACTTAGCACGTTTTTTCTGCTTCTTGCATATTCTGAGGAATACTTAGAAAATGTTAACCTGTTACATAAGGTTTAGTTAGTTATGGTAAAGGATGGAACAATGGCTAAAATTAAAAAACAAAACTTTTGGTTAAATAAATCTGAAATATTAAACCTAGAGCCAAGTTTGTTAGTTCAATTTCTGTACCCCCCCCTCAGAAAAACCTTTAATCATCTTGTTTCTTAGTATCTTAAAGAAAATGTGCATTTTAAAATATTGCAGGCGTTATTTTATCTAAAATACATGTTTAAAGTATTCTAAGAAACACTCAAATTAAATTTAAACATATTTTACTATATAAATGAAGAAAAACATATTTTCATAACAGCAGGTTTGTGATGGCCATTCCTAAATATATGAAAAATATTATTTTGTTGGTATATTACTTTTTCAGTGCTAAATCCTGTTCTCCAATGAGAAAACCTATTTAATGTCATAGACATTCAAGGAGAGAGTGGTCCAGAAAGAATCAGCAAATGACATCTGCTCTGCCTCATTTTCCTTAAAGGTGTAACACCCTCTGTTGGCAAAGATGCAAACCCATAGAACTGAAGTTTTAGTAACATTTCAGTTTGTAGGCCACCTCTTGTGGTGTGCCTCATTAAAACATAAATAGCAAAACACTACCATTCTAATTTTGTAGTCTTCCATTACCTCTCAGTGTGACAAAATGGGCATCGGCTTGCTATTGTTTAAGTAGCAAGAGCTTAAATTAATCTCAGCCACACTAATCAGATATTGGCTTTCTAGAGAATAACATTTGGTAGTGAGAACTTAATGAGTGTCCCAAGATAATTGTTGTTAACTGGTGGAGCTGGTGACATTTTGCATGTCACTCCTAGTCTTTGCCCCTGTGGTATATTAAGAACGTGTTTTGAGCAAATGCTCTCACAGTTTAATTGCAAGTCAACCTTTAAAAAAGAATTTTTCTTGTAGTAAACATCTCTTCTATGAGCACATCTTTAGAAGTTTACATGAAAAATTGACTTAGGTGTATATTTGGTATTGTGGTGTCAATAGGATTGAATACAAGAGCATTTACAAAAAAAGTATACTGCAGAATACAAAGTGGATTTAACATATCACCTTGATACCATCTGCCATGTTCCAGAAATAATCTTGTATTTGTCATTTATGTACAGCTATTTAACTTGAAGATTAAAAAAAAATTATTTCATGCCATTTCTGCAAGGTTAAGATGTCCTATTACTTAGAAAAAGTATATAAATATAAGACTCATAAATGAAATTGTATTCAAATGTATTAAGGGGAAACATACTATTAGTAGATTCTTGATTGCTTCTTGGCCTTTTGACTGAGATCAAGGGTAGTAATAGATTCTCGAATTGACTCATCTTGTAAAAGTTTACTTGTAAATTTATCTCTTTTGTGCATAGAAATCTTTTATATTGTGCATTTTCTGAAGGCAGAGTAAACCTATAAATTATACCCATTCATTTACTGCACTGGGATTGGATTATTCTTCAGTAAAACTTCATTTAGAGCTTTAGAAAAATCAATCAGATATCATTATTCTTTCTGTAAGATACCCAATTGTGTTATGGTGACCTCTGCTATCATTTAAATGACCCATGTATGAATTAGTCAGGATGAGCTTCTGCAGCATGGAATTGGACTGTTTGCTCTCTTGTTACTCTCTTTAGATCTCGTAAACACTTTTTACTCCTTTTGTGTGTTGGGTGTGTATGTGTATGTGTGTGTGTTGTAGCTACTTAAGCCCCTACCCACTTACAATCTATGTAACATAGGTTGGATTCTTGGCTTGCTTACTTTCAAGAAATGATGAAAATGAGATTCTGTTTCTGAAACCCCAAATAGATCACTTTTATGATTTGTTTCAGGAGTTCTGAGTTTTGATCTACATGTTTATTCAACCTAAATATACCTAGCTCCCAGATGCACTTATTTGCCAATTACTTTCTGGCCCTCTTCATAGTTCTTTGTTTTAGATCTGTGGGGTTGTTTTTGTCTTGTTGCATTTGTGTTTCACTTAAAGATATATCTGTTATTCAAATATAAAAGTGATTTAGGAAAAAACATACTAAAGTTTGTTTAGAAATTCACCAAGCCACATACTAATGCATCTCTAATGGGGACATTTCTTTTCACACCTCTGAGGTGATTGAGGCTGTCCTTTAAAGTGAGATTTGCAAACCAGTGTCTGGCAGCTCCAATTAGCTTCTTTTGGGTTTAAAGCACATCACAAACAGTAACAAGGTCTCCTAGGACACTCCTATTGCAAGCGATGTAGTCATATTTCCTCATTAGTTCTTTTCAATTGTCACTAATGCCATGTTCTAGCTTTTGAGTAGGAGACAAAAAAACATAAAAATTTGGTATGTATGTAGAATGGGCCATTGTTTTCCATAATTCAAGGCTCTTTTGAATTCCTTTGATAGTTTTGAAGCTTACACAGCTTAATTCATTAACCTTTACCCTTCACATAAATCATATGATTAGGAATCTGTTGCTAAGCAGACAGATTTTCCCTCCACTGAAAATAAGTAATGCCTTCTCATCTTTGGAAAAAAATCCTATCTAGCTTTTACCAAAGTAACCTTTCTGTTGCTTTTCATATTTCATCAGATGTTTCAGGTGCATTTTAGAACATTATCAAAAGCAAGTGAGCATAAAGTTACATTATTATCAAAAATAACTCTGGATGCTTAGGATACTTTGGAGCAGGTTTTCTGGCCCTTTTTCTGTATTCCAAAAGAGTTTATATATATGTATTCAACAGCTGTTACTCAAGAATTTACAATGGTAGCAATGTTGTTTTTTTTTAAAAAAAAAATTCTCTTCAGACCCCTGCCAAAACATAAAAGCAGGAAAATAAACTGAGGGTAGGCAATTCAGAATAAATTAAAGTATATTTAAATGAACCTAAGACTTGTTTTTGGAGAACTTTTTCATATGGACTTATCTTGTAGAGAATGATGATGTAGGGCTCCAAAAAATGTACGTGATTGTTCTGTGATTCCCTGAAGGGGAGACTAGCATGTCTTTTGATTCCTTTATTCTCTCTTGTTAAGACAGATCTCTCCTTAGGATTTAGTAATCTTAATTGTGCTTGACATTCATGAGCTACTTTAAAAGTATTTGATATTCTTCAGCATTTATCCACTATGCCATTTTCCCATGTTATGAATTTTTCTTAATTATCTTATACATTGTTACTTTCTGTGAGGACACAGTTCTTTTCCTAAATTTTATAACTCCTTTTGTTTTCATACATGAAGTGGGAAATCTTTGAACCTACTGATTCATAGAGAATGGCCATGTGATATTCTGAGCTTTGCCTATAGGAATGATGGGGACAAGGGGTTGGTGAAGAATAGGAAAAATCTGAATTCTATATTGTGAGTTTAGAAACTCATGGCTTGCTCCTATGGACCAAAGTAATTCATCACTTTGATTAATGAATATTCCTCTATGTAATCTGTGAGTAAGAAAGGTGATGAAGAAGTAAACATTTTACATGTGGTCTTTGGTTCTGTCACTCTCCTTCTTGCTTTGCCCACATTTCTCTTTTTTATTGGTATCAGTTTATAAATACCTCTTAACTTGCTGTACCTGTAGTCCATACTAAGATTTATGACTTTGTTTTTTGCATACATACTATACAGCGAACTAGAAATTGCTCTGATTTTAATACACTAAAGGTTATGACTAGAGCCAAGATTCTTTGTAAAACAGTGGAATTATTTAAAGTAAATATGTTCACAGACTTGTGTTATGTACTACTTGTAAACATGTTATAGAATGGACTCTGAAAGTTTCAGGAGAAAAGGATAGTCAGCATCCACAATCTCTTATCGTGAACTGCTATCACCACATGCTACCCGGGAAACACGACATAGATGGATTATGAGACTTCAGACACTAGCCAGGAACATGAAGTGGTGTTCCATTTCCACCAATTTGTAGTAATGGGATAATACAAACCACTTCCATTTTCAATTCTTAAAACAACAACTACTTTATCTACCTACTGCAACCACTCAATTTTGTGTCTCAATATATATGACGTTTCTGTCCAAAATCACAGAATTTGGGGTTTCTCTTTTCAAATGTAAAATCCATAACAGATATAAAATTAATATTTTGCTACAGGTTTTCCAAGGGTATGGTTTTGTCACCATGAATTTTTATTTCAGAAATTAATTTTATGTTGTACATGACTTTTAGCACACTGGCTGTGATCAGGGTAATTAAAAGTATTTGGAAAACCCTGTTTACCTGAACTTTCAAGAACAGCAAAAATCCTAGGTGATTCTTTATAGAAAGCAAATTGCTTTTCCCTTATATTTCTCCCTTTTTTATCTGAAAGACACTGCTTACTCTTAATCATGTGTTATCTCTTGGCCACTGTATTGCCTCCTGAGTGTGCTAAATGATTTTATAATAGGTATTCATAATTGTCTACACCTCTTGAACTTTTCTCTGTTCAATAGCGGGGAAACCTGATGCTCATGACCTTTTATCAGTTTTTAGGAAGTCTTTATCCAGTGATTGATCATCTTATTTTATATAAATGTTGGTTCTTGTTGCCTATGTACTAACATTTGACTTGGCTTGTACAGTGAAGTCAATTGTGTCATTTGCTATTTTTAGTCATCTGTATGTCTTGTGTGCATATCTGATGTAAAATCAAGTACAAGGAAGATAAATAGGATATTGCACTTGTTTAGAGCATAATCAAATATAAATCAGGCATTTTGAACTATTCAAATAGAGCATGAGAACAAACTACAATTAATGATTTTTGGTGGCCATGCGAAATATTGGATCTATTTTTTTTTTGGTAGGTAATGGAAGAGGACAGTGAGATATGTATATTTGATTTGACTGAAAGTCATCAGATTATTTTTTAATGATTTAGGATATTACAGTTATCTAGGGCCTTTTTGTGTACTCTTAGCATGTAAAAATAATTTTTACCATATAAAAGGTTGTTATTGTTGGTAATGTTTCATTTCTGTTTTTATTCTTTTTATAATGAATTTATTTAAATATTATGTTAAAACCAATTGACATGGAATTAGCTTTAAAATTTTCCTCACAACCTGTGTCAATCATAATTGCATTGTCTTGCTGTTTTCAGTTTCTTGTTTTAGACATGGAAAAATTTATCCATTTTTTTTATAGTTTTTTTAATAGTGGAAGAAAAAGAATGTTTATTTGGTTATTCTGAGGAAATTTGAAATGTTTATCATTCCATTAAAACAAAATTCCATAAAAATTTTTTAAAAGAAATATATGTCTTCTCTATAACTAATTTAACCTTCAATAATGAATTATGTGAAGTAAAATTGTATAAAATTTCCTGACATTTTATGAAGATTCCTACAAATAAGCCAGACAGCAAATAAAATATAGGAAAGACAGAGATGGATACTGAGTAATTTTTTGATAGATTATGCACACAGGTATCAAATTACTTGATCCTTACTTCCTAGAAAAGGTTAATGACTCTTTTTGCTTTTACCCTTTTACTTAACTCTTATTTATAAAGATTAAAAGAGGGACTGCATTGAAGGGTGCATTTGCCTGTGTGTCTGTATGACTGCACAAATTTTTCTGATATTATAGGAAACTGAGCCACAAAATGGATAATATTGTTAATCATTACTTTTAAAGTTCATTCAATTCTGTAATACAACTTCCACTAGGCCTATTAGATCAGAGTGCACCATGAAAATATTTTTTTTTAACTTAAATGAAACCAGAAAACACAGTCTTACGTATCTATATCTATATTGTTAAAATGGCCTAAACCTTTACAACAACTTATTTACAATATTAAGAATAAGATATTTTAAAGTTATGTGTACATATTTTCTTTCATCTTTAATCTGTAAAATTATAGCTTTTCAGAACATATTTGATATCAAATTGAATAAAATTTTGCAAAAAATATTATTTCAGTGTTACCTAATTCCATCATTAATAATTGAGCATATTAACCATGAGCTCATTAACCATGAGTGTATAACCGTCTACCTATAATAATGATCTATCTATATTCTAGAGTTCTAATTATTTTATTATTATTTAATTATATAAATAGTATATATTCATTAAGCAGCATATGTTTACTAGTCTTTTACCAAATGTAACATTACCCTTATGGGAATATTTCTTTCTAAGCTCTTTGGTTTTAAAAGATGCACTAGTCATAAATGTATTTAAATAAAGTCAGTTAGGTATGACAGCACTTGACTTTAAAGCAGGGAATATAATACCTTTCCTGCAACACCTTGAAAGAAGCTGTGGCATTCACCAAATGCTGACCTCTTTCTGTTATATTCAAACCCTTGCTAATTTAACTTGAAACGCATTAGTATAACTCACCACTTTTTGTATGTTTCAGGTGTGTGGAGGTCATTGCAAAGGAAGGACAAAACCTGAAAGAGCTATATTTGGTGTCCTGTAAAATCACAGATTATGGTAGGTAATGAACCATTGTCCTAATCCTTTCTAAGATAAAAAGTTACAAAATCATTGAAAGTTTTTTTAAAAGAAATCAAGAACTATATCTTAGAGACTGTTTATCATCATTTATGCTCATTCTGACTGTACCAAAAATTAAAAATAAAAAAATTATGAGCTAAGAACCAGAGTAAAATGAATATTCATATTACTTCATTGCCACATGCAATCACACACACATGCACACATGTACATTTGCATACACACACATACACAGAATTAAAAAGTATGGCTAAAAGAGGTATACAATGAAAATAAGTTTAACAGTAAATAAGTTTAACAATAAAATGGGCATAATAAATATAACTAAGAAAATTATTACATTGAGCTTATTTGCTTAATGTAATATCATGTCAAAAGCATATCTGCTGACATTCTAAATACCAAACTTCTTGACACTTTAAATTCTGAAAAGCATTGGAAATGTCCATTTGTGGATATAGGAAGTAAAGGGCATACATTTATATGCAACATTTTAAATTATCTTAATTTTCAATATTCTTTTAAAGTGGCAAAAAGCAAGTTTTTTCTACAATTATGAAAAATATGAAGTCATATTGTTGGAGTAATAAAAATAACCTAGCCCTTCTTTTTTTTGTTTAAGTTTATAAATTTTTTCTTAACCATTTGTGTATTTAATCTAATTACAGAGTTTTAACTGAAAATACATTAGACTTTTTAAGAGAATGAAATGGTTTTCTTTTATTTTTTCTGACTTTTTGATTTCTTCATTTAAATTTGAGAATATGCTTTCTATCTCAAGGGAAGTTAATAATCCATTACGTTTGTATCGTTAGCTGTGACACGTAATAATAACTGACTCCAGTCCTAGGGTGTCACACTGACCATCTGCCATGGACGGGAGAGTTGTCTTTTATTAGCTACTAAATTCATCTTTTTGAAAAACTCTACTGAAGTTATAATTTTAAAAATACTCTAATGTTTTTAATTTAAAAACACACCTAATTTCAGTTTATTTTAGAGAATATGTCTTATTCATAATGTTTCTGGGTTGTGAGTTTTTTTCCTAATTTTGCCTTGTAAAAGTAATGTTTTGATGTATTTTTCTTTACTTACGTTGTTTGTTTTCTGGATTGGCAATTAGATTGCTACTTAGACATGGTTAACTCTCTAAAACTTCTCATGTCTAGCATTGTCTAGGCCCTAAAGAGTTCTCCCTGACCAACACAGGCCATATTGAGCAAGAGAGAAAGTGTGTGTGTGTATTATATATGTATATTGTATATATACCCATGTAGATTTGTTAATCAACTAATACTTTCATTCATTCATTTGAAACTTGTCACAACCTGCTCTTCCAGTCTTTTTGTGTATTTCCCCCTTTTTCACTGCCAATTGTCAGGTAGCTAATAGCCAGGAGTTATGGATTAAATCCCTTATAATGAACTCCTCGGAGGGTCTGCAGTGTAAAATGTTGCTGAAGGCACACTTTATTCTGAAGGCGTAGAGATACTTTGTGTCCTAACAAAGGCAGTGCCCAGTATCTACTATTAAGTTATCAAGTACAAAAAGGAGTGTTCCAGAAGATATTGAGAAGGTAAAAAGTTCTGGAGTTGCGACAGATCTGGGATCAAGTTCTGTCTTTGTTCTTTGACCTTAGGGAAGTTCCTTCACATATAGGACACTCCGTTTCCTCAGATGTAAAATGAGGAATTAATGTCTGACTTCATGCTTCTGTATGTATCTGGTACCTAACCTTGTGAGTAGCACAGTGTACACTGCTAGTAAGTGTTGTTTTTCTACAGGAGTGGGATAAAAACAAGATTCACTTAGAATTTTTCTGCCACCTTTCCTTTCCTAAGTCTTGGAAGAGGTTTATGTTAAAACCTTACTAATATGGTTTACATTTATTTGTGTCTCTGAATTATTTTATTTCAGTGTTTCTCAACCCTGTCTGCACATTAGACTATCTGAAGAGTTTCTAAAACATTGACATGTAAGCCTCACCTAAAACTAGTCAAATTAGAATTTCTATGAAGTGGGGCCCAACCAGTCATTTTGTAAAACTTGCCTAAATGAAGATAATGTCAGGCAAAGTTGACAACTGATCTTGTCCGTTTGAGCAGAATCAGAAGTGAAAATTTTGTGGACTTTCCTCTCCATGGTGATAAGAAATTGATTATGAGTTTTCTTGCACCTCAGTCCCTCCAGCTCTCAAGCTCTCTGCCCCATCTTACCTTCCTTCTTCACTAGAATTTCAAGTATGCAAAAGGTTCATGGTGAAAGTCTTTGCATCTGTTGATTCTGTTCTCCGAAATGTTGGGGCACAATTGAGGAAGAGAGGGAAAGGTTGATAGGTTATGAGATTGTACTACAATTGCTATTTGATTATAAAATTAAATAAATTACTGAAAGCTCAGCTCATCTCATCTTTTCACCCACTACAGTGCCAATGCTATATGGGTAATTTTTGTCAAAGAGGCAGCAAAAAGCTTATTCATTGTAACCAGAGAAACAGCATGTTATTGAAGGTAACTGCTCTGCTGGAGAGACTGTGTTCCCCCTACCCTATTAAATTCTAAGAAGGAAAAACAGATGCCCTTTTCCTTCTTTGGCTGGACAAGTAAAAACATATTCTATAGAACTTTTTGATTATTGAAGCTACTTAGAAATTGTAAAGTTTGATGTACATCTGATAGGTGGGCAATTCATCCTTTAAGAGACTACCCCATTGTTCTACTTCCTATTGCTTTACTCTTATTCAAACTGGTGAGTCTGTTTTTGGCCTCCTCTTTCTGTGGTGGTGAATATGTACATTATTTTAGTATGGTATACTGAGATTTTTAATTTTTTTTACAGGCTTCATTGATTCATAAACAGCTCCTCACCTGGCATATAATTTGTAATTTTTGTCAAGATTCTCACAGATGTTAAATGTAGTATTATAGTACTTAGTAACACCTGCCCAGGCTGTTACGGAGTTATGTTTATTTTAATTGATATATGATACAGTTGTCATAAAGCAAACGATCATGCTAATAGGCTTCTTACTCCCCAAATTGAACATATATCTTTATGGCAAAGGGTAGCAATTATAAACAAATCAATAATTCAGACACAGCTAAATAGAAAATACAGTCTGGGGAAATTGCTCCCTGAAGAGAAATATAATATTGTCATTCCTGTATCACTGCACAAATGTATGTCATTGGCAGTATTGTGGAAAAAAACTCAAACTTAGGTGTTACAGAGTTCGGTTAAAATTCCAGCTTTGCCACTTCTTTTCTTTGTAACCTAAAGCAAGTTACTTAACTTCCTAGTTTTGCCATCTGTTAATCCACATGATGATACATGCCACATACGTTAGCGAAAATCAATATAAAACACTCGTGTAGTGCCTGGTGGCATAGTCGACACTCACTAATTGGCAGTTCTTATCATACGGAATCTTCTTTCTCTCTCCCTCTGAAGAGGAATTAGCCCTTCTCCTCTTCCAAGTGTGGCTTTTCTGTTTGTGGAAATCATTATTTAGAAATTTGACCTACATTAGTCTATACCTGCCTACTTGATCTCCAGAGCTAAGCTAGCTAAACAAGATTATTAGTAAGGAATAGAAACAGATACAGCAAAAAATCTAAAACCTTTCATTTGCCTTCCTGTCTTAGATTTCTCACCTATCTCTCCTTTGTGCTACTTTCATTTTATGTGGATAAGTTTCTCATTGCTCCCCTTATGCTTTTCTTTGTTCCTGGAACAATTTGTCATTGAGTACTTCCCAACCTACTTATTTGCTCAAATTTCTTTTGAAAATTTACTTCCTTCAAGGCTGGGCATAGTGGCTCATGCCTGCAATCCCAGCACTTTGGGAGGCTGAGGCGGGCGGATCACCTGAGGTCAGGAGTTTGAGACCAGCCTGACCAACATAGTGAAACCCTGTCTCTACTAAAAATACAAAATTAGCTGGGCGTGCTGGCGCAAGCCTGTAATACCAGCTACTTGGGAGGCAGAGGCAGGAAAATCACTTGAACCTGAGAGGCAGAGGTAGCAGTGAGCCGAGATCATGCAATTGTACTCCAGCCTGGGCGACAAATGTGAAACTCTGTCTCAAAAAAGAAAAGAAAAGAAAATTTACTTCCTTCAGGAAAGTGTATCCTTGGGATTAAGAGGAAGACAAGAAGGAGAAATCAACCTGTATCACTCAGGCCTATGGAGGAAGCGGTCTTTCTGTTGGGCCGCACAGCACTTCATATGGTATAATAAATGGGATGGATGAATAAAGTGCTTATCTCCATTAGTGTCTCCACAGTGAATATTACCATTGTGACCCTTGTGCCAGGGGGCAGTTGTAAAATGACCCAGGTTTCTTTCAGAGTTACCACTTTTTTTTTCACTTTAGCACTCCTGTGGGCCCTAGAAATACACTCTAGAGATATCTTTTTGTTTCCATTTTTAAGTAGTGAAATAATCTTTAATTAAAGAGGACTGTAAATACATACTGACATTGTTGTTTGGGGGCATACAAGGTCACTGACAACCCACAGGCTCACTCAGTACCACTCCACATCCTTCTGTGTGGTTTCTACAGACCCACAGTGGACTGCTGTCCTGGGGCTGTCTTTGGCTGCCCTATTCTTGATCGCAGTACTGATCTGGGACTTTTTAACATAACCATGTGGCTTGACAAAACTTTTGAATTGCTCTGGGCAAAAGGTCTTCCAAGTCAAGGAGATCACTTTGTCCATGATTATGATTGGAGATGTCATTTTAGTTGGGCTGCCATATGTCAGACATGATAAAAAAAAATTTCATTCTGTCAAACATAATATTCTGTCAAAAAATATTGATTCAGCACCCACTGTGTGTGCTGGACCATGTGCTAGATGCAGATGTTTAGTTTCTGCATTCCTAAAGGGATAATGCTGGTAGGATCCAGAGGACAGGCTAGCCTGCTTATTAAAAAAAAAAAAAAAAAAGTAATACATCTTCTTTTCCAGACAAGAAGAATGGCAGGGAGTGGCCTGGTGACATTATTCATTTTTTTTGTGTAACCCACGTCTCACCCCAGCCTTGTTGACCTTCTAATACTATTGAAAGATTAAAAGGTTGTTCCTTACCTACCTCTCCTTGGGATACCAACCCTTTTAAGCTGTTAGTTAACCCAGATTAGGATCTGGAATACATCATCAAAGTAAATACGAAAGAAACTAAAGAAACCCCAACAAGCATTCTGGGTTACCCTGGTATCCCTTTTGTTGCCAGACTAACATTGATAAATTATTCAAGAAAAAAAAAATTCTACACCCAAAATAATTTTGCTCTTTATTGTATCATTTTATGTTTTATATTATTAGGTATGCATTACGTGTAATGATCTCCCATTTTAAATGAAATTCCTGGTTTTTTTTAATTTTATATTTTGTTTCATTTTTAAATAGTATTTTAAACTGCTCCAAGATTGCTAGGTAAGATTACACTCCTTTTATCAGCAGGAATAACTCTAATAGTTGTAAGGTGATAGAGAAGAACTTTAGAAAAGACATTTGTAAGTCAAAAAGAATGTCCTAATGTTTACTGTTGATTATTCGCACTTTTTTCCATTCTATTATTTAGATACAGGTAACTTTTACTGTTTCTAACAAAATAGTTCTAACTTGCTAAATCTATTCTTGCAAATTACCCTTGTTTATGTGTTCATCTTAAAAGTTATTTCTCTCCACTTCTAAATTTTGTTTTATTCCTAGAGTACCCCATTACTAGATTTATATTCCTACAGTTACATTTAGCAGGTGTTATGTTCTTTTTCTTAGTAATGTGGTATGGTTTGACTGTGTCCTCACCTAAATCTCATCTTGAATTGTAGCTCCCATAATTTTCACGTGTTGTGGAAGAGACCCAATGGGAGACAGTTGAATCATAATGACCACTTCCCCCATACTGTTCTCACCGTAGTGAATAAGTCTCACGAGATCTGATGATTTTATAAGAGGTTTCCCCTGTTCGTTTGGCTCTCATTCTCTCTTGCCTGCTGCCATGTAAGATGTGCCTTTTGCCCTCCACCATGATTGTGAGGCCTCCCCAGCCACATGGAACTGTGAGTCCATTAAACTTCTTTTTCTTTATAAATTACCTAGTCTGGGGTATGTCTTTATCCTCAGCATGAAAGCAGACTAATACATAATAGAAATGATTTTTCACCCAAAATTTGGTATTTAATTATTAAGCTTTTCTCCTTTCTCCTTTGCTCAACAGCAAATAAATGGTTGACATTCTTTCCTATTTCCTAGGTCATCCCAAGACCGTAGCTAAGTAACCTTGAAATAAAAGACTGAGCAGTGACAACTCTTATCACTGTGTCGTGCTAGAATAGACTACAAATGTCAAATCTATTGAGAAGGACTTCTTAAAACATTTGTTCAAGGAAATACCACCACAACCAATTCAAAGGTTAACTCTAGTTTCACATTTAATTGTTTTTTTTTTTTAATTAAGAAACATTCTGCCTTCATTTAAAAGACAAATAAACCTGTTTTTGTGTGCTTACCCCTTAACTTTCTTACCCCTCAAAGTACATATATGTTGTTGTTCCAAATTAGTTTTTGTAGCTAAATTATAAATTTACATATTTAACTATTAACTGAAATATTAATTTTCCATCTTTTATTTTCTCAATTCCTGTTAGCATCTCTGAAGTATAGTGTCTAATTTTAACTAGCTATTTTTAATATTAGTCTTTGAAACAGTCTTCTATAGGTATAGGAAATTAGGCCCAAATCATATAAAGCATCCTTTTTTACAAAGTTCCTATCTTTAATCCTCATTGTACAGTACCCTAGGATATGCAGACCAAGCATTGTTTTCCAAGTACTATCTAAAGGTATATATATATAATTATTATTGGCCATTATCAGTATTATATCACTGATGGATAGTTCTAAATGGAGCTGGAATGAATATCAAGATAATTGCAACAATGCTAGACTTCCAGTATCCCAAACAATAAATGGCTTCCTAATGTTTAAAACTTCCTGAAAATAGATATCTTGAGTGGTAGTGAGTTCTCTATTACGAGAACTATTCAAGCAGAGATAATATCTGAGGGAGGATGTGGAAAGATGGAAGCATTGGGTAGGAAATCAGCCTATATGATCTTTAAATTCCTTTCTAATCCTGGAATTCATTCTGGACTGGTTTTATTATTTTTGTTTCATTCAGCAAATGTTTACTCTGTGTGTGCATGGTACTGGCAAGGTGCTCTGAAAAATACAGAGATAGATGGGAAGTACTCTTGTGTTGAGAAGGAAGACGTAAGCCACGTAAAGTTTTCTACCTATGACATGTTGGGGCTCAAGAGAAGGCAGAATCATCATAGACTGCAATATTTGGGGAAGGATTTGTAGAAGAGGAGACATGGGAGAACAGAGAGGAGAAGGAAGGGCATTTGAGGTAGAACAACCTTGGAAAGGCTCACAGCAAGAACAGGTGTCTGAATGGAAGCTTTTGTACATGTTGGTTATTCTAAAGAAAGAACAGAAATCATCCAAAGTGATTACGTGCAAACACGGACAAATTTTTGAAGAAACCTTATGAAAATATTCTAGTTGAAAATTCGGTGTAAGTTCCAGTTTTTGTTGTGACTTTTCCTGTCTTATTCAGTATTTCCATGGTAACAATTTCCATTAACATGTATTATGTAAAAGGAAATATTACTTTGGATTATCACTAATTAAGTATCCAGTTAAATTAGAAATAAGTCAAATAACAAGCTTTCATAACAATAATATAAAGATAAAATAGCTAAAATTTATTGGATGTTTTCTGTGGGCATTATTCATTTAATTGTATTAATATTCCACTTTAGGTAGTTACTATTAATATTCAAGCTTGTAGACATGGAAACTGAGACCTGGAGAGCTTCAGGTTTACATAATTTGTGAGTAACACTATAGTATGCATTCAATATTAAGTCAGTGTCTTGCATAATCACTCAGAGGTCAGTGATGTGATGTATTTATTATTAGCAACACTTTTTTTCCAGTAGGATTTTTCCAGATGTCAGAGCCTTAAAAATATTACTAAATCCAGACAGCCATATTTGTTAATCTGCATATGAAAAAACAATGTCATAAAGCAGCTACCACATGAGATCTAATTATGTTCTTCTAGAACTTAATAGGTTTAATTTACTTATTCACTATAATTTTGCCATGCTGATACCAAATGTAAGTTGCATGTCATGATTAAGTGTTCTCTAGCTGAAAGGGGGAGACTGTCATTGATATTCAGTATATATTGATGTATTCAACAAATATTTTCTTAAAATGATTTCAAAAATGTATATAATTCTTCAAGAGTTAAAAATTTTGAATCTTCTTTTAAAATTATTATAACTAACTTATGAAAGAAGTAGTATTACCTATTTTCAATAGATAAGGAAGTTGAGGCCTGACAGGTTTTAATTAATTAGCAAAACAAAAATTAAAATTTCCCCCTTGCAGATGACTTCTCAAATTTCTCTGCTTTTCATATAAGAATTATTTCTTTATTTAAGTAGTAATTTTAAAGCAATTTAAGACAACATTCAATGAGATGCTTTCATAGTAGCTTTAAAGTGCAAATATTTCTAGGGATACATAACTACTATCCTAGAAATGTAAGCAATTGCTTTCTTGAATTCCTTTCTTAACCCTACACTCTGAAGTTCTCAGGCCTCAGTGTCATCATTTACCCTCAGTTCCTCATTAACTTTTTTTTTTTTTTTTTTTTTGAGATAGAGTCTCACTCTGTTGCCCAGGCTGGAGTGCAGTGGCGAGATCTCAACTCACTGCAACCTCCACCTCCCAGGTTCCAGTGATCCTCCTGCCTCAGCCTCCCCAGTAACTGGGATTAGAGGCACGTACCACCATGACCAGCTAATTTGTGTGTGTGCGTGTGTGTTTTTACTAGAGACAGGGCTTCACCATGTTGGCCAGGCTGGTCTCAAACTCCTGACCTTAAGTGACCTGCATGCCTTAGCCTCCCAAAGTGCTGGGATTACAGGCATGAGCCACTGCACCCAGCCCCATTAACTTTCTTCTCCTGAGAGAGCCTATCCAAGAATGTTCTCTGAGAAATAAAAATCAAATCCCTCTTCAGTGTGGCTTTGTGTTCTACCTACTTCATTCTCTTTAGCTGTAGTGTTCCTCATTTTCTGAGATGTAATGAAAAGTAGGAGCAAAAAGGGAGAAAAAGCCCAAGAGCTGTATCCCTTTCTTCTAAAATATCAAACCATATCACTTCTACTCCCTAGTGCTCTCGTACGGTTTTACCTGCTCTTAAAGATAATTTTGTCCTCACCAGCTGATGTTGGACTAAACCTACTTCACTACTTACTAATTAGCCTACTAGTGTTACACATGTAACACATGATTTATTTTGAAGAAAAAAATAAAAACAAAACAAACACTTCCCAACTTTCCTGTTTAGAAGATGAGAGTAACACTGAAAACACAATATAAATTTAACATGAAAATAATTCATTATATGTACATTTATCACTGATTAGAGTCACATTCTTGTATCCACTAATATTGTCATACTTAAGCCTCTCCAGAAGGTCTTTCCCTTTTCATCTCTTAGCTGGACTTCCTTAGATAAATGTCAACTTTACAGTTTACCTGAGTTCAATTTATTTAGGAAAGGCAGGAGTAGTACATAATTGTTTACTTTTATTTTCCAGTTTTTAAAATATTCAGTGGTTTTGCATCATCTCATAAAGGTGATCAATGAAGAACTGTTGTTTAATTATCATTTTAAACTCAATGATCCATTGCAATATTTTTATTGATGCTCAAATTGCCCTATTTTTGATAGTAGAAGCTTCTTCATTTGATTCCTGTTTTCTTTTGACGTGGACTCATTATGTCAAGGTACACCAGGCTCTTCTTATGCACATTATGGTAGAGACGTGGGATAATCCATTTTTCTAAATAACCTTGCTTCCTTTGATTGAATTTTTCTAAGTCTGTGCTACATCCTGAATCTTACATCACTGTATTTTGTGCCTTTTATTCCTCCAGCTTAAAACCTATTATATTCCTCATCACAGGTCCAGCCTTCTCATTACAGCTCAGCAAAGTCAGCCCCTCCCCCACAGGTTTTAAAGCATCCTCATTCAAGGATCCCCAGTATACTAAAAGCTTGTAGTTTCTTGTATCCAACACTCACTTAATCCCTAGACACATTTTCTAGTTTTGGAGAAGTTAGAGGTGGCACTTGGGAAGCTAGTCCATCAACTTGCTGTGGATTACCTTCTGATTTTGTGTGTCTGAAATTTTCTGCATTTGTTTTAAGTAAGTATTGAAAATGGACCCCTTGGACCCAGCCATTTGGAAATAAGTAGAAAAGTGTTGAAAACTGTATGGTATTACATTTATGGGCTTTCAAACTTCTCTGTCCTACAGTGAGAAATCCATTTTGCATTTAAGTGCTTGTTGGACTCTCAGTAGATTAATTTTGTCACTTAACACAATGACCGGAAGTTTGAAAAATCCTGGTCTAGTTCAACTTCTCTCTCAAAATATATGTAAGAACTGGATCTGTCAGTGAACGACCTGCTAGAGAGTAGAAAACTGGTAGATTTCCTTGGTACAAAATGGACATTATTCTTGAGGTAGAAGGTGCCAACCTTCTCAACCTCGTCAGATTCCACATCAGATCTTATTAGCTATAAAATCGGGGATTAATATTCCTTCCATCTCATATTTTTGGGAGGCAAAGAACCAGACAGATTGATGATTTCACTGTAGGATAGATATTAAATGGAACTTTCTCCTTAGGCAAAAAGACCGTTTTGTTCATCTAATTTCCTAATTAAGTAAATCAAACTTACTTGTAACTTAAATATTAAGCTGTTAATTTTCACCCTTATCCTAAAACATTCCCTTGGGCTTGTATAGACTCAGTCACCTAGAATTTATCTGTCAAGTGTGTTTCTTTCCTTGGGTTTATCTGCATGACATTAAATAAATACTTTGAACTTTTCAACTTTTCAAACAATTGTGTTGAGTTGACATGGCTGATCCTGCCTCCGTGCCTCTGTGTGCAGTGTATGCCAGGTGCCTGAAAGTGACTTGGCTTTCACTGAAAATGACTGAGTGCAGGCAGAGGAAAGATTTTAAAAAACTAAAAATTAGGAATAAACAAAGAAAATTCACTCCATCTTCAGAAAGTCATGGTACTTTTCTATTCACCTTATATATATATATATATGCTTTTCAAATGAACTATGTTCATATTGATATTCATTTTGCCTGCCAAAATACTTTCATATGGTAAATAATTCTTAGAAGCAGAAGAAAAAAATTGTGTGGAAAACTAGCTAAGTACTGTTTGATGATTGATACTTGTGTATTTTTAATCATCTCTATTTCTTTCTTAAGTTAAAGTTTCCCCTTTTTTTTTTCTTCCTACTTACTATCTCTTTCCTCACATATGGCTCTAGGAGCCTCTCCAAGAAAGCAGTTTGCTTTGAAGATATTTTATTTCCGCTCATAAAGGATTCTTCTGTACAACTATTAGAAATAAAATCACAATGAAATCCTAATAGGATCCAGTCCCTTCCTTGCCCTTTGTATGTTTGCAAATCTCTCCGAAGTCAGCCTTATGAAGTAAGATTTGGAGGTTTGAAGTCCAGAGATGTGTCTCTGGTGTTCTGAGGAGCAGGCACTTATACAGGCGGCAACTCACGACCAAGCTGCGTGCATCCAGAATGTTACTTTCTGAATATGCTAGAAGATGGTATATTTGAAATTTTAAATTATTTCTAACTTATAGTAACCAGTTAACTGTTAATGAATACATATTATTACACACATATTGTAGTAGCATACCTATATATGTGCATCAATAATAAATAAAGTTTAAGCTGCCAATTTTGAACAGCAATAAGGAATTTTAAATTTCTGCTCTACAAAATAAGAGTTTGAAATTTAATCAGTCCTATTTTATGTTAAGGCAAATGTACTTGGGCTCTTTTTTGAGAATCATCCCTTCTGCTCTGGTTTACATAAGAAATTGGGTGAAATCCTCTAAAGCATTCGTTTTCAACTTTGCCATTATAACACACCTGCATTCAAGGTTTGCAAATGATTAACTTTCAAAAAGATTATAAATTGGAACAGATTCAGTGATACCTTCTTTTCACTCTCTTGGACCCTGACAAAATTGTAAGTGCTAGAAACAGGGATGAGGGTGTCAAGCATGTTGATATTTACACATGATTTCTGGTTTCTTTGTTGTCACAGCTTTTGAGGCTTGTACTTACCAGTGTACGATTTATTAGTTATTTACATGCCTGTGAAGTGTATTATTATTATAAAGTCTAGTCCCTTATTCCCCTAATGCATATTCCCCCCACGTTTCTGTCACATTCTTTTATTTCCACAATATTTTGGGGCTACAGAAAATTCAAGGAACGCACATGAATATGTGCCGCACATGTAAACATTATCCATTACATTCATCATTCGGTGGAGGAACATGCTGATTCTAGAGCTGGAGGAGGTCCTTGAGGACAAAGAGGACACCAAACAGCACAAACCTGATGATGCTCCCACACACTCTATGGGGAAAGGTACAGCCTTTCTATCATTATGCTGTCTTTTGCACGAAGCTCATGCTTCATCTTCATTCCTAGACTTGATTTGAAATCTATTCGACTCTCTCAGATTTATGAAAAAAAATATACTTTTTAAATATTGTTCAAAAGTGTGGTCTTGATATTTAGTAGCCTACATACCATACACTTTTAGTTGTTTTAAGATACAGCATTTAACTTAAAAGTCTACTGTAATTTCTTAAGTTTTTCTGGTAATGGTAAGGACCTTTAAAATATTTTTTACATGCAGTGGGCTCTACAAATACTTACTTTTTTTTTCACCTTTAAGAAACAGGTTGAGAATTGTAGAATTAGACTTTGAAGCTGTGTAGTGTATTTTTGTACTATTACAAATCTATCTAAATCTACAACCTGGTAGGAAAGATCGGATCCCTTCCAGCTTTTGATTGTAATATCTGATTTGTGTGGACTCTAGTCTGTCTCACAAATGCATTTAGTGTTTTCTGAACTGAGCTTCTGTTGTGTGCCAGGCAGGTTTCTAACTGTGGGTGTTCAGTCCACTGATTGACTGACTGAGAGCCAAATTATTCTCACTAACACATACTCAATTCCCAACTACTACAGAAAAGATGGACTCCAGGGCCAAAATTGGACCCTCACTAACAAAGCTTGCTTTCTGCCAGTAGTCATACTTACACAGTGAATGAAAATTCTGTGACCTATATTCTTCCATTTAAATCCTTAAAATTTTAAATTAAAACTTTGTCAACAGTAATTTTAACCATACTGAGGCAAAAAGAGCGTTCCCTGCAATCTGGCAGCACTAAATATAATTCATAACTATCAAAAAACCGTTTTCTCTGCATAACTTTTAAGAACGCTCCTGATGTCTTCAAAATTCCATGCAATTTTCTTTAAAAGTTGGTTTGGAATGCCACTGTGCATCTTGAAGCCCACATACAGTGAGTTAAATTACAGCAATAGCATATTTCTCAAGCACCATATAGTTGCAAATCCTTTATCCTGAAGTACATAGTAAAGGATTTTCTCCTTGAACAGTGAAGAAAGTTGAACTTTGGGGGTGTTTCAATTTAACACATGATGTGCTGCACACTGAAAACTGTGTTTTGACTTTCCTACTTTTTCTTCTTTATTCATCCCTGCTTCCCGTAAAAAGAGCTAAGTATATAATACTGATTATAAAACTGGATCCACATTATCACTGTTTTCAAAGCATCATATCCCTGCACTGGCTAATGTAAGTACTTCCTTTTCAGTGGGTTAATCTAAATGCAGAGTAGAAGGCTGTTTATTCTCACAATCATTTCTATCACTTCATCATAACCACTACTGTTCTTCCCTGTGTAAATGGCATCACTATTTACCTTTTTACTTGGCCAAAACTTTGATCTCCCTGATGCTTCAGTTTCTTTCTGCCTTTCATCACATCCATTTGCAAGCCTGGTCAACTCTGTCCTCAAAATATATTTCAGTAGAGCCAGATCCACTGATAACTGTGCTAACCACTTAACTGTATCCCCTATTTGTCTTCTTCCTATCTTATAATCTATTTATCACAGAATGGCTTCAATGAACATTTTACAATTTTTTGAATGAATTAAAATGTTATTTAAATTAATTTTTTTATGACTTTAGCAATATGGTGTTTATCCTGGGTTACATATAGACCTGAAACCAAAAGAAACATTAAAATTTAAACATTCCGATGCCTTGCCTCCCATTTAGTTTAGATTCAACTAAATATTTAGACATTTAGCCACCATAGGCCACCCTTGGCACAGTGCACTCAGCAAGACAAGAGCCTTAGCTTGCCAGAGGACAGTGTCAGGCGGCCAGCTTCTGTAGGAGACCTTGTGGTAGTCCCACATCACGGTTCATCCAGCAGTCAGGAGGCTCTTCTTTCACCCATCAGATGAAGGCTCAAGTATAAGGAAGTAAGATCCACATAGCATGGATATGGGCATTACCCTGGCTTGTAAGCTTCAAGCCCCCACCACCTAATAAATCTTGGAACAGTCAATAGGCATAGCTTCTAGAATTGCCACACATTATAGGTCCAGTTATAACAATGATTGCATTCAGGTCATCGAAAGCAATGGTGTCCCCATCAGGTATTTGTAGTTCTCTCAAACCAGACAGAGCTATTTATCAATCAGGGGTCATTGTTACAAGAAGCAATAATAGTTGCTTGTAATAACATGGTTAAAATACCATCTTAGACTTGCCAGAGGAACAGGTCTGGAAAGTTAACCAAAGGTCAGGTTTTCATGAAAAAGGTTTCTTAGCTCTTACCTACTGTAGGGATTTTTAAATCAGCTTCAGATTTGACTTTAAATGTAAAAACAATTCTATATGTATTAGAGGGCAGATATTTAACCACCATCCATACCACATATTTTATTTCCTCTGCCCAGCATGCTTTTTAAGAGAACATTTATTCTGTGCCTAAAATTGAGACAGAGGAGGTAGGCATGTGAAAGGATGACAGTGCTGTTTCTGAAATCCTTCCCTTCAGCCTCTGGACCAGCCAGTCCTGGCCTCACCTGGGACTCTGATACCTTTTGTATAGTCCAGACATAGCCACAGGAATAAGTACCATTAGATTCCTATTTTATTTTTGCATGAGGAAGAAAAACCTAGCTAATACAAGGCAGCAAAATCACCCAGAATCTTGCTTGTGCCTATTCAGTCTGGTCTCCAAATGACAGAGCAAAACAAAACAAAACAAAACAAGTCATTGAAAATTTGACACTCTAGCAATTTGCTTCGCTACTGTTGGCAACACTGGCAGACAGGCATCTAGTATCCCCTAACCAGCATAGCGTGTTCTTGGCAAAAAGTTGTCAGTTTTGCAGACATCTTTTAAAACAAGTATTTCTATTATCTGATTTCTTAGGATTGGGGAAATGAGGAATCAGAATGGAAACTTTCTAGTTAAAATAAATATTTGTGGGAAAATATTGCAAGAATGTATTATATAATATGCTATGAATTCTGTCTAGAAGTATTTCCCACTAGTTTGATTATTGGTTCTGAGATTATGAAGGACAGACATTTCAGTGGCATCCTATAGAATTTGGCTAAAAATTTTTCAAGCTTCAGAGCTGTAGGAGCTGTGAGAAAATGCTGATTCCTCTGAAGCCACAATTTTCATTCAGAAGAAAACTGAGCTCTAGAGTTTCTCCCAGCTCTAGAACCAGAACTAAACTGTCCTCTATCCCAGGCTGTAGTACTTTTCCTCCCATTGCTTAACAATGGCACCGCTTCCTCCTCTTTGCCCGGGAACTTTTCTGTGAGACAACCAGACATACTTTTACTCAGTAGTATTGCAAAGGGGGTAGAAAATATGAGTATTTTCCAATTAAATCATGTTATATGATAATGGAATATTATTTTATTTCTATGATGTAATGATTTTAGAAATATTTTTTATTAATTTCTTGCATAAACTTTTTCAAAATAAGTACAATTTCTTACCTAATTATTTAGAATAAGTAGGATTACATTATTACTTTTTGGTTTATTAAAAAATGGGGAAAATAGTGTTCATTAACTGAAATGTATGAGGCTTTCACACACAAATATCTGTTAAAATATCAAACTATATTTTAGTTTACCCAGGTTCTTGAATAATATTTAATTGGATATACAATTTTAGGAATTAAAATGTTTTTTGTGTATTTTGAAGATATTATCCCACTGTCTTCTGGCTTGCATTATGTTGAAAGAGCTGCAAATCATTATTCCTTTGTTAGTAATTGTCTTTTTTGTTTGCTTGCAGTATCTTATTTTTACTTTTAGTGTTCCGCAGCTTTTCTGTTATATCTCTTCTTATGTGTTTCTTTTTATTTATCATGTTCAGAATTTATAGATCTTCCTCAACTCGAGGACTCAGTTCTTTAATTAGTTTGGGGAAAGTTTCAATCCTTATTTTCTCAAACATTGCCTTTTTCCCATTATCTCTATTCTGGACATTTAGTCATATATTAGACCTTCTCATGCTGTGTTTTTAATTTATTAATCTCTCTTTTATTTTATCCATCCCTATGCTATAATGTGTGTTATTTTCATATCTCCTTATGATTTGCTGATTTTTCCATCGGCCCTGTTCAATTTACTCTGTAAGCTATCTGTTGCATTTTTAATTTCAGTGATCACCTTTGAACTTTCTAGAAATAATGATTCTTTTTCATAAATCTGCTTTGTCTTTTTTATAGTAACATGTTATTCGCTCATGTTTTCAATTCTCTTTCTATTTCACAGTTTGAATATACTTTTACTACATTTATGTCTGATAATCTAAAATCTGAAGTCCTTCAGGGTTTTATTCTTTTTTTTCTTCTTTTTGCTGGCTCTCATTCATAGTGAATTGTGATTTTTGTTTTGTTTTTAATTGTGAGCTTGTATTTGATCTTTATCTATGGGAACCCACTGTGACCTATGTTAATGGATGTGCCTTCAAAGATCTGTGTTTGCTCCACCCGGAACTCTGGGACACTCCCAGTTTGGACTACTTTCAGTTTATTTCTTGGGCAGGTGTTTCTAAGAGCAGAAAAAAGGGTAATTCACACTCCATGTTCATGTGGTTGGCCTGTGACTTTAATTCTCAGAGGAGATATTTTTTCCCCTTATCCCACATGGCCATTAAACTCAAAAGGTCACAAATATTAGCAAGCTTCCTCAAGGTAACTGTGGCATTCATACTTAATTTTTGGATCCTTAACTTTTTACATTTACTTTCTTTGTTTAAACAACTTTATATATTATAAAATTCATGCATTTTAAGTGTACATTTCAATTATTTTAGTAAGTTTGCAGAGTTGTGAAATGATCACAATTCAGTTTTAAAACTTTCTTTCACTCCATTAAGATCCTCTTCTCTGTTTACAGTTGATCACTGTTCCTGTTCAACCTCAGGCAACTAATAATTCATTGTCTATATAGATTAGTCTTTTCTGAACTTTGTATACAGGGAATCAAACAAGATGTGGTCTTCTGCATCTACCTTCTTTCTCTTAGTAAGTTTCTTGAGATTCATCTATGTTGTGGCATGTATTAGTATTTTGAGATTTGTCTGTGTTGTGGAATGTATTATTATTTTATCCTTTTTAATTGCTAAATAGTATTCCATTTTATGGCTATACCACATTTTTTTAATCCTTTCACCAGTTGATGGACATTTGGGTTATTTCTACTTTTTCACTATTATAAGTATGCTGCTATGAACATTCTCATGCCAGTCTTTCGTTTGAACACGTGTTCATTTATCTTAGGTAGTTACCTAGGAAAAATATTACTGAGTTGCATCATAATTTTTTTCTTACTTTCTTACTAAGTCAGTTATGTATTTTAAAGAATGCTTATTTTATTTCATCCAGCATTTCTAGCTCTGTTGAAGTGGGAAAACATTTTGGCAAGCGTGGAGCACAAGAGTTTTTTAAAGATAAGTGGTTTCTTTGTTTGTTTCAAATCTATAAGAGATGGCTGGGCACGGTGGCTTATGCTTGTAATCCAAGCATTTTGGGAGGCCGAGGCGGGTGGAACACCTGAGGTCAGGAGTTCAAGACCAGCCTGACCAACAAGGTGAAACCCCATCTCTACTAAAAATACAAAAAAAAAAAAAAAATTAGCTGGGCGTGGTGGTGTGTGCCAGTAATCCCAACTACTCAGGAGACTGAGGAAGGAGAATCCCTTGAACCTGGGAGGCTGAGGTTGTGGTGATCCGAGATTGCGCCATTGCACTTTAGCCTAGGTGACAAGCGAAACTGCATCTCAAAAAAAAAAAAAAAAATCTACAAGAGAAATTTGCAATTTGAAATTTATGTCATTTGAAAATATTCACTTGCAAGGTAATGATCATAGTTTTGCATCTCTTTTTTTGTTTTTAGTTATTAGAATCATCAAGGTTCTTTAATAGCACAAGACGAAAAATTTAAAGTTCTTTTTTTTTTTAACTTAAAAAAAATTTAAGTTTTAAAATTTAAAAAGAGGATGTTTAAAGTATTAGCCCAGGAATTTTTTTTTTAATTCTGGGACATAGGAAACTAACCTCAAGAAATTAATTTTCCTTCTGCATTTTCAGCCAAATAAATATATTTGTAATTTGCTCAAATATTTAAATACAGAGTACTTAAATTCTACCTTTATTATTGTGATAATTAATTTAAAACATTTTAAATGATGAAGCAATTTAATTAGGAATAAATTCCATTTTGCAGACATGGTTTTGACTTGTGCTTTCACTAAAAGCATAAAAACATTCACACATATCATTCTTATTTCTCTGTTTGGGGTTTCCCTTTCTCTAAATTGGATCAAAACTATTGAGTAGTTGAAGGTGTTTTATATATATATATATATACACACACACACATATATATATGTGTGTGTGTGTAAATTACACAGCTAGCAAAGTCTAATACCACATGTGAAGAAAATTTTTCTTCTTTTTACCTTTAGGTTATTTAGGGCTTTGAAGTAAAAATTTTAGTATTATTAGTTGCTTTAAAGTTTTATATTTGCAGATCATTTTAATGAATAAGTGCACAGATATTTTATAATTTCCTGTGTATGCTGAAATTAAAGGGAGCACAGGTGTGTTTAAATGTTTATCATCTATGAGCACTTAGGATTCAAGGGCTTGTGCTGTATTCTACTTCACTAGCCAAATGCATTAAAATAATTTATTGTGCTATGTTCCTGTTTTTCTTTTCAACAAAATCATGTTTGCAAGATCTTTTTAAATGGATGTTGTTTTCATTCATGGAAAATTTCAAGAACAGAAGGTTGATTTAAATGCTTTTAACTAATCACTTAACATTAATGCACTGAATCATTGTGGAGATGCTGAAAGCAATTTGAGGTTCTGGTATATGATACTCTCTAGTGAGATTTTATTGTCTTGAGATTCTGGCATATCTATCTTAATAGAAAGTTGAAGATAGAGTTTTTATGCAGTGTATGGATTACATTAGTATAGGATGTTATGAAATTTATTTTTCCATCAAGTATATGTATCAAATTTTAGCAGTAATCGGATATCCATTGTCATTTGTAAAATATTGTTATTGCTTTTGTGTGTGCCATCTAAAGAAGAGACTTGATTTTCCTTGGTGGAGTCTGAAACCAACAAAGAGAAAGGTGATTAACATGCAGCTCTAAATATAATTCTGTTTTTTATAGTACTGCTGCAAGGAACCTGTCTTCATCTTCTCCCTGCATACTTTTCATTACCAAGTGTACCCACATCTTTCTATTTTCACCCTCGCCTGGTGAAGCCTTAGCAGTATGTCTATAAGAAGCTGCTGTTTAGACCGGAAGTCAGCTCATCTTCAGAGTTGCCAGGGTGATGTTGTTATTGATATTATTATTCACATATACATACACACAACAATAAAAACAGTGCATCTTTCATTTATACAGCTTACTAGACACAGCAAATCTAGAAGGAAGGAGGCATTATCCTCATTTTACAGATAAGAAAACAGGAATCCAGGGAAGTTAAGTAAATTGGCCAAGATTATGCATCTAGAAGTAAAACTCATTCACATAACCTCTATTCCCAGGCTATCCTGATTTTTGGTTCAGGAGGATTTTCTAGTTTCTACTCTCCTTGTCTTTCTTGCCTTTCATTATCTCCTTTCTACTTGTTCTTAATTGGTATGCCCATTTGTTTCTTTGCCTTGACTGTGGTATATGAATGCATCTCCACTTCAGACTGTTGAATGGATCACACTTAAGCACCAAAGAACATGTGTATTCACTAATTCAGTCAACTGTGTTTGTTGAGTATTTATCATGTGTAAAGTCCTGCATTTGGAGGAGCATGAAGATAAAGATAGCCCTGCCTCCTTTTGCTTATATCTTCTTTGAAAGCAAGTCCTGAGGTATGTCTGCGTTTGTGTGTGTGTGTGTGTGTGTGTGTGCATATGTTATTTAGAAATATGAGAATGAAGGGAAGAATTGCAAGAAGCAGCTAAATGAGTTGAAAGTGGTTGGGGTTTGGGAATGTGGAGGCATACAGCGTGAGACTGCTAGTTGTAGTATTTGACTTTAAAAATATATGGGGTGTGTGTGTGTGTGTGTGTGTGTGTGTGTGTGTGTTTAACAAAGTAAAGACAAAAGTAAACAAATTTCCAAAAAGCATCCTGCACTTTAGTAGAATGGCAGGGATATAGGGACAATTTTAGATATTTCAGAAACATAAGAGTCTTGCATGGCTAGTGCCTAAGATACGGAGGGTAAAGGCATAATGCTCTCAATCAACAAATATTTGTCAAAGACCTACTGTACGCCTATCCCTGTGCTAGATACTGTGGACACAAAGATAAAATATCATTATTCTTCTCTTCATCATACTCGCTCTATCTCAAACTAACCTTGGGGACAATAGACCTATATAACATAATATGACAGATGGGATATATGATGATATTCATCTGCCAGATACCTGGAAAGTATAGACAAGGTCCTCCCAAAGTCACGCCAGGGTGAGGAGAGATCACCAGCAGACATGGAGGGAGACAGGGGCAGGAGCATTGCTCAAGCTTGGACTGATTGGGAAGGGCAGGGTATTCCCCTTCAGTATTTAGACTATGTTGTGGAGAATTAGCTGAGGTGAGAGTGGAAAGGGGGTTTGGAGTAAGGTGTTGCCAAGCTTTAACCCTGAGTTTAGACTCTATGCTATAAATGTTAGGAGTTATTGGAGATGTTTGAAGAGGCAAGTGTCAAGTCAAATTTATCTTGCAATGATAGAACTTTAGCAATGGAGGATGGATGGCACTGAGACGAGCTTCATGAAGAAACCAACAATCAGGAAGATATTAGAGTACTTGAGGATGACAAATGTCAGGTTTCTCGGGTTTTTGCTTTTGACTTTCTGACCTCAAAAATTTTATATATGTATATGTTGAAATCTGGTATTCTAGTGACACCTTATCAGTGTCACTGTATATACTTAGAATTTATATTTATATATTAGAACTTATATTAAGAATATATATATTTAGAAGTAAGCAATTTAAATCTTATCTCTGTAGATTATAAATTTAATGAGCAAAATATATCAGGTAGCACTGTAACGTACTAAATACCTACTGTTTAATATCACATGAACATCTGTGACTCAAATTTTTTTTTTTTTTTTTTTTTTTTGAGACAGTGTCTCGCTTTGTCGCCCAGGCTGGAGTGCAGTGGCGGGATCTCCACTCACTGCAAGCTCCGCCTCCCGGGTTCACGCCATTCTCCTGCCTCAGCCTCCGAGTAGCTGGGACTACAGGCGCCCGCCAACACCCGGCTAGTTTTTTTTTTTTTTTTTGTATTTTTAGTAGGGACGGGGTTTCACCGTGTTAGCCAGGATGGTCTCGATCTCCTGACCTCGTGATCTGCCCGCCTCAGCCTTCCAAAGTGCTGGGATTACAGGCGTGAGCCGCAGCGCCCGGCAGCAAATGGAATTCTTAATGAAGTTTAACCCTTTATGTTTGAGTTGAAGAAAGTAATTGCTTTGTATTGCCACTTGCCTAAAATGTCTTTCATTCTTGCTGTTAGCAAACACAGTCCAATGGAAATTTAATGGAAGCCACAAATATGAGCTACATATATAATTTAAAATGTTCTAGTAGCCACACTGAAAACAGTAAAAAGAAACTGGTGAAATTTATTTTAATAATATACTTTATGTAATACAGCATAATCAAAGTAGTATTATTCCAGCATGTAATCAACTAAGAAATACTAATGAAGGCCGGGCGCGGTGGCTCACGCCTGTAATCCCAGCTCTCAGGGAGGCAGAGGCGGGAGGATAGCTTGAGCCCACGAGTTCGAGACCTGCCTGGGTAATACAGCGAGACCCCGTTCTCCACAAAAAGGAAAAAAAAAAAAAAGAGAAGAAATACTAATGAAATGTTTTACATTCTTTGTTTATGGTAAGTCTTTGAAATCAGGTGTGTATTTTACATTTACAGTACATCTCGATTTGGACTATCTGTTTCCCATGCTCAGTAGCCATGTGTGTCTTTGGACAGTGTAGCTCTAGAATAACCTTCTGTAGTGTTAAAACTCCACTTCAGGATTCATTCTAAATTTATTGAAACATGAGAAAATGGCTGTCAGTGTGGACTTTAGTTTCTT
Source organism: Colobus angolensis palliatus (assembly GCF_000951035.1). Classification (NCBI taxonomy): domain Eukaryota; kingdom Metazoa; phylum Chordata; class Mammalia; order Primates; family Cercopithecidae; genus Colobus; species Colobus angolensis. The sequence continues at coordinate 2,706,327 of NW_012116243.1, read as the reverse complement.
TCTTTATGGCAAATATGCAGGCAGTCACTGAACATGGATTTTATTTTGTTTATTGTCTTAGTGACTCAGGGTATTGATTTATCCATCTAGTTAACAGACCTTAAGTTCACCTCCTACCTCATCTTTCTGAGGCTTTTCCTTTCTTTTTATAATCACATCCTTTTGTTCTCAGCCTCAGTCACATTTATAAATAAAGCAGACTGTTCATCTGACATCTTGGAAGACAGACAGGAACATCAGACAGAGAAAGAAAAAGGAAACCATCTCCTTCATAACTGCTTGCCCTCTTGTAATGAAACCTGTAGTATTTGATATGATAATGAATTCTTGAAATTGTTTTCAAGATGCCATCTCCCTAATACTCTTGGGTAATGAATAGTGAGAAGCACTGTTCCCTCATTAAGATGCCTGGAGGGGTCTTGGACACCAATGTGGAGAAGAGCCACTGTAGAGACCGTACATCCGAATTGTGGACTTTGCTGTATGACAAACCCCTGCAAATGATGACATGTTACTAGAATATCAGAGTTCAGCATTTCAATTTTACATGTAAGTTAGGATGGAGCAGAGAGACCAGCTCTAAGTATTTTGTTAGTCTTCACAGTTATCAACCTTCAATATCTGTATTACTAGTATTATACTGATAAAGAAATATACCTAGAGTATTTGCCTATGTTGCCTAAGGATACAATGTAAATAGTAGAAACAGGATTTAAAACCAGATCTCACTGACCCTTAACTTTCCACTACAATATACTGCCTGCTTAGATAAAATCTCTCATCCCAGAATACTCCACGCTGTAAGTTTTCAGTGGGGCATGGTGCAAAGGGACCAGGAGACAGTTTCCAGTCTCAGCCCTGATATTAACTGGTTATAAGAACATGTGGATATTCATCATCTTCCCTCTAATATTTTACATCTGCATCTGTCACAGGCAATGTGCTAAGAGTAGTGATGTTAAAAATTCAACCCATTTTTCCAGGAGAGGTACCATGATGAAATCAAATTCTCTCTGTCCTCCAAAATTACCATCTGCTTAAAGGTAGAAGCTTCAGTGCTTTGGAGGCAAGCAGGCCTAAGTTCAAAACCTAAACTTGTGTCTTAATATCTGTGTGAAGACAGGCATATTATTTAGTCTCTCTGGATCTGTTTCTTCACTGTAAATTGAACTATGGTAAAGAATCAATGATAAAAAATAGTATATATATTTTATTCTTTGAGAGTTTTACTTCTAAAGCATTTCTTATATAAATGTTAAATTATTAGTGTTGGGCCAGGCATTGTGACTCATGCCTGTATTCCCAACACTTTGGGAGCCCAAGTGGGCAGATCACCTGAGATCAGGAGTTCTAGACTAGCCTGGCCAACATGGCAAAACCTTGTCTCTACTAGAAATACAAAAATTAGCTAGGCATTGTGGCACACACCTGTGGTCCCAGCTACTCGGGAGAATGAATGAGACATGAGAATCACTGGAACCCAGGAGGCAGAGGTTGCAGTGAGGAGAGATCTTGCCACTGTCCTCCAGCCTGGGTAACACAGGGAGACTCTGTCTCAAAAAAAAAAAAAAAAGTGTCGTAGGAATTCAGAGAAATGCAAAGATAATTTAAGAACTGGAGTGTTATCAGGGAACATTTAAGAAAAAATGAAATTTTAGGCTGGTAGAGAAAGGAAGGGAGGATTTGGACAGGAGAACTCAGCAAGGCAGAGAGATACTGTATGAAACAAAGGGAAAAATCAGGCATGGTGTATATTAGGAAATTTGACATTTGTCCTGTTTTTTGAGCATTTAGACATGGTCCAAGTTGTTGAGTTTATGGTCGTAAGCTAACCATAAAACTACGTAGCTGCTTCTGCCTTAATGTAACTGTAGCTTTAAGAAAAGAAAAAGAATAAATCTTTTGAGGTGGATTGTCTTTTATAGACTCAGCTACTGCACTGTTTCATCAACTGCAGATTCTGATTTTTTGGGGCCGCTTCATTGTCTCATTTCTCCATGTCTGTATTTTTCCATTTTACATATTTAATGTCCTGAACTTTCACCTTCTTTTAGAATAACAGCGTTGTGCTTTTTATTAGGTTTCACAGAACTAATTTAAATGCTTATTGATTTAATACTATTTATTTAATTTATTTAATGTTATTTTTATTTCATAACATTATTAAATGAGGCCAGATTACTTGAATTTCTAAGTATAAATCTCATGTAATTTTCCAAAATAAATATTTTAAAGATACTGAATAATTTATAAAATTCTTCAGAAATTTGAGTTGATTTGGCTTTGGTTACATTGATATACATACACACACACACACAAACTCTTATAAAACATTTGATTTTTTTTTTTTTTTTTTTGAGAAGGAATCTCACTCACCCAGGCTGGAGTGCACTGGCGCGATCTCAGCTCACTGCAAGCTCCGCCTCCCAGGTTCATGCCATTCTCCTGCCTCAGCCTCCAGAGTAACTGGGAGTACAGGCGCCCGTCATCACGCCTGGGCTAATTTTTTTTGTATTTTTTAGTAGAGACGGAGTTTCACCGTGTTAGCCTCTTTGAGGACTGGGCGTGGTGGCTCACGCCTGTAATCCCAGCACTTTGGGAGGCCGAGGCGGGCGGATCACAAGGTCAGGAGATCAAGACCATGCTGGCTAACACAGTGAAACCCCATCTCTACTAAAAATACAAAAAAATTTACGGACGCCTGTAGTCCCAGCTACTCGGGAGGCTGAGGCAGGAGAATGGCGTGAACCCGGGAGGCGGAGCTTGCAGTGAGCCAAGATCGCACCACTGCACTCCAGCCTGGGTGACAGAGCGAGACTCCATCTCCAAAAAGAAAAAAAAGGTAAGGGAAAGTTTGTCTTATGTCATATAAGTCCTACTACAATTAATGAAGACTGCATCCTGGCTTTTTAGTTCTTTTGGTTCACCTGATAGAGTTTAAATATCCTATAGGAAAGAGTTCATTTAGCCATGCTTGCCTCTCTTAATGGTAGCTAAGTCATATGCAAGATTCCAGATTTTTCAAACAGCATGTATTTTAAATAAATCAGGTTAAATAGGAAATAATTGGCTTGTAAAACATTGAAATTAGAAGAATCACTTCTGTATTTTATATGTATTTATAAATGTGAAAATGTTTTTCTAATATATCATAATTAAGAAATAGCAGAATGGTGTAGGTGATAGTGTTAAAATGCTCTAATACCATTTTAGTTCTTTTTCTGCTTTAAAAATCTTTTTATTGATGTAAATATAGAGAAAATTGCACATCTATCGAAAGTACGCAGTTCATTGAATCTTCACAAACTGAATACACTCTGTAACCAGAATTCAGATCAAGAAACACCATTTCTGTTATTGCCATGATGCCTCCATGACACTTTCCAGTCACTGCCCTACCCTGAGGGTAACCAGTATCATTACTTCTAACCACGTTGATTAATAATAACTTCTTTTATACTTAGAAAACATTGTTTAAACATATATGACATTACAGAAATACCTGTATAGGGTTTTTTTGTTTTTGTTTTTTGAGATGGAGTCTCACTCTGTCGCCTAGACTGGAGTGCAATGGGGCACAATCTTGGCTCACTGCAACCTCCACCCCCTGGGTTCAAGCGATTATCCTGCCTCAGCCTCCCAAGTAGCTGGGATTACAGGCACCTGCTACCCCGCCTGGCTAATTTGTGTATTTTTAGTAGAGATGGGGTTTCACCATCTTGAGGCTGGTCTTGAACTCCTGACTTCATGCTCCATCCACCTCGACCTCCCAAAGTGCTAGGATTACAGGCATGAGCCACCGTGCCTGGCCTGTATAGGTTTTATAGTATGCTTATTGCCCTTTATGTTTATTTGTTTAAATATGCAATTTTAATGCTATTTTCAGCCTGAAGATAAACTAATTTTTAATGAATTACCTGTGGCCTCAGAGAGAAGGAGGGAGACTGATACACGTGTGCATATACATACATACACACACACAACACACTAAAAAGACTTTGCCCTACCACAAATTCTTCTGATTTAAAGCAGTGGATTAGCAAGAAAACATATTATCAATGGTAAGAAGGAAAACATATTATTTCATTCAATTTTTTCAATATTTGGAATTATTTGGCATTAAAACAGAGGATTTTATTTTTAAAATCAGTATTTGTGATATCATGTCACTAGGCTTTAATGGAGATAAATTAGTAACTTCCTAGAATGGTAGAGGAAACAATATGGCTTTATGAATCTATGTATTATGCCTTTTCCAAGCCTTCTTAATTAATGAAACAATTTTCACCTTAAAATTTTGTTTTAAAACATGCAAAAGTAATGATAATTATAATTTTACTATGATTTAACATTATTTTGAAAATCTCTATCAGCTAATTCTAACTTTTTAACTTCTATACCACAGCCCTGAGAGGGACGCTCTGAGGGGAATGTATATTCTTCAGAAAAGGGTGTTAATCTGAAATGAGCTTGATCTGGTAGCATAGGCTCTATCCCAAAATTGGTTAGCTGTGGCATTATCAGATGTAAATTTTGGTTTGCCACATATTTTGTTTTATTGGGACTGGCACCATGATACCAAGGAGTGTGATTTGACAGGAAAATTCCTGAAAAATGATAAAGTGTATACCTTCCTTTTAAACATAAACATTATATTTAAAGTAGACATCGGATGTGAAAATGGAAAACAGTAGGAAAATGTATATTAAATATTTTGAGAAAAATATAAGAAATGTTCCTATTTGTGCAGGTCTTGGCTTTTAGATATGTGAAAAAGCAACTGCCTAGACTATTTATTGCTAGCTGAATGTAAAAATGGAAGCTTCACTGACATTCAACTTCCGTAATTTATTAGAAATGTCAGAAAATCATACGTATTTAGTAGCTTTGCTTAGAACATATTTGCACGTGGGGGTTTAATAAATCCCTGTATCTCTAATTCCTTATCTAATTATTTGTTTAGTAGACTCACATATTATATATCAGAAATACACATGGATAAAGAATAATCACTCATCTTCTTACCATGACAGTATGAGAATCTTTCTCTTACGCCTTGCAGGCTTATAAACGCATTAAGACATGAGGGAAAAAAATTTGGGAATAAGAAAAGTACAAGTGATAGGACTCAGAAAGGAAAAACAGGCCGGGCCCAGTGGCTCACGCCTGTAATCCCAGCACTTTGGGAGGCCTAGGCGGGCAGATCATAAGGTCAGGAGATTGAGACCATCCTGGTGAAACCCTGTCTCTACTAAAAATACAAAAAAAATTATCCGGACCTGGTGGCGGGCACCTGTAGTCCCAGCTACTTGGGAGGCTGAGGCAGGAGAATGGCGTGAACCCAGGAGGCGGAGCTTGCAGTGAGCCGAGATCGCACCACTGCACTCGAGCCTGGGCAACAGAGCAAGACTCCGTCTCAAAAGAAAAAAAAAAAAGAAAAAGGAAAAACAAAAGTGTAATTATTGTTATGCTGGGTAATGGCTTAATTAAATGAACCACCAAAATGATAGGACATGCTGTTTTGTATTTGCTATAAAACAATCAGTCCGCTGGGCACGGTGGCTTGCACCTGTAATCCCAGCACTTTGGGAGGACGAGACGGGCGGATCATGAGGTCAGGAGATCGAGACCATCCTGGCTAACACAGTGAAACCCCGTCTCTACTAAAAATACAAAAAGTTAGCTGGGCGTGGTGGCGAGCGCCTGTAGTCCCAGCTACTCGGGAGGCTGAGGCAGGAGAGTGGCATGAACCCGGGAGGCGGAGCTTGCAGTGAGCCGAAATCGCGCCACCGCGCTCCAGCCTGGGCGACAGCGCGAGACTCCGTCTCAAAAAAAAAACCAATCAGTCAATGTATCCATAGAATAAGGGAAGTAGGTAGGGATATATAAAAAATGCTTTTGTTTATGGGTTAATTGTTGCAGCTAGCGGTTGGATACATGAAAGTTATTATACTATTTATGTACTTTTATTTATGTTTAAAAAAAATTTTTTTAAATGTGTACCCCAAAGCACGCATAGAACTTACCTAAATAATTATTCCTGTTTCAGTGACACAAGTGGCATCAGTTGCCTTTAAGGACAAAGGGGAAAATCTAGTTAGTAATGGCAGTGTTCTTCACGTTAAATAAATAATGACAGAAATTGGAAGAGTTTATAGCCTTTTTTTATATGACTTTCTCAAGGCCAACATTCTTCTGATTGTAGTTCCAGTTTCAAGGAGACGATATTTTTTTTTTTCTGATACACCAAATTAGAAAATTTCCCTTTGTTCTGTGTTTAATACTATACTTTCATGTTAAATCAGGGTATTTGGTTAGTGATATGTTTTCTTTCCATAATAGAAAGTTAGTTCCATCCTAATTTGACTAAATCTATTGATCACTAAACTCTGTAAAGAAAGGCAATTTGTACCTGATTCTTGTTTATCATAAAGAAAATTCTGACATTAAATGATCATCTACCTGCCCCAAATTTATATTTTTAAAAGTCATTTTACACACACATGCACACACATAATTAATATGATATGTGTGTGCATGTATAATTTTTATCTCAATGTTTTAGATGTGAACAGGCAAAAGTCGTAATTCATTTGTCCTCTGACTTCATTTGAAAAAAATGCTGATACTCTGATTTAGGCAATTAGTTTTTATTTTACTAAATACTGTGATTAAATCTCTCTACCTTAAGCAATGAAATGATATGCTTAGATATTTTTTAATGGGTTTTATATGGTGTATCCCCGAAAATAAATTATGTTGACTCCTCATTTTCCAAGCTAATGAAAGGATATTATAAAATAGCAGATAAACCATGCAGGATTGTTCTTCTCCCAGCATAAGCAATATTTAAATACCAAAGATAGAAAGAGATAAAATAGCAAGAGAAACTTAGATCTGAAAGAGCAGGTTATTTCTGGGGAATAGGAGGGATGAATATAGCCAGTCTGCCAACTGTAGTGGCCACCTTCTCTCTCTGCTGTAGCCCTGCCTGGGCAAGAACACAGTAACTTGCAAGGCCAACACAATCTTTCTTCCTGATACTCCAGAACTAATATAGGTTCTAAATTGAGTAGAAGGGAAACAGTCTCAACTGAGAAAGGGAATGGAGTGAAGCAGTAGAGAAATCCTATCTGTGGGCATGGTATGAGTTCTTTTAATTATAGGAACTAAGAAATAGGGACTCATTCAGCCACCTCTTCCCATCTCAACCCCATCCCACAAAAGAGGATATATTTAAAGACGAATAACCTAGGTGTGAAACTGAAGAGCTGTAGGGAACTAAAGCAGCTCTCTTGTGGGTTTCTTCTTATGATGGTGCTGCTGCATTCAGTATCTCCTCAGTTTCCTCCAGACTTCTCAGCCTCTAAGCAAGCTAGTCCTCTGCCCCTGTAACCACTGAAAATTTCCATCCCTTCAGTCCCTTTAGTTGTCCATCTTTAAGACTGCCCATATCCTTCATCTTTCTGGAGGTACAGTAACAATGATCTAAGTAGGTCATTTTGACATTACCCCTACACTTTTCTGTTTCCTTTTTGATGATGCCACACATCAGTGTTAGCTCAGAGCCTCTGCGTTTATGTCTGTAACTAGCCCTTTTCAAATAAAAACAAAAGATTTTAGCTAGTGGGCCTCAGACTTGGTCCTGGCATCATTCTGAGAGTCGATGTTTGTTATGAGGATAAAATTAGATGGTTATTAAGATGGTCCTTTGCCTCTGGAAGTCTGAGACTGAGACAAATCCTACCAGTCTCGGAGAAGATGTCAGTCTCTGAGAAGATGCATACACAAGATACCATGAGATAGGTTCCCTGGAGACAGGAACTTTGTCTTTCATGTTTCCATTTGCATCTTCTGTTGCTTAGCGGTTTGCCAAATAAGACTAACATTATTTCTTATATTAAATAGTTATTCATAATAGTAACTGATATTTATTGAGCACTTCCTATATGCCAGCCTTGTTGTTTTTTTTTTCTTTTTTTTGTTTTTATTATTATACTTTAAGTTCTAGGGTACATGTGCATAACTTGCAGGTTTGTTACATATGTATACTTGTGCCATGTTGGTGTACTGCACCCATCAACTCGTCAGCACCCATCAATTCGTCATTTATATCGGGTATAACTCCCAATGCAATCCCTCCCCCCTCCCCCCCCCATGATAGGCCCCGATGTGTGATGTTCGCCTTCCCGAGTCCAGGTGATGTCATTGTTCAGTTCCCACCTATGAGTGAGAACATGCGGTGTTTGGTTTTCTGTTCTTGTGATAGTTTGCTAAGAATGATGGTTTCCAGCATGCCAGCCCTGTTTTAAGGATTTCACATTTATTAACTTAATCAGTTAACACAGCTCTTCTGCTAGGGATTTATTATTAGTTGTTACTGTTATTATTTCCATTTTGCAGATAAGAAAACTAAGGTATTGATAAATTACATAACCTGCCCAAAGTAATGCAGCTTTTAAGTGATGGAGCCAGAATTCAAATTGACAGAGACCAACTCCAGAGCTTGCTCTAACCATTATTCACTTAATAATCAATTGATAAATGAATAAATGATGTTAAACGTCTTTTACCCCAAAGCTAATGCAGAACTCTAATTTTAAAAACACATGATCCTTTTGCCTTGTTTAAGGACCAAATGAGTTTCTGCTCATTTGGTTCTGCTCCCAAACGTCAATCTTATAATTAGTAACCCTGTTAAAATAAGAAGCCATACCCATCCCTACTATCCCAGACCTTGTCTCCCTAGGGCGATAGCTCCAGTTCTGTATGCCCCAGCTGAAAGAAAAAGGGATGTTAGGGAACTTGAATTTACCTTACTAGTTTCCTGTCATAGGAGGATGCCAGAAGAAAGCAACAACCACAGTAGATAAAGAAAAGCTCTAACCTCTTTCGAAAGTTTCATCCCTAGAATATGTTGCTCAGTTACTATCCCAGAATCCACTTTCAGATCTGCACTCCTCCTCCTTTGAGAGAAATGAAAAGGGGTTAGGGGAAGAAAAGAAAAGAACTTCACGGCTTTCTTCTTGGAGCCCAGCAGTAGTGGTCCTTTTCATGTAGAAATCCAGGAACAGTTTCAATCAGTAAACCTGGTGGAGAAATTAACCAATTTTGTATTTGTCTTAATTCAGGAAGTCACAGTATGTTTTCATTATTTATCTAGAAATATTACAAGCTGCAAATACACACCCTTATTTAGATATTCTGATGAAAACACCTTCTTGGGGAATGTAAATTAGCACAGCAACTATGGACAATAGTATGGAGGTTCCCAAAAAAACTAAAGGTAGAACTACCATATGATCCAGCAATACCACGGCTGGGTATATATCCAAGAGAAAGGAAATCAGTGTTTATCAAAGATATATCTGCACTTCTGTTACTATTGCAGTACTATTTGCAATAACCAAGATATGGAATTAACCTGTGTCCATCAATAGATGAATGGATGAAGGCATGGTGCATATTCCAATGGAATATGATTCAGCCATAAAAAAAGAATGAAATCCCATTATTTGCAGAAATATGGTTGGAACTAGGAACTAGAGGACTTTATGTTAAGTGAAATAAACTGGGCATAGAAAGACAGATACCACATGATCTTACTCATATGTGGGGACTAAAATAAATTGATCTCATAGAGGTAGAGTAGAATGGTGGTCACCAGAGACTGGGAAGGGGGTAGGGGGAGATGATGAGAGGTTGGTTAATAGGTACAAAGATACATTAAAATAGAAGGAATAAGTGGTATTGTTTGATAGCATAGTAGGACAACTATAGTTAACAACAATTTATTGTATATAAATAGTTAGAAGAGAGTATTCCTAACACAAAGAAATGGTAAATGTTTGAGGTGACGAATATCTCCATTAGCATGACTTAATCATTACACATTGTATGCATGTATCAAAATGTCACCTGTACCCCATAAGTATATACAATTAATATGTATTACTGAAAAGAGAAAAAAATAAAATGAAGACATCCCCATGGGCAAATAGTCATGATATGAGTTAAAGTAGTCATCTGGGATTATGCTCTTCATTATCAGGTACAATTAAGAGTTGGCTTCTTTGTACAAGATTCTTTCTTGGCCAAATTTCAGTAATGTCTACGAGAAAATTTTGCCTTAGAGTTAAATTCCAGGGTGGGCAGTTACTTGCATTAAGCTAAACAAAACATCAGATCATCATGCTCTTCTTATTCACTTTTAATTAATGGACCAACAGATTTAAAGATAGCACTATATCTATCATAAAAGAATTTCATCCTTTTAATTCACTTAAGCAAGATTTTTACATTTAAAAACTAATCATCCAAATTTGATCTATTATCAATAGAACCCATTATTTGAATCTTTGATGTTTCACTTATATGTAGTAAATAATATTTAATTTAAATGCATTGCCTACATTTTAATAGAATGATTTATTTGGTCCTTTGCAAAAATACTACTCCTAAAACTAAACGTAGAAAAGGACTATTTGTAGCAGCCTATATATTCAACTCGTATCAAATTTTCAGTGCTCTAAAGGTGTTGATTTTGCTTATGAAAGTGTTAGCACTCTGTATGACATCTTCAAGAGAAAATGATTGAAAAAAAAAATTTAATTGCCAAAGTGGAGGGAAAGTGTTGACCAGTAAGTTCCCAGATTAATCTGTTTCTGCAGTAGAAAAAAAGTGGTAATGAATTGAAAGGCGATATCTTGCTAGACTCTTAGATATAGAATTGCTTGGTTTCAGACTAATCACAGAACTCAGGATATTGTAACTGTATTATACGCAGGGTATATTTGAAGAGGACTTCTGAATATCTTGTCATTTGATTTTTATTATTTTAATTATTTTTTTTAAAATGAGAAATACATTAAAATTTGAGAAAACCTGATGATATTCTTGTTTTTAATTGGTGATTTAAAATTATCATTGGTAGATTTTGTGTGTTCATTTTCAAACATATCTGTATAAAAATAAATCCAACAGTACTCTTTTAACCAATATTTAGACAGTAATATCTGACTGATTTACAGAATAATCCTCTCAGCTATCAGCATCAATTCAATTTCATCTAATGCATTATGTGATTAACTCAACATGGCCAAAGAATTATATTTTATTATTAAAATGGTATAGATGTATTCATTGTTTGGCCTGAGCAGAGCTTCTCACTCCATTCTAAGGGTATTCAATAGCTCTTTTCCAATTTTGTCATACCCAACCAGGGTTTCATAGCATCTCTTCAACATGTGCTAAATTACACTAGATTTCTTGGTTTTGAATATCTTTATTATAAACATCGATTAAAAATAGTAGACAAGATTTTCATGAAGAGGTTTTATCTTCTGGACACACAATATGCAAAGAGCATGAGCTGGGCTCATGCCAGGCTACTGCAACTATCTTACTAGTTGTGTGTCTTGAGCTACTCGAGCCTTTTCCTTCAACTGAAAAAAACTGAAATATTTAGGAAGGAGTGCACGCATGAACTTATAAAAAGCACCCAGCTCAACAAGTTTCGTTCTGCAAGTGATAGTTGTTATTATCTTAAAATAAAAATATTATTTTCAAGATAGGTTTTAGCACCAGGGAGGTAAAATTCATTCACTTGCCTGACCATTATAAATTTGAAATTTCTTTTCATGTAAAGGTGATTGTTGGTTAAAAAAACAAACAACAGCAGTTGTGAGAAGCTGAAAATCCATACTACTTGTGTGGTTTTGGTTTTTACATATCAATTAGAAAATATTTTAATGCTACTTTTTAAAAATAATCAAAGGACTGTACAGAAAAGATAACTCAATCGCATGTGCTATATTATACTTTAAATTCCCTCTCTTGTGTTTTCCTATCTCTTTTCAAAGAAGCTAATTCATTTTCAGCCACTCTTTCATAAATGCCATTGCTCAAAAATGTATGAAGGTTTCAGTTATGTGACATTTTTGTCCTGAGTTTATTAGTATTTTCAGTTTAGCATGTCAATAAATTTGTATAAAGTTTTGGAAACGACAGTATCATTAAAATTAGGGAAAAAAATGATCAACCATATAAACATAGTTTTCCCACAATTTATCTTCCAGGATAAAATTGCATTTTTTGTTAGATGTTTCCACCCTCAAAACTGATTCTTAGAATATATTTTAAATTTTCAGTGACTAATGGTTTTCAAAATTGTCATTATAAATAGGGCTGCACATTTGTATGTCATTCTACTACCTGGAAAGTTATAGTGCACCATTGTAAAATCTGCTTTATTTTTCAAATGAGAATATAAAATTCTTGTTAAAATAACTTGAATAAAATATAATTTAAAAGAATATTGTACTTTAACCTTACAATTTTAAGTGATGTGATTTAGGTCTTTTTAAACAGTTTACTTGATTTTAGTAGGTATCCCTGTCATATTCAAGATATAAGGAAGATATGCCACATTGTGATTTGAATTCTATAGTGTAAAGTAAGATACTTGTAATTTTACTCACATTGCAAACAAAATGATAAATATATATTAATATAAATTGCTGTTAGGTTTGTGTTATGTTGTTCTAACATTTGATTAAATTGCTTTTTTCTTTATATTTAATCTCATAATTTTTTTAGCCTTGAAAAGATTAATTTGCGAGGGTTAACATCATTTGTGATTATAAGCTAAACATGCTAAAAAAGAAGTCTCTATTAGAGTAATTGTTTATTTCAGGTTTTCTTATATTATCGTTGTTATGGTTGGCATAACAAGGCAAGAAGTATGTTTATCAGTATAAAAAACTTATACCTATATCAGACATTAAAATACCTACCTCAGCTACAGATATGAGTTATCTCTTAAATTTATTATAGTTGGCTGTGTAGAGTAGATTCAATTACTGATAATCTAATAGATTATATCTGTAGTCAAAAGAGTAGACTTATTTTAACCACATATAATATTATTAAAGCTATTCTAAGTTGTTTTGTGTCTTGAAACTGTTTTTATAATGTAGTTTTTCAAGCATTGACATAGTCTACAGAAGACTGTGATGAAACCCTGTACCCATAGCCCAGCTTTAACAGTGACCAGTAGACAGCTAAACTTGTTTCATCTGCACTCTCACCTTCCCTACTCTTTACCCACACGCTGGATTGTTTTGAAGCAAATCCAAGAGAGATTATGACTTGTTTAAAATTAGCAATTTGTATTTATAAATAGGTGAGCATTTGCCTCTTGCATGGTGTTATTGTTTTTTGACACATAGAAAACATTAAGAGTTCCCTTTGGAAGTAGTTGCCATAGTTTAATATGAATTCATTCAGATGTATATAAATCATAACAAAGGTGAGAAAAGTTATATGGATATAGTTGACCTGATAAAATGATCAAAGTAATTTTATTGTTTCTCAGCAGTATAGAAAAAAATGAAGTGAACAAGAGACTAATTTAAGAAGGTCCACTTAGGGCAATCTGAAAACACACATCATAGGCATAGAGAGAAGAGATATCAAACTCTGACAAGCTTTCAACAGAAAAGACAGAACGTTCTCCAAGGTAATTCTGGAATAGCTACACAGTCTGCACCACCTCCACTGAACTTTTAGCTTTCTCTTGAGACACTTGGCCACATGCCATATCAGCCCAATGCCAACAGTACAAGGACTAATCATCCTTAGATGTGGCATGCTCTGAAGGTGCTTATAATTCTTTCAAAAACTGAAATAGGATCACAAGACTGAGGCATCTATTTCCAATTAATTTGGTCACAGGAGTTTATCTGTCATCTTTGTTCTGTCACAGCAGTTTGTGGTAAACCTGCTTCACATGGATTATCAAATATTAAGAACAGTGGATTGCAGAATTTTTCCCCCCAGTCAGTTCCTATTTTGTCACTTTTGGTTTAAACTAGATGAAACTAGCCATGGGTTTAAAAATGAACTTGACATTTTCAAACTTCCATGAAAAGGAATTGGTCAAACTTCTGGCACAATGACATAGTAGGTTATTGTATACACCATACTAATTCATTGTGATTTTCTATAAAAGGTAGGTATAAAGTCTTTACTTTAGAAAAGTATATGCAATTCAGCAACAAGAATACTCGTCCTTTTTGCCCCAAAATGCACATGTAAGGATTCTATGCACAATATCCTTATTGTATGCTAAAATGAATGATAGATTTCTGAATATTTCCTAGTATTCTCAATATTTAATGGTATTTCTCAATATTTAAATATATCTGATCTATCTTAAAAGGATAACAAATTGTTTTTTCCTCTGTGGTCATATAATGCCAGTGCAAAACAAGTAGGAATTTAGATGGCATGATAGCCACTTTTAATTTTTATTTAGTTTCAGTCTATTTTGGTTTCAAGAAACAAAGCCGCGCGTGGGTTTGAGCAAGTAGAGAGGACATTTGAAGGATGCAGTGTATACTATAGCAAGTAGGTACCAGAACTCATAGGCATCTGGGAACTGAAGTTGTGTGGCTGGCTTGCTACACCCTGGAACTAGATCCTGAGTAACCTTGAGGACCTCATCAGCATCAGCATGAGAGACTAGACCTTGGTTAATATTGTCATTCCAATAATATGTGCTCACTTGTTAATAGTAATATACTCTGTATGAATTTTGTAAAAATGAAGTACAATTTGTGTTACGAATTAACATAATTTAATAGCACGAAAGTTTAGGGAGATGGAAATGGGACTGTGACTCTTTGAAGTTTTTTAAATACCTGAACATACCTTTATAACAGCTGTGGGAAGTTACTAATATTACCTCTATATAAATTGTCCAATTTGATGCCACCAGCTCATAAGGAAAAAAGCTGAGAATAAAAAACCCTACCAGTGCAAATCTCCAAGGCCGAGCTTGCTCACTAGATAGTCTGCCTGTGACAGAAATTATAAGAATATAAAGAATATGCAAATATAAGAAGACTTATAAAAATCACTTATGTTTGAGGGGCAGAGTTGGCGACCCCATTTTCTTTCTTTTTTTTCTTTTCTTTTTTTTTTTTATTATACTTTAAGTTCTAGGGTACATGTGCATAATGTGCAGGTTTGTTACATATGTATACTTGTGCCATGTTGGTGTGCTGCACCCATCAACTCGTCAGCACCCATCAATTCATCATTTATATCAGGTATAACTCCCCAATGCAATCCCTCCCCCCTCCCATCCTCCCCATGATAAGCCCCAGTGTGTGATGTTCCCCTTCCCGAGTCCAAGTGATCTCATTGTTCAGTTCCCACCTATGAGTGAGAACATGCGGTGTTTGGTTTTCTCTTTTCTTTTTTTTTCTGGATGTCAATTCTTTTTCTTCACTGCAAAACATGTAAATCCAATCCAGGACACCCTCCCCACCTTTGTTCTCACTGGGTCCTCCTCTTCTTCCTGTCTCCCTCCCTCTATTATTCCCTGCCATGCCCAGTTTCTTCCATTTCTATTTCTGATGTGTGTTAATACAGGTGGAGTATGATGCATCTACCCAAAATAATTTGGGGAATACAGCAAAGATGCCAGTTTCCAGTCCTCTCCAGACTTTGCACCCCTCTCCTGGCTTAGGTGTTCTGACATTCTTACCATTAGAAACACTTCTTTGGAATGGACCCGAGAAGATATGGTTTTGTTCTCTGAATTTTGTGGTAAATTTGTGTCTGTTTTGTGGAGAGAAGTTCCCCATTCAACCATATCCCACTCTCTCTTTGCTATCTCAGTATTTTTTTTTTATGAAGTTTGTTCCTTGTTATGCAAAAGACAAAGAATGCTGGGTGGGCACAGTGGCTCACGCCTGTAATCTCAGCACTTTGGGAGGCTGAGATGGGAGGATCGCTTGAGCTCAGGAGTTTGGGACTAGCCTGGGCAACATAGCAAGACCTTGTCTCTACTAAGAAAAAAAAAAAATAGCTGGGCATAGTGATGCGTGCCTGTAGGCCCAGCTACTCAGGACGCCAAGGCAGGAAGATCACTTGAGCTTGGGAGATTGAGGCTGCAGTGAGCTATGATCCTGTGACAGAGTGATAGTCTTATCTCAAACAAAACAAAAACTGATAGCATGCAACTCAGACACTGGGCAGCTAGGTTTCATTTGGAGGAAACAGCAGGGCAACATCCCATCTGGATAAGGAAATAGCATCAAAGAAAAGTCATCAGGTGCAGGCCAGATGAAGAGAATAGGACTTCTATGAATTAATCAGAAAGGAGAGAAGCAGAGGCTGACTGAAGGGGCTAGAAAACAAGGGAAAAAAAGGAATGACGTGATAATGGATTGCTAAGAAAATCTTAGCTAACTCCCCAGCTTTTATTTCTGAGAACAACCTTCAAGGTGTGTTCCCCATGGCCAAACGTAGCAGTGGGGCATGGGAGGAGCACTGTAGTCAGAGCCAGGAAACTTGGAAACCACTCCTTTTGTTTCCAATCTCAAGTCTTGATTATAATGGAAGTGCTGCCAGACCCTTAATTATGAAAGTACAACAGGGCATTAATATAATTCATCACCTGTTAGAAAGAGCACTTGTGGGCTATTTACTAGAAATCTATTAAATATGACATGAAGACAGATTGCACTCCATTTCTTAACGTGACATTATAATCAGGATGTATGCTCAGTAAAATGGTTTATAGAACTCTTGTCTGTGTGTCCTATCAATTAACCTAAAATCTGCATAAATGAAGTGTAGCTAAGCAGCACCTTTAGCAAATGGATGCATGTTTTTCCTCTGGTTCTCAGTAGAGGAAAGTTTCATTTTGAAATATCGTTGTTTTTATAGCAAATTCATTGCTACATGTTATTTTTTTAAAAGCATTGAGCAAAGGCATAATAAAGCAAAGAGTACTCACTTCATAGTTCTATTACTGAATATTGAAGGATTTGTTTTTAGATGAACCTGGTACATTTCCTTGACATCCTAATATAAAAGCCTTTTGTGTAGATAAGGTCAATATTGATGACCCAGTACTGTAATCCTGTAAAGTATGCCTGATGTACCTCAAAGTACAATTATCCTTTTAAGCTTTCAGTTTACAAGTGAAAGAAAATTTATTTATGTAGTAGTTAAAGACAAGACTCTCTTTTACTTTAAGTGGAGAGTACTGTATATTCAAATATCTTTTACCTTTGTGCCTAAGATTCATCTTTGCCTCTTTTTTAACCTTTAGATATCATATGAAATTACCCTCATTAAGCTATCATTATATTCATAGTTAGGTCCCTACTCTTTGAGACTCCATATTATATTAGAAATGCTGCACAGTGAACTAGCAATCATGTATAATATTTTTCACAATCAGCCTTAGTTTAGACCTCTTTGTACATTTTTCTGTAATAAAGTTACATTCATGGTTTAATCCATAGGGAGGCATTGTGTTTTCAGCCGTAATGAGGGGAAGTGGTAGAAAAGGTAAATCAGCATGGTGGGGTAAAAAATTCAGGTAGCTGTGGCTCTAGAATCAATGCTGTTTTTACTTACTGTGTTTGTTCATTGGTTTTTCTCCCGTCCGCATGCTGGCAAGAATATCAAGGAGAATGTTTTTCTTGTATAATGTTCCCTGCCCTGGTGCCATAATTTGTCAGATTTTAAAACATAAACTGCGAAAGCGAACTGAGATTTCTTTAAAAAGAAAGTGCTTTCTTCTGGGCAGAACGGAGAAGTGTTCTGTTAGACCAGTGGGACACTCAAAGCGGAATGGAGTGGGTGGGTGGTGATGACCTCGTCGGTCCTTCTTCCTACACCATTGCCTGCCCTGACTGAGCAGCTTCCCACCTCTGCCCTTTCTGTTCTGCTCCAATAAGGAGTCACTCCCCTAGCAAAATCTCTATGCTGTGGAAATGGAGAGGAGCACTGACCCACAGTTGTGGTCACTCCATGTAAACATTCTCCTAGGCATATCCATGACCAGCACAGATGTGCAGAAACAGTAAAGAAGAAAATGTTAGGCTGATACCAGAATTCTGACTTACGAGGCCTTTAGCTTTGAAGAGGTTCCTTTCCATAGGATTCATTTTCAGCCCTGGTTTTCCACGTACTTAGTGTTATCTCCAACTTCTCTCTAGCATGGACTCCTGCTCAAGCCATGCTGGGCTCCTCTTCACTCTCCCTTCAGTGTCTATCCTCAGCCCAGTTTTTGTGACCTTACCTGTGTCTTAGATGCCCTCCCACTTTCCCTCACAATTGTGTCTCATCTTCTCTCTGAATTATAAGCTCCCTAATGACTGAGAAGCACTTACTTCCTTTTGTATACCTCCCAGAATTTCATACAAGATATCATACTAAGGAGGCATAGTAAATAGCTATTGTATTAAAAAATACTATTTTATAAGCCAGTCGTGGTGGCTCACGCCTGTAATCTCAGCACTTTGGGAAGCTGAAGTCGGTGGATTACTTGAGCCCAGGAGTTGAAGACCAACCTGGGCAACATGGTGAAACCCTGTCTCTACAAAAAATATAAAAATTAGGTGGGCATGGTGGCATGAGCCTGCAGTCCCAGCTGGGCTGTGGTGGGAAGATTGCTTGAGCCTAGGAGACCCTGTCGCAATAACAACAACAAAAAAAATTGTTAAGTAAAATTTGTGAGTGGTTTTAGATCTATAATACCTGTAGGGTTAATTGAAGGGTAGTCATGACAACTCTTTAAATAGAAAGAGGATAATTTTATCCCCTCTCTGTCTTTTCTCTTATAGGCCAAGCTTCATCAAGTCCTTTTATCATTTTGTTCATAATAAGATTTTCACCATTCTAGGTGCCTTACCACTTTTCTCTGTCTAGCTTCTGCAAAATGAAACTGGAAGCTCTCTCCCATAAAAAATTTCTAATAATGCAGTTTAAAGTCTTTTTAGTTCATTTGACAGCCACATCCTACATAGGTTCACACTGAGCATGTGGTCAAATGACACCTCCTGGTCTATTTCACAAAAATGACTATTTCTTCCACCAACAAGAAAAAGATCAAATTTAAAGATTTGTCAGAGCATACCAGATGCATTTATATTTAAAACCATTATTGTTAAGGATTATTTATTTATTTCTTAAATCTCTTTTCTTTTTCTTCATATACTTTAAGTGAACAGGATATATTGCTTGAAATCTAAAGGCATGAAAATAATCCTTTCAGTTTGTTTTGTTGTATCGCATGCATCTAAAATTGATGTTCTTTGAAGGAGCACTCAGGGTTCATGATGAATACTTGTTCAGATAAATAGTAAAAGTCCTAGTTAGATGTTAGCCCCATAATAGAAATGATCCTTACCAATAATCAAGCCCCTATAATAGATTCATACTCTTTTAGAGAAGACCACATTTGCTGCCTCATTTCCAGAGGGGGTTTGTGAGAGAACCAGTGCCTAAAGTTATAGCTGTCAGACTCTGGAGTCTCAGCAAGGGATGCTGGCTTGGAGAAGCAGCTTTCCAAAGGGTCAAGGAAGCAGAAACTGATTTCTCACACACCATTATGCAATTTAACTGACATAACAAATGCCAAATAATTGCTGGCACTAATGGGTAGGTGGATGTTTACTTATGTTGTTACCATGGATTCCCTTAACATTGATGGGTCTGCTGTGATTGAAATGCTGGAAATTTAAGGAAATAGTAATGATATGGTTAGCTTGACTCAATAATTTGAACAGGATTTATTTACCCAAAAGATGATTAAAACTATATTATACTCAACTTGCTTTGATTTAATGTATTATCCTATTCTGTGGGAATTGTTTCAGTATTACATAATTCCATTTAATCCAAGGAGACATGTATATATTTTATGTATAAAGCTTATTGAGCTATTAATTTTGACTTATACATAAAGTTTATAGAGCTCTTAATGTATGTCAGGAACTGGAATAACCATTTCACATGCATTATCTCATTTAATCTTCACAAGACATATTTATCCCCATTTTACAGTTAAAAAACTGAGATAGAAGTTAACTTGACAATGATTCCACATCTGGTAAGACCCAGAATTTAAACTCCATTTGGCACCAGAGCCTATGTTTCAGCCCTTATATGTGGTTCTGTAATCTCCTGACAAGTTCTTCCTGCCCCCTGCACAAATAAAACAGTTCACTGAGACTGTGGTATTGCAGTAAAGAAAGAGTTTAATTAATGTGAGGCTAGCCACATGCAAGACAACAGAGTTATTATTGAAATCTCAGATATTCAGCTAGTCTCTCCGAAGGCTTGGAGGTTAGGGTTTTTCAAGGATAGTTTGGTGAGCAGTGGGGTAGGGAATGGGGAATATTGATTGGTTGGGAATGAAATCATAGGGATGTGGAAAATGGTCCTCATACACTGCACCAGCCTCTGGGTCAGGGCCATAGACAGATTGAATCACAAATTGTAAGTCCAGGTAGAATCAGTCAGTTGCCAGATATGTAAAAGTCTGAAAAAAACATCTCAAAAGGTCAATTTTAGGCTCTGCAATGGTGATGTTATCTGCAGGAGTAGCGGGGAAGTTACAAATCTCATGAGCTCTGGAAATGGCTGGATGGCTGGATATCATGTAACTGCAAATATATCTTAGAAAAATTTGGGCCCCTCTCATAATCCTAACCTTGTGGCCTTTCATTAGTTTTACAAAGGCAGTTTCAGCCCCCGAACAAGGAATGGGAGCAGTTTAGGGAGGGACTGTTATCATCCTTGCTTCAAAGTTAAACTAGAAACTAAATTTCCTCCCATTGTTAGCTTGGCCTATACCCAGGAATGAGTGAAGGCAGCCAGCCTGTGTGGCTAGAAGCAAGATGGAGTCAGCCATGTTAGATTTCTCTCACTGTCATAATCTTTGCAAAGGTAGTGTCAGTCCCCTCACCAGCAGTGTCAGCATTACGTGGACATTGAGAAATGCAAATTCCTGGGCCCCACTACAGGCTGACTGAATAAAAAACGCTGGGAATAGGGCTGAGCAATCTGTTTTAACAAGCCCTATAGGTGATTCTGATCATGCTACATAAAGTTAGAGATCATGGCCTTCCACTGTTCCCTTCTCAGGCATGGGTGTCCAGCTAGCTTTTCTAACCTACATCTGCCCAGACAGCCGCAGCTGATTTCTGGCTTTCACTTCCCATCCCCCCCAGCCCCTCCTTTAACCATGTTCCTGTCTTTAAAGAATCCAGCCATACAAGAAATGTTATTTATGTTTATTCAAAGAACAAACTATGTGCTGGGTTTCTTGAACAAGCACTTTATCTAGTCATTATCTGATGAAAGTTATGAACTTCCTGCCCAGAGAAGTGCACATTATGTATGTCCATGTAGACTGTGTTCATCACGTTTACCTGGAGCCAATCCATTGAAAGTCCGTAGATGGTCGGGTGAAGACTCTCAAGCAGTGACTGCAAAGAATGCCAAGATTATACCCAAGACCCATAAATGCCCCTCACACAATAATAAGCAGCCCATCTCTGTTCATTAGCATTTTTCTTGAAAACAGTCTTGCCTCTGACAATTATCTATGTGTGAACTTAAGCAAGACTACCCTTTTCTGAGCCCCATTTTTTTCTCTGTAAAGTAGGAGTAATAATACCAACTTTGCAAGATTGTTGAAAGTTTAGCAATAATAAATGTAAAGTTCCTAGCATTATAGTACAGCACTCATTAAATTGTGTGTGTGTGTGTGTTCTGTATCATTTGGAAAATACAGAAAATTACAAAGAAAATAAATGATAACCCATAAATAAAATAAATGGTAACTCAGAGATAACCACAGTTGCTTCTCATTTAAAAAAAAATTGGAACATGTGCAGTTTGCTAGACCCTAAACTAAACAGTTCTTTGTTAACCTTCTCAGAAAGAAATTATCTCCAATGAACAATTTAGTATAATACATGAATAAGACTTAGCTCCTGCTTGCCTATACCCAACTAGATATTTTTTACCCCATAATAGTGGCAAGGGATAAGCATACTTTTAGTTTTAATTGGTACAGATACTTCCAACCCTGTTCTTCAGTCCCAAACCAACCCAATCATATATGAGCTTGGAAAGAGAGAAGGGAGTGAAAGTGAATGGGATTTAAAATGTATCTCATTGTCTTAGTATATTCTAACACTTATAATTCCCCCTCAACTCCTGTGAGACTAGAATCAGCCATCTTTTATCTCTAGCTTATATGGCTTGAGACCTTAAACACTATTTATTAATATATTGAAGTCTGTTATATATGTTATTGTCTTACCCTTTTTTTATCCAATTGATTTTATAACATGAAATGTCCCAAAAAGCAGGAGAAAAAAATAATGTCATTAAAGCATTTTTAAACAATGAAATATTGTCCTTTTCTCTACTCATATCTCAGATGTTTGATTCTTCATTGTTGTTTAGAACAGGCATTCCCAAATAGTCCAACTGCAAGCCCAAACTAGACAAGCATGGAAAATCAAGGGCAGACAATTCCTGCGTTCAGGTTTCTGCTGCCAGTATCACCATCACTCAGTCTTTGTGTTTATGACTCCTTATCTCTAAGTGAGAAAGGGTAGGATCCTTTTTTCTTCCTTTTTGTCCATTATCTAAGTCTGTATAAAATTAACAAACATACCCAGTAGCTCTTTGTTGACTGAATATTATTATCTATTAGCTTCAAATAATCATAACAATTCAAATAATGTATTTCCTCCCTATTTCAGACATTGTTATACATACTTCAGTAATTGTTAGGATGAGATGAAAAACAGCAGATAGAGAATCCTAGATTGTTCTCTTTTTGTAGTAAAGTGTTCTTTATACTTCTTTTTTTTTTTTTTTTTTTGAGACGGAGTCTTGCTCTGTCGCCCAGGCTGGAGTGCAGTGGCTGGATCGTAGCTCACTGCAAGCTCTGCCTCCCGGGTTCCCGCCATTCTCCTGCCTCAGCCTCCCGAGTAGCTGGGACTACAGGCGCCTGCCACCTCGCCCAGCTAGTTTTTTGTATTTTTAGTAGAGACGGGGTTTCACCGTGTTAGCCAGGATGGTCTCAATCTCCTGACCTCGTGATCCGCCCGTCTCGGCCTCCCAAAGTGCTGGGATTACAGGCTTGAGCCACCGCGCCTGGCCTCCTATACTTCTCATAACCAGTAGAGATAAGACAGACTTTTAGGCCAGGTGTGGTGGCTCACGCCTGTGATCCCAGCACTTTGGGAGGCAGAGGCGGGCAGATCATGAGGTCAGGAGATCTAGACCATCCTGGCCAACATGATGAAACTCTGTCTCTACTAAAATATAAAAAATTAGCCAGGTGTGGTGGCACACGCCTGTAGTCCCAGCTACTTGAGAGGCTGAGTCAGGAGAATTGCTTGAACTCGGGAGGCGGAGGTTGCAGTGAGGCAAGATGGCACCACTGCACTCCAGCCTGGTGACAGAGTGAAACCCCGTCTCAAAAAAAAAAAAAAACTCTAATTATCATAATAAAAGCAAAGTGTCAAATTTACATGTAGATTGGTTTAGATTCCATGCATCCTTTTTTCCTTTTGCTTTCTGGAATTCTTTGTGTCTTATTGAAGAAAACAGTAAATTCATCCTACCCATTTCAATTCATAAGTCAAATTCTACTAATCCTAATGTCATTACAATGAAAATCACACTATTTTTATTATCTAAATCCCAGACAACAATACATTTATTTCAGGTACTTTTTAATATAATAGATTGTGCCAAAACAAATTTTAAAAAACACATTCATGTTAAGATTTCACCTACATCTTTAATCTTGAATACTGTGTAGAATAAAAAACAAATATCAGATAGGTTTTAATGGAAATACATTATAAGCTGATGGTATATGAGCTGTGAAAATAAATATGATATTTCTCTATGTAATCTGTTTACTTGCCCTTGGACTTAATCCTAATAATTAAACATATATTAAGAACAGTATATAATGAAAAATAAGATAACTGTAGAGAAGTCAACTTCCAGAAGTTTTTGGCAAGTTTTCTAAATTGGTAGATTTGTGTCACCCAGCCTGTCTTATCCTGGATGTGCTAATGAGCAGTCAAAGCCAATACATGAAGAAAAGGAAGGAAGAGGAGAAATATCCGAGCATATTTATAGGCAATTCATAGCTCAGTGACTAGACTCTGAGTATCTAAGAATTGATTTTATAAAATAACATATTTTAAGAATGAGAACTTTCTCAAGTTATTTTACTCCCAGAACAAAGACTATAATCTTACTATATTTTTAGGACTCTTGTCTAGGGCAGGCTTTTGATATAAATAAATGATGCATTAACATTATATGAAGACAGAAGTGTATGTGCCAGCAGAAAACTAAATGGGGAGAATTATATGTTTATACAATACAACTCCAAGGTCAGTTCACTAACTCCTTGCTGAACATCACAGCTCAGATTTTTTTTTCTTCTTTTGATACATGTTCCTTTTTCTGTTAGTAGATATCCCTTCAGCAAATATTCCATAAATCTGAGTCTAGTGAGATAATTTTTTATTAACTCTCCCTTTACCTATTTCTGTGCAGTTTTGTAAATATCTAATAAGCAGTTGCATGAAACAACCTAGTAATCGGAAAACACTGAACCTAAAACTAAAAAAAAATTAGAAAATAATCAACTAAGAGACTATATGGCAATTGAATTTTCAGTCAATAAATTTTGTTGATTAACCGAACACTGTTCCTTAAGAGCATTGCTGTTAATTGTCTCTAGATGTGTTATTTAGATCCTTTGGAGACTGCAGCAATGGTGAAAGAAATGTTTTCTGATGGAAATTGCTCTGGATCACATTTTTGAGTGGAAATTAAATTTACTTACCTACTTAAAAATTGCCAGTGAAAAAAGTATTTATAAGTATTAAGACATAATTGCTTTACTCTTTTTTGTTTAACTGTATAATAGAGTATCTAGTTTGAAGTCTAGAAGGTAAAGGAATTTTTTAGAATAATGCATTTCACAATACAGTTATTTTTTGCTAGTGTTTTCCTCTCTGTGCAGTTACTCAGTACGTTTGTTGTTGACTATCACAGTCACCTAGATTGATGAGGTCTCTATCTTTAACTTCTTATAGTGACTTGAATATCCTTTTACATTTTAATGTAATATAACTTTACATTTTTAGAACTATTAGATTATTGATGTTTTAGAAATCCCACAGTGACAATAAACAATGTAGTAAAAATCACCCTTTGCAAAACCTTGGTTATTATTTTACTTTCTGTTTTGCAAATAGCAAATCTACCCAAAGTGGTATAATATTTTTCTGTGATAAAATATTAACTTACACAGGCTAAAGGAAAGCAACGAATGGAATTGTTATCAATTTAGTATCACATTAATTCAGCCCCATAATTTGCTACTCTTTATCAATAAATAAGATTTTGTCTAACTAGAGTCTATCACAATTAGTTAAGTGTACTTTTTTTTTTAGATTACCCCCCAAAGTCTTTACCATAAGCCAATATGGGCCTGTTGATTGGAGATATTCAGGATTCAGTCCTGGTGCCCGTGTTAGATTCCATTCTGCATTTTTCATTATTTCCTGGGTGACAGAATTAAAGGCATACTGATTAAGTTTGGAGATTACACTAAGCTAACAGGAGTTACAAACACTTGGAACGCTAGAACTAGAATTCAAAATGATCTTAATAAATTATATAAATCACATTTCAAAATTGTGGAACAAATTCAAGGTTATATTCTGAGAGAGACAGGAAACTATACTGTCAGCAGAGGGAGGAAGATTTTCTGAGCACAGGTATGACAGTTAGCAGAGTGGTGTACACTCTAAAAAAAGGGTGTCCAATCTTTTGGCTTCCCCGAACCACAGTGGAAGAAGAAGAATTGTCTTGGGCCACACATAAAATACACTAACCCTGATTGATAACTGATGAGCTAAAAAAAAATAACAAAAAAAAAATCACGTTTAATTAAGAGAGCTTATGAATTTGTATTAGGCTATCCTAGACTGCATGTGGTCCACAGGCCACAGGTTGGACAAGCTTACTCTAAAACAAGACTGAAAAGGCTAACTTTGTTCTGCATAAGGCACGTTTAGCTCCTCTGTGGCCAGAACTACAGAAAATTAAAATGAAGTACACCCTGAACAGGCTCCATTTCCTGAATCCCTAGTTCAGTGAGCTGGTGAGGGCAGACCCAGAGAGTGTTGCATGCATTGAGGGCACATTTGAACGTTGTCCATAGAGAAAGTGTGGGTGCCAGGCCCTCTTCAAACACCACCCATTCAGGGAGTGTGTGAGGACTAACAGGGATGGAGATGGGGTGAGAGGTTGTTGGCTATTAGCAAAGCATGCTATAAAACTCATATGATACTGGGATTTAGGGAATTAGGAAATAATTCTTTGTTATGTTTGGCATTGTATAAGCTTTCATTAAACTATTTTGACAACTTTGAGTTTCCATATTTTAAAATTAAGTGGGAAAGTTGGGAAAGGTCTGTAAAAAAAAAAAGTGACAAATGCTTATGGGATGTAAAATAGATTATATGGGAAAAGATTAAAGGAGTTTTTTTGCTTAGCCAGGAAAATAGAAAGCTAAGAGGTGACTTAATAACTGTCTTATAGTATACTTGTCATAAGAATGCTTATAAGAATAAGAATAACATATAAAAATAAGAATGCTGACCAGTTCTCCATCCCATAGAAGAAAAAACAAGAAAAAATTAGTTTAAAGTAGCAAGGGGAAGCTTGATCTTACATTGGAAGAAACTTCCTGATTGTAAAATATTATTAAGCCTGTCTAAGGCTACCAAGGAACATATTATAGTCTTTGAAGATGTTTAAAATGGGATGAACACCTACCTTAAGACTTGACTGGATGGTAAAAACGAGCCAGACAACCTCTTGAGGAATCTTACAGTTCTATCCTTGTTATAAAATATGAGTCATCTTCCTTTCTTATCTACCTAAAAAGATACATTTACGCCATTCATATTAAGACTTTATTTGACAATTTCAAGATACAAGTTTGCTTACTGTTTGCCTCTCTCTAAATAAGTACACTTTTTGTTTTCTCTTTTCTTTTCTTTCATTTATTCAGCAAGTATCTGTTGAGTGCCTGCTCTGTGCAAAGCACTGTGCACAGGGCTGTGAGTCATACAAAGAACTGGACATTCCTTTATTCTTCCTTCACACACATTTGCTGGGCACCTCCGCTCTGTGAACACTGTGCTACATGCTCAGAATTCAAATACATGTGCAGAGAGGGCTCTAAAGAGCTCACAATCTAGTGAATGAGTATAATAAGTACACAGAATTGCAATGCAGTGTGATGAGGCCTTTGCCAAAGGTATGAGCAGGAACTTAGAAGCACATGGGATACAGTGGAGACATATAATACAGAATTGGGGTGAGGAGTTAAAGGTTTGCTGGAGGAGATGACATGTGAGCTGAATTGGGGTGGGGTGGGAAGGGAGCCCAGTATACTCTAAAATGCCAATAATCATGTGAATTTTTTGTTCCTACCTAATGGGATATATACTAGCAGTAGACATGAACACATTTGTTTCACTTTATCAACTAAAATGTTAGTGATTCTGTCCTCTGCCCTTTGTTTGCTCTTTAATAAAACAGTGAAACCTGATTTACGGTCAGTTCCGTTATAAAGTGACAAAATCATCACACCATGCACCAAATTGTAGCTTATGAGAAAACAGAATCAGGGGCAAACACTCAAGAACTTTATCAGGAACACACAAAATTTTTAAAGGATGGGGACCTCATAAAAAATAGCATAGTTTTACGTGTATTAAGTGGTTAAGAAATACATACTGATACTATAGAACTCCGTATATACTACAATCAATGTGGCAGTGCACCTTGAAAAATACCTTAAGTTTACATGTGGAAGTTGGCCTCAG
Organism: Colobus angolensis palliatus; assembly: GCF_000951035.1. Taxonomy (NCBI): domain Eukaryota; kingdom Metazoa; phylum Chordata; class Mammalia; order Primates; family Cercopithecidae; genus Colobus; species Colobus angolensis. The sequence continues at coordinate 2,678,560 of NW_012116243.1, read as the reverse complement.
AAAGTTATGGTGACATGGTGGAAGTAGAACTATCTGAAATCCCATGTAAAGATGTACCAGCAGATGTGGAGGGGTGCGGCTCATAGATAACAGGAGGTGGAATGAGATAGCTGGTAGAAGTTTAAGATGTGTGCTTGTGTGTGCTTTGTGAATTTCACCTTTCTAGCCCAGTTCAGCCTGGTGAAGTTTTCCGTGTTGAACTGGTGTTTTCCACAAAGAAACGGTAAGCAAATGTAATTTGCATTATGCTCAAATTGTTCCCTCATGTATCAATCCTTTTGGAATAAATTTGTGACTTCAAAACACGTTTTGTAGAAGAACTGACTGTACATTGCTGCAAATTAAGTTTATAATTTTTTACCTCACTTCTGAAATTTCTAGCATACTGTGTCTAGATTCTGTCAGGCATATCATAATTTTACATAAATCCAGTTTTCTACTTAACTAACGCTTACATAAGTAACTTCCATTTCTTCCAGAAAAACATTTTTCTCTGGGCTTTTCTAACACGGGGAGCACCTGCAGGGAACTTGGCAAAACAGGTGAAGGCTGTGGAAGCGCAGGTAGTTTTTCTTGCAGTCGGAGCCTCCAGACCTGCAGCAATCATTGGGGCGGTGTGGTAACAAGGGCAGCAGGCCTTTTTCCACTCTGGCAAGATACATGGCCAAAGTTTCAAAGGAAAAATCACAGGAGAGTGGGACTTGGGCCGTGGATCAGCGTCTACTACCAGGCATGCAGAGAGGCATGCATGCAGGAGCAAAGTGTTGCCTTCTGGTAGAGTTGATAGGTCTAAAGAACAGGCCTTTTCTTTCTGCTCTTATTTTTGGCTTTGGTCATAGATTCTGGCGTAAGGGATAGAAGAAAACCCCACTAGAGGGAATTAAAGTTAAGGGCAGAAGAGGGAAGAGGTAGCAGCTGTGGGGTTGGGTAGTGTCCCTCACTGGGCACCTGTCCTTTTCCTGAAATATTTTTCCCACAGAAAATATAAAAGGGATGTTTTGCTATATACGCAATGTGGTGGTCATTTTTTCCTCTAATTTAATTGTTTCTGCAAGTAGTGCAGTTCTCAGTTATATCATCTAAGGTAGGAGAGAAGAGAGTTTTAAACTTGGGTTGGGTAACAAAGAGAACCATCACAGGTCCTCTTGTTCATGCTGAGCCCTAGAGTCTCCAGCCCAGAAGGGAGTGGAAAGTTCTATCTGCCCAACTCCCAGATTAAACAGCCATTACATAAAAAATGGGGAGCTGAAGGGTTAACACACACCAGATGATACAATCCTTACATAGCCTGAAGCAAACATTCAGCTGACAAAAATGTTATTGTATGTTCTCTTTTGAAAGCCTTGAGATATGCTTGGGTTAATTAGATTTCCAAATATGCAAATATGCCCTAGTGAGGTTTTTCTGAAATGCACCATTTTAAAATTATGTAGCATGGCATTACTGTTCAAAATACTGAATTGTAAGACGATGCCTGAATAACTTACTAACATATCATATAAATTCATAATTGATCAAACCCATTTATTCCCCACTGTCCACATTATACTGTTCAAATTGGGTTAGAAAGTTTTATGGAAATTAGATTCTCTAGCATGCTTTAGGGGAAGATCAAGGAGTAGTTTAAATTACAGCCGTAGTTCTTCAAAAATGCCAATTCGCTTGTCTAATATCAGTGTTTCCAGTGTGTTCAGTTGAGGGAACATGAGGCTTCTACAGTCCTGAGACTGTGAGTAACCTGAAGGAAATTAGAAGAACACAAACTTTGAACTTAAGGGGGAAAAATATTTTAGCAAGAGCATCTGAATTGACTTAACTTTGTTCACCTGCTTGTGCCAGGGAATAATATTGGGATTTCAACTTCTATTTTTTTTCTGTAATATGGAGAAAGATATCTTTATTTGGGTGTTCTATATAAATGGGTTTCTGGTTAATTGAAACGTTTAGGCTGTGTCTATTAAACAATAATGAGTCATTTTTTCTGGAAACTTTTCTAAAATGCCTTACATTTTTCAGTGATTTGTTAAATAGTGTATACTAAAGTGTGCTAATCATAAACCAGCAATTTCTGTGTGAGTCAAATGTGCCATGTCCACAGTACCCCGTGCAGTGTGGAAAGCTATTTATCCATGCTTTCAATGACCTAGACCACGGTGTTGACAGCCTTTTCTGCAAAAGGTCGGATAGTAAATGTTGTAAGTTTTCCGGGCCACCTAGTCTCTGTTGCTGCCACTCCACTGTGTCATTGCACTGGGAAGGCAGCCATAAACAATGTATGAATGATGAACATGGCTGATTTCCAGTAAAACTTTGTCATCAAACAGGCAGTAGGTTGAATTTGGCCTGTAGGCTGTGGTTTGACAACCTCTAAGTTATGCTTGGGTAATTTTAGGGAGTTCTTTCTTTCTTGGGTTTTTTTGGGGGGGAGGGGTCATCATGGCCTAAGTGTTCTTGTATTCCTACTTTAGCAATATATCACTCCTTTCTGTTTACTTACTTTGATATGCTTTAGACTACAAGGAAAAAAGCTAGCTTATCAGAATTGTTTCTAAAATAAGAGCCACTAGACTCCAAGCAAGGTTCATAAGGCTTTCCTATTAAGAAAGTACAGAGTGCATTTGATATGGCATTCCTTCTCAGTGCTTATTCAGAGGCAATTTTTATTTATTTTTGGATTCTTCACCTAATTGTTGGCATGTAAACTAAGTTTTATATTAAAAGAATTTTGTTATGATTCATTAGGTTTTTGTAATGATTCATCACATTCACTTAAAAGTAAGAACAAAATTTTCAACTACATTTTCATGGACATAGTTTAGTGTTTCTCATCCCATGTTTTCCATATTTATGAATGGTTTAGCAAGAGTAACAGATGTGTCTACTCTAAGAGAAGAGACTAAATTGCCTTTTACAAATGAGAAGAAATTGCCCTGCCCTCACCATGATCACTGCACTAGTATATTTTATGCTTACATCTAGGTTTACTTTATATGCATAAGTAAACTTTGTTTTTTGAATTTTCAGGAACTCTTTAATCTGCACACATAGCTTAGTTGTTGAGAGCACTAGATCTGTGTTCAAATCCTAGCTCTATCACTTATAGCTGTGTCATATTAGACAAATTACGTAACTTTTCTGGAAAAAAAAAATGCTCTTCCATCTATAAAATAGAGACTCTAAGGATACCCGCTTGAGAGCATTGTTTTCTGTTTCTTTGATGCTGTTGTCCTTGTTACTCTTTTCATCCTCCTTTCTGTCAGTGACACTCACATCAAGTCTAGTTTTAAAACTTAACACGTAATCAGAACATCACATTTATACCTTTAAATATGTACCGTTTTGTCAATTATACCTTAGTATAACTGGAGCAGCTTTTTTAAGCTCAAAAAATAAAACTTAATGTGCTATTTGTAATACCACCCTATTAAAGCCATTTTATCATTGAAGCAGATAATAACTAACATTAGGTAAAATTATTTGTCCCACCTTAAAATAGGTGGCCACGTGATACGTGGAATATAGGAAGTTAGTATTTATAACATAAAAAGCTGCATCCAATTACAGATAATTTGTTTATCCTTTTTACCATTACATCATTAAATATTTAAGCTATAATTTACATCTAATTTGGGATGCATGCTAGGTAAAATATTGAAAATGTTGTTTTAAACGGGTCCTAAAATACAGACTGCCAGCTCTAGGAGAAGGACCCATAAACTTAGTTGTCAGCATTGGTCAAGTTCTTCCATGCCTGCACATCTAAGAAGTTCTAGAGATTTGATTCTGATCTTCGATTTCCTACTTACTGTCCCCACAAGAATTAGGTAGATTTAGCTTCCTACTGAGCAACTGTCCAACAGTCAGTGTTATAATAATATTTACAGAAACATCATTCTCAATCTCTTTGGTACACACAATTTAAAACAGTGTACAAGAAAAAGAAAAAAATTGAGATCCTAACTCACAAGAACTCCAATAATGATATGAATAATGTAGTTGATGGCAGGTACCCTGGGTAGATAATTAAGCAAATTGGGTTTTAAACTTGTCATGCCACTGATTCACATTGATAGCCAGATCAAGTTACTTAATCGTTCCAAGCAAGAGTTGCCCCATCTTTAAAAGAGAAGATGGTACTTTAGTTTTAGGATGACGGAATAAAGATACTTCTGCATTCGTCTCTGGAAAAATTACCCAAAACAAGGAAAAAAGAAACACACAGTTCAATTGTTAGTAAAGTAGATCATTGAACTCCTAAAACACAACCTGTGAAGCAGGAAACCAGATGGAAGAATAAAAAATGTTCAGAATGATGGGAGAGTTTTGGAGCTAGATGTGGTGATAGTTGTACAATAAGGTAAGTGTAACTGATGCCACTGAATTGTGCACTTAAAAACCGTTAACGTGCCCAATTTTGTTATATATATGTTACTGCGAAAATTTTTAAAGGAATGATAAGGATTTAGTAGAGAGACGTGAGGTCAAACAAAAATGCTTCCAGGTTGACAGTACCAAAAAGCAGCTACCCAGTTTACCTCCCAGAAAGATCTGAGAAATTGGGAGCTAGGTAGTGAAGTTGTGGGTAGTGGAAACAGGGATTGCTTGAAAGTGTGTATAAGTTCCAACCAGATCTCCTGATCTCGCCTTCCTCGAAACATTCTCTGTCACTGGACAAATGACCACACCGCTTCCATCCTGTCAGGAAATGATGCTCTTGGAAGATGGAATTAGAGAGCCTCAGGGCTTGGAGACCTCAGGGACTGAAGAGGGTGAGATCAGACTGAAAACAAGGGTGACAGTCTGGTACTAAATGTAATATCCCAGCCCCTTCCCCTGAGTAACTCTAAAATACAGATAGTCAGGGCTTATCCCTATGAGCCATTTCTGATTTAAAAATACGGAGATGAAGAGTCAAAGCAATGGCTCGCAAGAGTTGAAAGTAGTTGTGTCTGGAGAGGAGGAGGGGAAGGGATAGGGCAAATACCCCAAAGTTTTCAACAGGCTTTTTATTATTGTTTGATTTTTATGTCTGTAATACTTTGGTTTTAAAATGATTAAAATAAATTTACAAGGCATAAAATCAGGGAAAATTTCTAAGAACCCATTCTGCCTTTTGTTTGTTTTAGTCAGATTCAATCATATTGTCTTTTAAAGAAAAAAACTGTTATTAGACTCTTGATTTTTTTTTCCCTAAGGGGAAAAATATCACCAAAATAGCTATTTCTAAGAAGTGCTAATTGGTGTCATCATATTTTATGTGTAATGCATATTTGTATTGGGAACATATTTTTCCCTCCAGTAATTATATATCTGTACACTAGACTATGTCTATTTCAAGATCACTAAATTGGTCCTATTCAGAGTGTCTAACATTATAACCTCGACTGGCTATAGCTTTATGTATAATTTTTCCTGTGAAGAAAGCATTTGCTAAATAATGGAACAGGGTATGTTTAAAAACATATTTGAGGGAGAAACAGTCTATCTAACATCCAGCTGCTTTGCATTTGCATAAAAACTGTGTGCTAATTTCAAAGGATCTTATCTATACCTTGGAGAAAGTCTGGGATTTTCTATTTTACAGCATCTTATTTCCATATAGAGATATCTCATCAGCCTACTCACTCATTGACCTCTATTTTAATTCATTTTTATAAATCTAAACAATGAGTTGATTTAACAGACATTGTTATAATAGATATTTTTCAGGAGAATTCTGCAATTGATTTATGCAGTTCTTTATGTTTGATCCCATGAAAAGACCATTTTCATCTTTTGTTTTTATTTTCCAAACATACAAGCGTTGTTAAACCTCTTTAGAAACTGCTTTTGAATAGTCATTCTTTGTGTAGAAAAACTACAGTATATTCCTTAAGTGAAATTCAATCAACTACTTTTATGGTAACTGGGCTTAAAAGACATCAGTGAAAATACCCACACAAGCTCTTAAGATCAAGGCATTTGTTTCAGCTGACTTTAGTATGTACTTATCCATTGTGCATCAAATGATGAGCAAAATAGCCAGATTTCTAATAAGCAAGTACAATATAGACAAAAGAGAACACTGATTTAGGGTCCTAGTGTCAAATGCGGTAAAACACTCTGTTTATAGCAGGTCAGGCTTGGGTTTACAATTAGCACTAATTACTGAGAAAAAAATCAAAACCTCAGCTTTAAGGAAGGACACTTTTCACTGCAAGATCAAAGCCAGTCTCTGCAGAATAGGGAAGCCTCTACCACTTAATTGCACTGAAGTGCTAATTGGATTGTAAGGTACTTTCATGAGTTTCCCCAATTAGCCAGCCATCCCTGACAAAATCCAAAAAGAAGAGATTATGAGTTCTTAGAGCTTTTGTGTATGTGGTTGTGATTTGTATACCTGAGTGAATGTAGCCTTGCCTTTTTTTAATGTAAATTGAGGTCTTTGGGGTCTCAGTTATTAGCTTGTTATAAATAGCCTTGAAGGTAAAGCTATCCATTGTATATAATGTCTTAACTGTGTACTAATGATAATGGGACAAAATTTAATGGGGACTATCAGTTCTATTAAGATTCTTAATTTAAAGTATGAGAATTGGGTACAGCTTCTTGGCTCAGGATTTTTATCTTGTGTAGTTATGATCCAGTTTGGATATTTGTGTTACATTTGATATTTGTATTACATTTTATTACTCTTCGTTTTGGGTGATTTTTTGAAAGGAACAGATAATCAGTAATTTTGTAATGTTTATTCTCTAAATAATAAGTTTTATCCTCCCTGAGAATAATTGATGGCTCTAATTGTACTTTGCCTATATGCTGCATCCCCTGTGATTTTTATTGTTGTTGTTTGATCATATAAGGCAGCGGCAATTCTGCCAGCTCACCACATGAAAGCTCATATGACAAAGTGATCTCTTTGGGCAAAATTATCCATTTGGATAAAGAAAATGGGAACCTTTGGTTGATGCCAGGTCTTCACTACACAAAGTGAAGTAAAAAGTTGCCAGCTGTGCAGTGAATTCACCTGTCTGTACTAGAGTGGAACCGTAATAAATCTTATAAAGCTCCCACTGACATAAAAACTATGCTACTTTATTCACATTTCTCAAACTTTGTTTGGACACTTGCCTAAGTGATAAATGTGTTAGGTCTCCATTGTACTGGTAAAGCAAGAAGAACTTAAGAAATAGTTAAAGGATTTTTAGATGTCCTGAATTATCTGATGATTAACCTCATTAACTAGAAAAGAATCTATTTCCCACAATTTTTAGTTTCTGTTTTATAAAGCCTAGAATGAGTTTTCAAATAATAAAACTGTTGATTTGTTTCTCCGAAATATGAGTCTGACATAGAGAAGCAACAAGATTTTCCATGCTCCCAGGGCTAAATGTGCTTTCTGCTCAGTTATTGTATTTTATAGTAAATGGAGGTATTATGATAATAGTAATATCCTTTGCATGCAATTTATACTATTAAGTATTTTACATACTTTATCACTAACTCTTACAATAACCCTAAAAGAGTAGTGCGATCCTCATTTTAAAGGAAATAAAACAAGTTTAGGAAAGTTCAATAGCACAGCCGTTAAGAAACACAGCTTCTAACGAGAGAATCCACCATTAAAACCCATTTTTTCTGACTTCAAAGCTTTTGCTCTTGGCTTGTTAAAATTAGTGGCAAATTAGATCCCTCCCCTCATGTTTAGTCTTAGCACCTTCCTGTACATTTCTTTTATAGGACTTACTATAATTATGTGTAGTATACACATACACACACACATGAGTTTTGTTTAATTTCTCATTTCCCATTTTGGGAGCAGGGGACTATGTCTGTCTTATTCATCAGTGCTAACAACAGTACCTGGCACACAATAGGCCCTCAATGTATGGGTGGATGGGCATGCCAGTATCAGAGCCATGGGCTTTTAATGCCTAGGCTAATCCCTTAAATATTCTCTCTGGTAAAGTTCTTCAGTTTTAAAATATGTGTACTTTAGTAAAAGATCAGGACACCAGAATCTTAGAAATAATGAAAAGAAAATATCTTTGATCTTTGATAGTATGAGATTAGCACTTCCAAGTATTTTAAGTGTTGTTTTTTTCCCTTCACTGGGAACATAAAACTTTCAGTTTCAAATGAAAATGTTTCCTAATGGAGGATGGGTTTTGTACTATGAAATTACTCGTCTAACTTTTAAAAATTAGATTCGGGTGGTGTGCATTGTATAAAATAATTGTCTTCTCTATCAAACCTTGTACTTTTGCCAAATTTGGGCACATCTACAAAGACTTCTACATAGATCATGAAATAACTGAAGTCATTAAAATAAATGTATTGAGCAATATAAATTTATTGATATCTACTTCTCCATTTTAATTTATGAAAAAATAATTAGCTTATAGATAAACATGTCTCCTTCAAAATAAAATCAGATCTGTTCATTAAAAAAAACTTTTAACACTTGTCCTGTTATTTAATTCCAGAGAAACTAGCTCATAGATAACTTTTAAAATGCATTTAATAATGTAATAAACTATCAATTTAAAAATTGCCCTTGGCATGCAGGATAGTAGCAATAACATCCATGTATGTTTTTCTAATTTTGTATGTAAATGGTATTTTCTATCCCAGTAATATGTATTTGTCATCTTTAAAATGAGAAAAATTCCAATATCCAAGTTACACAATATATGTGTAGCTGGTCTGACACAGAATAGATGGTTAATGATCGGTAGCAATTTATATACTAGAATGTTATGATCACGGTGAAAGCATAGATTGCTAAATGTCGTTAATGCTGTTTTATACTCTACATAAAAATTCTTATACTACAAATTATAACTATTATAGGTTTAAATAATTTTTAACTGGTGAGATATACATAGCATAAAATTTACCACTTTAACCATTTTTAAGTGTACAGTTCAGTGGCATTGAGTACATTCACAGTGTTGTACAACCATCACCACTATCTCCAGACCTTTTTCATCATCTGAAAGAGAAATTGTGTAGATATTTTATTTTTAATCTTAAAATGATTCTTCCTTTCAAAGAATTATACAATAGAAGTATATTTAACAGATCTATAGTGAACATAATTTCATGCTCACATTTGTTCTTCCAAAGGCATTTCACTGTCTGATGGGTCACATTTACAATTAGTTTCTTATTGTAAATGTAAATAAAAGTATCATTTTAAAAATGTTGATCTTTTCTTCTTCAAACCCCAAGGGCCTGTCTCCTAGCCTGTGTTCCCTCCCACCTATCTGCACAGACATAGACCCTATCCCATGATCATTTGAAATAAAGAAGTTTAGCTGAGAAACCCGTGCAACCTTGAGATAGGCTGTCTCACATTGAAATGCAAGCATTCTTGAATCAGGTATCTTTTAGCAAACACAATATATATCAGGAAATACATTTCATGATTTTATGTTCCATTTTATCCAAATCATACCAGGTTTTGACTCATTTTGTTTTAATCATGAGTTTGAATAATTTGTAACTACTTCCCCTGTTCTTGCCCCTTGCCCCACTCTTACTGCCTGCTCCCACTCTCCACCCCGATCACATTGGTTAGTCAGACATTGCCTGGCCAGACTTTGGCAGCCAAGGCAGGCAGATGGCTTGAGCCTAGGAGTTAGAGACCAGCCTGAGTAACATGGCAAAACCCTGTCTCTACCAAAAAAATTTACAAAAATTAGCTGGCCGTGGTGGTATGTGCCTGTAGTCCCACCTACTTGGGAGGCTGAGGTGGGAGAATTGCTTGAGCCTGGGAGGTCAAGGCTGCAGTGAGCCAAGATTGCACCAGTGCACTCTAGCCTGGGCAACACAGCAAGACCCTGTCTCAAAAAAAAGGAAAAGGAGAAAAAAAAAAAGAAGCTGACAGTACCTAAAGTTCCCATGTCTGTGCTTCTTGCATGTGTTGCTTATTCTACCTGAAGTGTCCCTCTCCAACCTGGACCCGCACTTCTTTCCAGCCAGCCTGTTCTCCCTATCACTTTTTACTCAGCTTAGACTTCATTTTATCAAGGAAAACTTCCCTGGCACCCATCCTACCTGCCTTTCCTCAGTTCCCCAGTAACTTCCTGTGCATACCCTCTGGTAACCTGAGTCACACTGTACTGAGAATATATACTTACTTGTCCTTCTTTGTCTATAGATTTGAAACTCCCTACAGTTTGGATTGTGACTTACCTGTATCTTGATTTCCCAGCACAGTACCTGGCATGAAGGAAGAGGCAGTCAGTAAATAGTGATTAAATAAATGTTACAGTATTAGCGTTTTTTTCAGCTGTGGTAGTAGTAGTTGTACTCAGACCCAAGAACAATGGATTCCTGGATTTGTATTTTTTATTTATTCAGAAACCTTTTTGACTTACTTTGGGACAACATGGATTAACCTATGGGACATTATATTAAGTGAAATAAACCAGGTACAGAAAGACAAATACTGCATGATCTCATTTATATGTAGAATCTAAAAAAGTTGAACTCCTGGAAGCAGAGGGTAGGCTGGTGATTCCCAGAGGCTGGGAGTGGGAGGGAGCAGAGAGTTGTCGGTCAAAGATACAAGTTCCAGTTAGACAGAAGGAATATGTTTTTGTGGTGTGTTGCACAGCATGGTGAATATGGTTAGTAATAATGTATGTTTTAGAATGGCAATCATTAAAAAGTCAGGAAACAACAGGTGCTAGAGAGGATGTGGAGAAATAGAAACACTTTTACACTGTTGGTGGGATTGTAAACTAGTTCAACCACTGTGGAAGACATTGTGGCAATTCCTCAAGGATCTAGAACTAGAAATACCATATGACCCAGCCATCCCATTACTGGGTATATACCCAAAGGATTATAAATCATGCTGCTATAAAGACACATGCACACGGATGTTTATTGCGGCACTATTCACAATTGCAAAGACTTGGAATTAACCCAAATGTCCATCAGTGACAGACTGGATTAAGAAAGTGTGGCACATATACACCATGGAATACTATGCAGCCATAAAAAAGGATGAGTTCATGTCCTTTGTAGGGACATGGATGCAGCTGGAAACCATCATTCTCAGCAAACTATCTCAAGAACAGGAAACCAAACACCGCATATTCTCACTCATAGGTGGGAACTGAACAATGAGATCGCCTGGACTCGGGAAGGGGAACATCACACACCGGGACCTATCATGGGGAGGGGGGAGGGATGGCATTGGGAATTATACCTGATGTAAATGATGAGTTGATGGGTGCTGACGAGTTGAGGGGTGCAGCACACCAACATGGCACAAATACACATATGTAACAAACCTGTACGTTGTGCATATGTACCCTAGAACTTAAAGTATAATAAAAAAGAATTGCTAAGAGAGTAAATTTCCACTGTTCTCACCACAAAAATGATATATGAAGTTATTGTTCCATAATGTATACGTATCTTAAAATATCACATTGTACACCTTAAAAAAAGAGAAAGAGTAGATGAATGAGTAACTATTGAGAGACTTAGTGAGGACAAACTGTGTCCCAGAACCATGGATAAATGAGTAAGCTTTAGTCCACACGAAAAGGAAGGTAACTAAAGGAGCAAAAATAAAAAGGAAGTGAGAACCAGTGGGAATCACAGGGTTCTCCAGATTTCTGTCCCTATCATTCCTGTTCTTCATTATTCTGAATATTAGTTTCCACAACAGAGTAAGGCCCTGGGACTTGTGTGTCACGTGGGAAGGAAAGTACATAGATTAATTTTAGTCACTGAGAACAGATCTACTGAAACATCCCCTGAAGTAAGTATGGATTTTATTACAAAGTGCTGAATAAACCTCCCTGAGCTTTTCTTGCCTTTGTGAGACTGTGTTAGTTCAACAGATGAGAAAATAGAGTTTCAAAGAAGCAGGGAGCTCAGAGGTTGTTTCTGACCACAACTTCAGCAAACGTCTTTAAGCTCTATTCTGTGTCAATCAAGACCAGGTTGGAAAAGACCTGAAAACTGTAATGTTTTTAGTAACAAATGTCACACTTAGTCCCCATATTATAAGAACCATTATAACAAAACTTTATACATTGGGGATGTAATAAAAGCGACTCCTACTAAAATATAAACAAGATGGGGTGGTTAACATGCTTTTCACAGTGTGACCATTGAAGTGTACGAAGCAAATAAACTAGTGAGTTTGATGAGTGAGTGTAAGGGGGCATGAGGTTGATTAGAACCAGGTGAAGGCAGGTGGAGCACATCACAACATATATACAGAAATAAAATATATTTCAATGATAAAGTGTTGCCGGTGTGTGTGTGTGTGTATGTGTTTATATAGCAGCCCTGTATGTTAAAGAATGATCATGACTCAAAACACTTTAGTTTTCTGTATTACTAAAAGTAAGTTGAAAATATATAAGGTACTTCTAAATTATTCTTGACTACCCCTCTTTTTACAAAGTGCTCCTTGCACCCTGCTAGACCCAGGGCTCTGTGACTGATAATTTCATCCATCAGCATTCCTAAATTAAGGTTAATGGCCAGCCTTGAATGCAGAGGGCCCCCACCTATGAGGAGAACAATCCCATGGCCCAAGCACTCATCAGAAATATCATGGCGTGTGGTGCGTGTAAGAGAAGGCCCTTTGATGTAAGCACCAAGGCTGTTACCATGGAGACCACATGATTCAAGTCACTTCCTGATGCTAACGCACCTGATCTTCAATTCTTCACTAATTTCCACAGAACCTTGACCATACTTGACATTTTAAACTCTAATATGCCAGAATTTGTTTTAAGAAAATGAGTGATCTATATACGATTTAGAACATGATGTAATTTTTCCATTACTTTCTTCTTAGCATTATGACAGGATTATTTTCCATTTAATTTCGAATGTAATTCTTTTAACTTAGATATTTCTGAGAAAGCACAGGCCTGCCTAATATATAAAAAATGGGTCACAGGTATTAGCTGGCAGCCACATTATCTGGGAAAAGACAGGGACTGGAAGAAGAAACTGTTGTTTAGGGGCATGCCAGGAGCACCCATATGCATGTTCATTTTGACAGCTCTGGCACCATTCCTTGAAGAAGTGAGGCCGCAGGACAGAGGAGCACATAAGAGCTGTCTGTAGATTAAACAGCTAAGTCATCTGTGTTTCAGTGCTTTTTAAGGACAAGTTACCCTCTGGCTGGCAAACTATAGAAGGAAAGATAATTTAAGCTTTCCTTTCTTTTCAAAAGTAAGTCAGAAAAACTATATGAGATGTTGATTCTCAAATTTTCTAGCTGGCTGCAGTGCAAATTACTCTGAGGTCCATATAGTACATGTTTGGTTCTGAGATTAGAGATTTTATATTAGTCCATAAGAGTATTAGAACAGAAAAGGGGGAATAGTGATGACCATAAAGGGAAAAGAGATATTTAAACCTATGAAAAAATAAACAAGCAGTTTTATATCTTTATGTGCTCTAAACAGCCACCAAAAAAAAACAAAAAACAAACAAACAAACAAAAAAAAAAAACAGAACCTGGGCTATCTTTTCTCCTTTTATTTTTACTCATGATAATTTTTTTTTCCGAGCTACTCCATTTCTGTGTACCAAAGTTGATTCAAAATCGTAAGGGAAATAATCATGCTGTTCACCTGTATCACATGGCCATTGAACTATTTCAACTTAGATCTTTTCTCTGCCATGTCAACAATTAGCAGTGTATTACTTGGACACTGGACCTCACTGCCTGCACAGAATGCTTGGGCCACAGACTGCTATTTAAGGATACGTTGCCTGTGTTGGTGTCTGCTCCCCACAGAATTCACCAGGTCATCTTAAAACTGCTCTGTGAACATGGAAAATAGAGATTCATTTTTTAACTTTTTTGTTTTCTTCCTCAATCCAACTGAATCACTAGGAAGTTTCTACCACAATTATATTTTAAATATGTACAAATTATGGCCTAGGCAGTCAAAGTACAGTGGAAAGTGCTTACTTTTTCTATATGTGTACGTCAGTGTGTGTTTATGCAGTGTTTAAGTGTGCAAACCAATTTAGGTTAAATCTGAGGTGATGTGAGCACAGAACTGTACAGTTATTTTATTTGGAAAAATAGTATGTGCCGCAAATTTATAAAGCATATGTCACCAATGAGTTAAAATTTGTATGGAGATCCGAAAGATGATGTCAACTTTCTGTTCACTAACATAATTTTTGAGTGTAGTCCTTTTTAAATAATGTATTTCTAACTGTGTATTCTAAATAAGAATTAAAGCTTCTCTTCTTGTTGAGTGATTTTTTTTTTTTTTTTAATTAGACCTGGAGCCAGTTTTTTTCTAACCAATGGGAAAAAATCTTGTTTCCTTTCTCTCCATTCCAGTGTTAGAACTGTTTATTAGCATGTTACTTCCTGATCACACTAATTGGCTGAGTATAGTGAACAGTCGGAACCAGATGTTGTTTACACCCACTCTTCCTGGGTCTCTGTCCCTATTATCCTCACCTGGATTACTTACAAAGCTGGGGCCCTTTGTCCTGTTAGCTGTATACTTCGGGTATAAGGAATCTTAATCAATGACACCGAAAGGTTGAGAAACCACAAAAGAAAGAAAGGAATAATCAGGAAGTGACTGCATTAATCAAAGCAGTGAAGCCATGTAAATTTAAAACTAAAGGAGTCAACCTCACAGTACTGAAGGTAGCAAATTACATCCTAATTTTAAATGTGAAATCGATGCTAATTCACTTGCTACCATCTCAGTACTATCAGTGCCTAGGGTTGAGCACGGAGAAAACCCAAAAATTTGTCTTTATTTTGTAGCCAGTTCTTTTTGGTGCTTCTCTTAATTTTTTCCTAAGCTGCCCAGTAAATGTTCTCTTTTCTGCCCACCCCTGAAAATTAATTTTATGAAATCGTAGTAAAAATTTTCAAGATTTCTTGAAATCAGCTTGTCTTGGGGAGTTAGGAGCACACCACCCCAGACTAGTCAGTTTCTTTGATTGGCTGCTGTTTTGAGGTACATTCTGTGGACCAGCTGCAGAACAAGTTAATTGTCACTGTGGGAATTGAATTAATTATACTATCTTTGAAAGTCTCCTGTGTGTCAGACTCTTAACATAAATTTTCTTTAATCCCTAAAACATCTCTATGAGATATTAAAATTTTTACTTTCAGATGAGAAACTAAACTCAGAGTTTAAGTAACTTGCCCAAAGTTAGATTATAAAGGGAAAAACTAGAGTTGGTGCCTTTGGCTTATCTGACCTCTGATCACTCCCCTTTACACCTTTAGAAAGAAAGCTCCATGTTACCAGCACCATCTTGGATACAAGTGAAGTGGCCAATCAAGGTTTGCTATAGCAGTGGTTCTGAAACCTCGTGCAAAATAAACACCTTGGAACATAGTAAAATTGCAGGTTCCTTACCATACCTGCAGAGATCTCAGGAATCTGAAGTTTTAATAAGTGCAAGGTAATTCTGAAGCAGATTTCCATTTTGAGAATCCCTTTCTAAAGATATTAATAAAATTATTTCTACTATCTGTACATTCATCCATTATATGTGTATAAATCTAGAAGTTTCCATAATAATTTTTACTTGAAAGAAAAAGAAATTGACTTTTACTACACAATGATTATGTTTTTGATGGTTTTATGACAGCTCCTTTACCATCTCAGATTTCTTCTGTGTCCACTTTCTTCCTCCCAAGAAAGCTGAAGGATTAGTTTTGCTTTCTTCAGATGAATTAGAGGTAATTGATTTTGAGGTAATTGACTTTTTAGCAAGTAATGCTAAAGATGTTTTTATGTTCATGGGATCAGAATTTATTTGAGATTGATATCTATTAGTATTTTGAGGAACCTTTCTTTTGACTCTTTTAGCCATAGACATTGATATTAATTAGTAGAAACAACTTATTTTAAGAGATCTTTGAGAGGTGAGCTCTTCTGAAACCAGATATAAAAGCAGGCTACCTTGAGAATCTCTGTCTCTGAGCGTTTGGAGGAAAAATAGGTATAGCCACACTTTTTTGTTATGAGACAGATTTGTAATTTACAAAATTAGTTTTTCCATAAGCCAGTGCATTTTTCATGGAGAAGGGCTGTTGGTGACACTTACTGAAGTGCTGTAACATTTTGCTAATTTAAAAAAGGTCTGCTTCAGATCGATTGCGACCTTATCAATAGGATGATCTCATTCATCTCCTTTGGAGACTCTTGTCACAGCGCACTGCAATAGCTCTAAGCTGCCTCTACTGTGATTGCAAAATCAACATTAAAGAGGGTTTCAGATCACTTTGTGGTAAAGTGAAGCATCTTTGTGATGTTTCTTAGTTATTGGTTTTTAAAAAGTAATCTTTCTTAGTTTTTTTGTTTCTAAAAAATCTCAAACTTATGCTGCTCATATTGGACACTCTAATTTTTTTTGTTGTTAAGACTAAGAGCTGTTTAGGTGAGAGGAAGAACTATTTTGTGATATGTATTGAATTCATGGTCTTTTGGCCTAGTGCTTACTCCTAGTTAATGTTAATTTATTTATAAAAATTATTCTGTTATTTCTTGCAGTTTTTTTAAATATCAAGAAGTAAAAGGTGACATCCTTTCTAGTTTACTAGTTTTTAGCATTTTCTTTTTCTAAGAAATTGTTTTATAATTAAAACTGATCATTTTATTTCCTTGAAGTTGAGTAAAACTTAAGATAGTCAATTTTCAAAGTGCTTTACATATTCCATACTTAACATCTATGGGGTGTCAGTAAATTAACAAGATTGAATTTCCTGGGTGGCTTTGGAGGTAAATCTCTGGCTTGATGAGCATGTTTAATATCAAAGCAGAAATTGTGCAATCTATAGTTCTTAAACCTAATTTTATAGATAAGAATTTCCTATAACCTTCTTCCGTTTCTCTTCTGCTTTTTATATTTATTAATTTTGTTCTAACTTCTCTAATATTAATTTACCTCAATTGTCCTTTATTTATAGTCATCTGTGATGAAAACCACTTTCTTTCCATCTGCTGTCTTTTCATTCATCTCTCCTTTTAAAATCTGTTTCCTCTCCCGTAGACTCATGAATATGCCATGGTATGTCAACTTCTTGGACTAATTAGGAGGGTAAAAAGAATTCTCTACTTTGGAGATTGTCATTCTCCCTGTGTGCCAGTCTGAACAATTAAAATCAGCTGTCTTTACCTAGTAATGATTTCTTAAAGGAGTGTTTCCTTTTGAGGACCCTTGCAGTCTGTAACAGTGCTCCTTCCATGGCCTACAGGCCCACTGATGGTGGTTCACTGCACGATTCAGCCTACTTTCTGAACTGCTCTTTCCTAACGAGATATCACTGGTCTTTTAAAGTCATTGCTATTTTAAATTATTTTTATGTGATTCAAATAGGTAAGTGTCAGGAAAAGTATTTATTTAAATGGCCCCATTTTGGTAATGTACATAATACTTGATGGTTATTTCATATCCATTTTATTTTGTGCATAACTTTTCTCACACTTTCTTCTCACTTGGAATTATTATATTAAATAAAATGTTCTTTTAAGAGGAATATTTATTCAGAACTCACCTTCTGTGGTTTTAATATTCAAAACTATCAAAAATATTTGCAAGCGTTTTATTCATGTTTTAGATATATGTCAGCCAATCACATAAAGAAATGTGATTCAACGCAGTGAGAATTTATTGAGTACCTACTAATCATAAACTTTTCTAGGTCTTATGAGAAATACAAAACAAGTTAGAGTTTAGTCATCACTGACACAGTAAGATATATGATTAAGTATCGAAATAATTGGTGGATTCAATCGATGCTCTATGATTTTAAAGGAAAGAGAAATTAACATGAACTAATTACTTTGGAGGGTTTGATTGAAGAGCTGGTATTTGCACTTGTTCTCGAAAGGTGGATATAATTTCAATGTACTCACTATACCAAAGACTTATTGATTATATTTAGAAGGTAAAAAGGAAGGAGTCAAAGACGATCTTACAATTTCATGCAGGGATTACCTAGAGACTGAGATGTCATTGGTGAAGAAAGATATCATGGGAACTGGCTTGCAAGAGAAGGTGAAGACTTTGCTTTTGGTCATTTGAAGTGTGAGGTCTAGTAAGAAGGCAGATATACAAGAGAACAAATGAGATACCAAAGCTAGAAAGGGAAGCAGTAGTGTATGATAGAGAGCAGCACATAACTGGAGTTTTTGAGAATTGTGTTCTAGTTCCTTTCCTTACACCAACTAGATATGTAAATGTAGTCAGGCGACTTCATGGATTCCATCTTCCTTTTGTTTTTAAGTATGAAACAAGAGTCTCGAAATTTCCTTGTACCTTTAACATACCGGAAATAAACATTTCAGAGTTCTCCACTCAAAAGCAATAGCTGAATCTACAAAAGCACATCTAACCTGTGAGAGGGGAGGAATATTTGGTAGGAATAATGGAGGAGGACTGAGCCTTGAGGAACACTGTAGTTTTAAATTTAAATTATGTAGATATAGATTTCCCCCTAGTTATATGCACTGAATATTTATATATTATGCATCAGGAAAGTCAAATTAACTTATTACCTGTTCTAAGAGAAGCTGGACTTCCTTAGTCCAAACCATATTCATGTACACTACATAGTTTAATCGGAATGTGTGATTATTTCAACTTGCCGTTTATACCATTTGAATAGTTCAAATAGCCTTGCTTTAATCTCTGATTACTTACTCCAGGTCTCCATTTTGGAACCATGCCAATATTTGAAATTGAACCACTGAAAACGTCATTTGGTTATCTGAGCTTTTTGATGGTATATTAAAATAAGACAATCACATTTGTGCATTCAAAATGTGACATACATCAGAGAACCTGTAATTCAAACAGTTCCACAAAGACCTAGCAATACTTTCTTTAAGATTTGACCCTTTAATAAGAAACAATTATATTAAAATACTCATCATTTCTAACCAACTCTGTGACTGAAGTCTGCAAATAACAAGTAAAGTTTATCCCTAAAGATGATGCCGAAATAATTTCAGTTATAGTGGCGGCAGATGTAGAAAATTGCCAGCACCTAATACATCCACTTTAATTTCAAGACTATTGGCATACAAAAAAATTCTATTTCTATTCTGTCAAAGGAGATAAGCCAGAGAAAGACCGTTATAGAAGAATACAAAGAGTAAATGTAAAAATATTTGAAAGAGAGGATCCATCAATTATTTATTTTATGTTTCTGCACATAAATTGGCATATATGTGCATACTTGCACAAACGACTAAAGGAGTTTTTTTAATGCTTGTGTTTTCCTATTGTTGATATTTTGCAAGTGTTAAAATAGTAAAAATTTTCCAAAATTAATTGAGCTTATATATGGCAATAAATATTCAGATTATCATTTATTCTTACCATTATTTACTGTTTGGGGACTACTTTCTTTTAGACAGTTGTGAGAAAAAGCTTTGAAAAGCAAATTAGATTTTTCCTTTATTAAAACTAGTTTTGTACAATTAAAGGTTGTTTGCGCCCATCTCACAGGTGCTGTGCAGATCATTTTTTAATGAGAATTTTTTTATTATACTTTAAGTTCTAGGGTACATGTGCACAATGTGCAGGTTTGTTATATATGTATACATGGGCCATGTTAGTGTGCTGCACCCATTAATTCATCATTTACATTAGGTATATCTTCTGATGCCATCCCTCCCCCCTCCCCCCACCCCACAAGAGGCCCCGGTGTGTGATGTTTCCCTTCCTGTGTCCAAGTGTTCTCATTGTTCAATTCCCACCTATGAGTGAGAATATGCGGTGTTTGGTTTTCTCTCGAGATAATTTGCTCAGAATGGTGGTTTCCAGGTTCATCCATGTCCCTACAAAGGACATGAACTCATCCTTTTTTATGGCTGCATAGTATTCCATGGTGTATATGTGCCACATTTTCTTAATCCAGTCTATCATTGATGGACATTTGGGTTGGTTCCAAGTCTTTGCTATTGTGAATAGTGCCACAATAAACATACGTGTGCATGTGTCTTTATAGCAGCATGATTTATAATCCTTTGGGTATATACCCAGTAATGGGATGGCTGGGCCAAATAGTATTTCTAGTTCTAGATCCTTGAGGAATCGCCACACTGTCTTCCACAATGGTTGAACTAGTTTACAGTCCCACCAACAGTGTAAAAGTATTCCTATTTCTCCACATCCTCTCTAGCACCTGTTGTTTCCTGACTTTTTAATGATGGCCATTCTAACTGGTGTGAGATGGTATCTCACTGTGGTTTTGATTTGCATTTCTCTGATGGCCAGTGATGCTGAGCATTTTTTCATGTGTCTGTTGGCTGCGTAAATGTCTTCTTTTGAGAAGTGTCTGTTCATATCCTTCACCCACTTTTTGATGGGGTTGATTTTTTCTTATAAATTTGTTTAAGTTCTTTCTAGATTCTGGATATTAGCCCTTTGTCAGATGGGTAGATTTGTGCAGAGAATTTTTGTTGCTACTGTTAATCTATGAAAACGTATTTGATGCAATAAACTGCCATTTTTAGCACAACTATGTACTAAATGCTTTAATACACTTTTTAATCCTCACAACAACTTGTTTGCATTCTTGGAGAGAGAACTTGAGACAGAGAGCTGACATCGTTGCCTGGGATTACATAGGCTAGTAGATGGCAAAGCCAGAGTTACATCCATTTGCTTAACTCTCTCATATACTGCCCTTGATTTCTTGGCCATCTGCTCAGGGCACCATGCTCAGTGCCAGGTACGTCAAGATAAAAAATACTTTCTCCCTCCCCTCATGGCATTCAGTCTAGCAAGGTAGGTGCATTGTAGCACCAGGCCCACTAGGCCCTGCCAGAGTATGTGCTTCCCCCAGATTTCAAGCACCATCAGCTAAGTACCTGTTTTGCCAGAATGCCCTGGCAGTTTTTTATCTGAATGCCTATGTGATGGTTGCTGAAAGTAAGCTCTACACATAAATAAAACGTTTTAATTGTTGTGACACTAAATTACTAAATTACAAGTACTTTTCGAGTCTTCTGATATTCTCTCAGCAGAAAATAGGGAAGAAATGTTGCATAAGACCAAAATTAAGCAGATATATTATCCATATGCATTGAAAATGTGAAATGAAGAAATATTGCATAAGACCAAAATTAAGCAGACATATTACCCATATGCATTGAAAATGTGTTTATGCCCTGTGCATCAGAACTCTCAGGCACATCGAACCCTGAGACTGAACCAGTAATGAGGCTTCCTTTTTTCCAGCACCTGTGACCTTCTGCCTAGCCAGTCCATTATGATGATGGCAGCAGCAACTATGCTCAGCCCACCACATGGTGACAGCCTTTCTAGTGTGTGCCTGCCATTTATTAGGACATTAGTGGCCAGCCATCATCCAGATGCCCAGCCATGACTGTCACACAAAGAAAATATTAGCTTTCTTGGATGTTGCTATTATAATTTGAAAATTAGTTTTGCCTTCATGGCTGCATCACATTTGGAATCTCTCTTTGATGTTGTTATTAGTTTGTGTTCATGGTGTTCATGATAACTGTCACACATTAATCACATCCATCATGTGATTCTTAATTTGCTCTATTATGACAAATGGATTTAGACAGAAACTTGCAATTACCTATTTTGAGGTTAATAGCAGATTTGGGGTTGTAAATTGGTTCCCAAATATTCAATTTAGGGAAATTATTTCTCACCCAGCTCTAAAACATGTTCTAAGTGAGCAAATTGTATTTTTTACTATCACTGCAAAATTGTGCCAGATGAGACCAAATGAGACATCTGAGTGTAGTAATACACCCAAAAGCTTCTACCAGAGTGGCGTATTTGTGCATTCACTGGAGCATTCTGCTTTTTGCCATTACCTCGTTTATCTACCCCATATTTGTATGTATCTCAAATTATTCTGAAACATTTAATTTTATAAATTCTCTCTTTATGGGGAATATTGTGTAATGATTATTCTATTTTCAGAATATTCCCAGTGTTAATAACTTCCAGTTAAACTTTTTTAGACTAATGGCAAGAAGATATTTGTAAACATTACTATATATTTTTATTTTCTCTGAGATCCCTTTGTTAAATAGGGATTAAATGTTGCATATTTAAAATAATTGTATATCTAAAGTGATCCCAGAAATTTGCTTTCTGAATGAGCAGAGAGGAGTCCCTCTCTGGTTGTAGGGACTTCTGTTTTTTTCCTGGAGGGTTTGCATAGACTAATGTTCCCCTTCTTCAACAACCTTCCCTCTTGCATGTGAATTGCTGTACATCTCCAGGAAATTGTACACTTTCATCTATTCAGAAAAACTTTCTTTTCTAACAAATCTTAGTAACAGGAAATTAAAGGCATATGGGAGAGCAGTCAACAAAGTGCTACAGAAAGTTACGTGAGATGGAAACATGGAAGTTGGAGGTGGAGGACATTCACAAATCATCTGGTTTAGAAGTTGTGTTGAACGTAAACTAACAGTCAAACTCAGGAATCAAGAAGCTTGGATTTTGCTCCTGTTTCAGCTACTTCCTGTTGGACAGTGGGCAAGTCACTTAACCTATATCAATTTCCTCATCAGTAAAATGGCAGTATCTATTTCATGGAGTTGTCGTGAGGATTAAATGAATAATTTTGTAAAGCTCCTAGCATATCATTAAGTGCTTAGTGTATGTTAGCTGCTGTTATCTAGTCTGTGCTTCTATCCAAAAGGAAATTCTTTTCACATGCTTCTAAGAGGGTGATCATTCAGCCTGTTCTTAAAACTTTCCCTATGAAGAGCCATTTGCTCCTCTCCCAAGTATTTTTCCCTCGTTTTTGGATAGTTCTAATAATGAGAATGGAAGTCTTCCTTCTTGTGACTTCTCTGCTTTGGGTCCAGCCCTGCTCATTAAAACATGTAGAATGTGTTGTCTATAAAAAGATTTTTCAGATATTTGAAATATCTTGTCTGTCTACTCTTTCAGATATTTTCTTCTCAAGGGTAATTACCCAGGTCCCTGAACTTTCATACATAACATTCTTTGCAGGCCCCTTACCTCCCTACTTTCTTTAAATTGGTCATTAACGTCCCTGGTAAGATATGGTACCCAGAATAAAACCAAATATTATCTGAACAGTGCAACATGTTACTTCTCTTGTTTTGTGTATAAGTAATATCATGGTCTAAGATTTCTTTAATTTTTTTTGTGTGTGAAGTGCATTGACAGATGTGGTGTGAAAACCACTGTGCTCTTAGCTACTTGCCATTCACCTAAAATCCTTAAGGTGTTTTCACACTAACTGTGAAAATGCCCTAAGCCATTTTTGGTACTATTTATCTTTGACCCCAAGTGCAAGACTTTATATAGTTACTAGGAATCTCCTTGTTGATATAGTGATGAGAAAAAGGTACAGGTTTTGAGAGAAGTTTTAGAAAGGCTTCATTAGTTTTTTGAAGTGCCAAGCTTAGTGTTATACACACAGCGAATGTTCTGTAAGTCTTTACTGACTATTAAATTTTCAAATAGTTAACACTCATTGAGTGCTTGCTATGTACCAAGAGCTATCTTAAACACTTTATAGGCAGGATCTGCTTCTTAGTGGCATTTTATAGCATGAAATTTATACTGTAAAGAGAGGTCCTATAACTTTCTCAAACTCACATAACTAGTTAATGATGGAAAGGAAGGCAGGAATTAAATCATGTATGCCTTGAAGGCCAAGGAAGAAATTTGGGTTTAATTCAAAAGCCGTTGATACGACATTGAAGGGTTCCCTGGGGAGTGGCACAGCCAGGTTTATGGATTTAAAAAGACGGCTCTGGTTACTCTCTGGAGAGGAGATTGGAGAATGGCCAGAGTGCAAGGAGGCCACCACAAGGGTATTAAAGAGTATAAGCAAGAGATGGTTAGGCCCTGGCGAAGAGCAACAGAGAAGTACATGGTTCAAGGTCTGTTACGGAGTTTGAATGTCCAGGATTTGGTGATGGAATGAATGTGTGGTCAAGGAAAGGAAGGAGTCCTGTGTGACTCCTAGGTATCCAGTGTCAGTCACACGATGACAATTGTTATTAAAAATACAAATTAGTTGAGAAGAATTAATTACATGGTTATGATAGGTAAATACTCAGAAAAAAGTGAGTGACTAAATGTATAGATTATATATGTTAAAGTTAAAATAAGAGACTACTTTCAAAAGGTTTATTTCTCTATTTCTCTATTGCCTTTTCCCTAAGAAAATATAATTTTCTTAGGGAAAATTATGTATGATAATATCCTTATGAGAAAGTGGAGCCTATTTTTTTTTAACCATAGTACCTTGAGAGATTTTTCTCTCTAAAAGAAAGTGCCTTTTTCCCGTGAGGAAAGTTGGCAGGCAGCAAGTCCCATTTGTTCCTTTAGGTCTCCGAGGCTTTATAGTCCTCTCTGATACATTTCTGTGAGATTAAATTACGGGTACATGTGTCTGAACACATCTTCTGTTCAGAATATGTTTTAAATGTTTAGGTAGAAAAGGAATAGAGTGGAAGGAGGTAAAAGAGAATTTTTTAAAAAATAAGAGAGTCATAGAATTTTAGCTCTGTAAAGGAACCTTACAGATAATGTCTACTAAGCCACTCATTTTAGAGTTGACCATAGAAGTTATTCTTTATTCAGCCAGGAGCCCTAGATCCTCAGTCTAGGGTTCTCTCCACTGTCATGATTTTCCTGGAAGCTATCTGCTAGAACCCTGCTCTTTAGAAAAGGACCAATAGATAAAGAAACAAAATTACAAGTTAAGGAAGAAGTAGCGTCCATCTGATTGGTAGAAATGATGAGAACAGAATAATATATTAGTGATAACTTCACATCTTAGGAATTAGTAGTTTTGGCAGGTGAGAAAAGGGGGAAAAGATCTTACCGTGAATATTCCAATGACAATTAGCAGCACATGGTCAAGGTCAGCCAAGCCTAAGCAAAGATAATGAGCCAGTAAGCACCCACAAACCTAGGGGTCAAGGTGAGCCAAGGTGGCTGGTGGGCATATTTTAGATACTCCAAAGAAACTCAGGCACCTCACAGCCCAGGCAAGGCCTGCACCATGTTACCTGCCAGAGCTTAAAGCCTATAGGAAGGAAGAGGCATGAGACATTTCAACTCAGAAGCTAAAGCTAAAGTCTTAATACACAAGAAGCTGAGACCTTGAAATTGTCTCCATTGCCCATAGCAATGCTATGGTAAAGGCCATTGTACTTTACCTGTCAGGATCTGTCAGCCATCATTTTCTGATCAGCCCATGAAAAAAGTCATGTTGGTGTGATTAGAAGCTGGAACTGGAGTTCATTGAGAGAAGTATGTGAGAAAAATAATACATCTTTCACAACAGAGGAGCTATATCATGCATCTTATAGGGGCTTTCTTTTTTAATTCTTCAATTAACTTTTGAATAGGTAATACCTTTACATGGTTCAAACTGCAAAAAAAATAAAAATAAAAAGATACAAGAAAAAAAATCACCCTCCAGATGTCACTGTGCTCTACCCAGTACCCATTCCTGCTAATTGCTAATCATGGTTCTTATTTATTATCCATTCATGGGTATTTTTCTCCATATGCAAGCCACACAAATATAGTATTCTTGTTTCTTTTCATTTTTTACAAAGTGATACTATAATATACACACTATTCTGCGTATTACTGTTTTCACTTGATAATTATGATTATTTTCTCAATACAGAGTCATCTCCAACCCCAAAATTATGCAGGGGCTTTTGTCCCTAACAAAAGTTTCAGGATACAAGATTATGATTCAAGATTAAATGAGATTAGCTGGGAGCTGTGACCTATGCCTGTTATCCCAACACTTTGGGAGGCCAAGGCCAGAGGATCACTTGGGGCCAGGAGTTGGAGACCAGCCTGGTCAACAGTGTGACACCTCATCTCTACAAAATAATAATAATAATTGGCAGGTGTGGTGGCACACACCTGTAGTCCTAGCTACTCCAGTGGCTGAAACAGGCAGATCACTTGAGCCGAGGAGTTTGAAGCTGCAGTGAGCCATGATCATGTCACTGCACTTCAACCTGGGCAACAGAGCAAGACTCTGTCACTATATATATATATATATATATATATATATATATACACACACACACACACACACACACACACACACACACGCACACACACATACATGTCAAATGAGATTGATAAAAGTAATAATACTAGAACAACTTTGAGCATTGTGCTTAGAATGCCTTAGTTTAAGTACACTCATGTGTCTGGGGTTGTAGCAGATGGGGTCTTAACCCTGTTACTAGCCAATCTAATAATACTGAATGATTAAAGTAATTCTTCCATTTCCTTATTTGCAAATAGGAAAGGGGTAGACTGGTCAGACTTTAAGGTAAATTCTAATTCTAAAACTGCTAATACTGTGTACTTTAAAATCTCTATTTCAATGCACTGGAATATATCTGGCTGTTAGATTACATTATAGTGGTACATGCTCTATACAACTTCCTCCAAAAATAATTGTCTTAAAAGTAAGTTTTCAAATTTTGAAAATTCCAGATATTCAGCAAAACATAGAGAATAGTATACAAACATACCTTTATACCTTAGCTTAAAAAATAACTTTACAAAGAAAATTGAAGTCCCTAATTACATCCCTGTCTCTCCCCTCCAAAATTAACCACCTTTGTGATTTTAGTATTATCATTCCCAGGCACATCTTGATACCTTTGCTTCATTTGTATGCATCTATAAACAATATATATCATTCCTTTGCAGATTTTGAAATTTTATGTAAATTGTATGTGTACGTTCTTCTGCATCTTGCTTTTTTTTGTTTTTCAGCATTATATTTTTGAGATTTATCCACGTTGTTATATGTGTTCCTAATTATTTCACGTTTGCTCTTATATCTTACGCCATTATATATAACACCCCCAACTTAATTTTCCATTCTCACATTGATGGGCATTTAGGTTATTTTCCACTTTCATATTACAGTGCTGCAATGAATATCCTTGTGTGTCTTCTTGTGTCTAAGAATAAATATAGGAGTACATCTTCAACTTTACTAGATATTGCCAATTTGCTCTCCAAAGTAAGTTGTGCTAATTTATACTCTCACCATCAGGTATAACATTTCTCATTGCTCAATATCCTTGCCAATGATTGATGTTGCCAGACTTTTTAATGTTTGCCAATCCGATTGCTGTGAAACTGAATCTCCTTAAGGTTTAAATTTATATTTACTTGATTTCTGATGAGGTAGAGCCTTTTTAGGTATGTGTATTGAATCTTCAAGTTTCCTCATATTTTAGATTGTCCATTCATATCGTTTTTTATTTAGAAGATTGAATTTTTTTCTATTGATTTGTAGTTATTCTTAAACAGTCTGGATGCTAATCTTTAGTCAGTTATATTTTTTACTGGTATGAATTCTCCAAATTCATGGCTTGACTTTTATTATGTTATCTTAATGAACAAATTTTTCATTTTAATGTAGTTGAAGTTATCTTTTGCTTTGTTCTGTTTCTTCTATTTTACATTTTTAAGGCCTTCTTTATTCCAACTTTATAAAGATAATTTTCTCCTAAAAGTTTGAATTTGCTTTTTATATTTAGATCTTTTATCTACGTGAATCCAATAGTCTTTTTAAAAATGTGGATATACATTTATTGAGTAGTCCGTTCTTTTTTCAATGTGATTTAATTGAACGAACAAAAAAGACATTCCAGAACATGTAGCAGTCTCATCAAAGTTAATAGGTTAACAAAAGTATTTCTGTATTTCAAGATGGTTGTCATTGCTCAAAATATTTCTAAAATTATCTTTTCAAAATTACATCCAATGTCTGCTGTTCCTTACTTAACAACTACCAACATTGGTAAACTTCTTCCTTTAAGGGCAGATTTGATTTTTGGAAAGATTCAAACTCCTTTAGTAAAGAACATGCTTGCTGATGAAGCTGGAGGGTAACGTGTTGGTTTAATTTAAAATGAAATGTTAACTTTGAAATGTTAAGATGGCCTTTCTTGAATGAACGTAAAGTGATTCTGTGAGCAGACATGTAGAAGAAATTCTCAAACTATTTTGAAATAAAATTTACCTTAATATAAATAAGGGCATAAAACCTCCATTACATTCATTTGGAAGTTTACTCTTGGTATATTTAAGTCAAGTCCTCATGACTTAGCAAGACAATCAGATGTGTAAATACAAGAATGAATGAATGAAATACTGAGTGATAAATGCAAAATAGACAAGTGTATAAAGTGTATGGAAATAAGGTATGTAGAGAGGATCTCACTATTGAGAGGAGTCAAGGAAGGCTACATGGTGATGACATTTGAACTGAATCTGGGAGGATGAAAATAAATTATTCACATCAAAGGCATGATATACAAAATGCACAGCATATGCAGCAGCACAGAAGGACAAAGTTGGCATCAATATACAAGGCACCTTCAAGATCAGAGGTTTATTTAGTGTGGCCAGAAGTGCTGCATTTGACAGTTACAGATTGGTACCTCACCACCTAATGTAACTACCAAAGTCTTTTAAGCATGGAAGCAACATGATCAGATTTGTATTTTTGATCAGAATCATCCTGGCAGTAGTGGGTTGGACAAACTTTCTCTAAAGGACCAGGTAGTAAATATTTCAGGTTTTATGAACCATACAGTCTCTTTTACCATTGAAGCACAAAAGCAGTCATTGATAATACATAAAGGAGTGGGCAGATGCTTTATATACCAAAAGCAGAAGGCCAGATTTGACCCTGCGCCATCATTATTTGACCAGTGGAGTAGAGGATAACTTGGAGTGAAGATGCATTGAAGAAGGGAAGACTTAACTACAATGACTGCAGTAGATTGGGTAATTTAAAAAAAAAAAAAAAGGATGAGGTTCTGAGGTTCTGAACCAAGACTATGAAAGTTGGGATAGAGAGAAAGGGATGAATGAGAAAAATGTTGCAAAAGAAATTTGGCAACACTGCTCTGGAATGTGTGGGGCTAGTGGTAAGGGAAAGGGAAGACTGGAGTTAACCAAAAGGTGGATGGTGATGGCTTCAACTAAGGTGGTAAACCTAGGAATAGATGAATGGTATTTTCTGTTTGCAGGAGAGGATGGTGTGAGGGAAGGAGGCTTAGTGAGGGAGCTAAGAGAACAGAATGTATTTCAGTTTTGGCATACCGAATGGAAAGGGCTCACAGGGAGATTTGGGTTATTGCACTTACATCTCTAAAGCTTAGGAGAGTCTGGGACTCAAAGCATAGAGTTGATTGAAGTCCACAGGATACAGGAAGTGTTGTATAGTGGGAGACAAGCAATGACAAAGCCTGGGCTCACCTACATTTACATGATACCAAGGCAAAGAAGAGCCAGCAAGAGCGAGCAAATACCCAGAGAGACAGGGCGAGGAGCATTCCACAAAAGAGGGATGAACAACTACGCCAGGCGCTACCAAAAGGTCAATTCAGTGAAACGAGGACCTGAAGAGTGTCCATTGTATTTAGAAAGGGAAATACATTGGTGACTTTTGTCAGAGCAGTCAGCATCATGAAACAGTTGCCAAAATACTTAGAGAAGCAAGTGGAAGGTGAGGAAATGGGTAAAGGAGGATTCTACTTAGATGAAGTATGGTTGAAGAAATCAGATAGGTTTTCTTTTTTTTTTTTTTTTTTCTTTTCAACAAGGGAGAAATTGTGCATGTTTGTACACAGAGAATGGGAGCTGGTTATAATAAGAGATACTAGGGAGAGGCATTGTCAATGGGACAAAATCCCAGAGTAGTAGTCATGAGTGCACTGGAGGCACAGGTGGAGAGGTTGGCTGCATATAAGGGGAAGATAGATAAAGAGATTGAGTTAGGTGGAAAAAGCTCCAACCAAATGTCCTGGTTCTCTCCCTTGGAAGTCATTCAAAGCTAGTGTAATAGGCAAATCTTCATGGTTCGAGTGAGCCATTTGTGATTATATAGTGAGGAGGAGACAGATATGGCATCAGTAGTTATTTGTTGGTAAGAATTTGCAGATCAAGTTGGGTAACTGCTGAGAAGGCCCATTTAATTGCAGCAGAGATTATACAAAGAGATGAGGAACACAGATGTTTGAAAAAATGGCTGTGGAGCCTACCATTGGGAAGCCTTGAAATGTCAGCGTCCATCCCCTCCACCTCTGCTCTGAACTTTCCAAAAGGATAAAGTTTTATTTTTCCTTTAGAGCCTTGCATGACCTGAGGAACCATGGTGGTAGGGAAGGATCCAGTGCGGGCATGTTAGGCACTCTGAAGACGGTCATGGGACCTCAGTAGATGTGCTGGTATTGCCTGCACCCAGCTGTGTACACCCTCAGCCCTGTGCGCAGAGGTAGAAGCTCTGCAGGGGAACATTTGTGCCCCTGGTATCTGTGCTCCTGGAACATCTGTGTTCCCTGGTCAAGGACCAACATGGCACCTTTGAGTTGGTGGCAGACATTATTACATGCAGCTCAGCCCTTAACCATTTGAGAGTGAACAGTCAGGATCTCCACAGGCCAAGCACCAGTAGTTCAGTAATAGAACTTTCAGCCACAACGGTCACAGAAGGAAGCCTACGAATTCTGTCGCTTTCTTTTCTAACAGCTGAAATAATTTAGCTATATTGTGCCACATGAGCTCTGTTGGAGGAAGGGGGATGCATAAGATGCTGAATTAGGTTCAAATTGAATTATTTAGTCCCCTTGGTGCTGAAAGGTTCTTCTTATCTTTTGAAATGTGAGTGCTAACTTGAAGACAGTGAAGAGTTTCTCTTTCTATATCTCTAATGTGGGATCAGGATTATATCCGTCCTTAGTCACCAAGTCTTGTGTTAATGGAACTAAAACTCTCTGGGGAAGCATCCTAAACCTATTTAATGTTCCCAAGCACTAAAGTTTGCATTAGAACTTTTACATGAGCTAAGGTGTCTATAAAAATATATGCTTGCAGCCAGGTCCCTAGCGGCTTCACATCCGAGGAAACTGTGGAGCATCCGTCATTCTACCCCAGGGTTGGAATAACTCACTGTTGCAGATACTTCCATTATGTAACTCAGCCGAGGGTATTCTGCACTTGTCACAGCAGAGGTCAGCCATGATTCTGTAGAGTAGCGCAATGATTCAAGTGATTTTTAACTATTGTCGCCCAAGATGCAATGATAGAGAATCATGGAATTTTAGGGAAAGAGTTTTTAAGTTGAGTGATTGATGTCCTTTTTACTCCATTAAATGCCATGGCTTTTCGATGTTGCATCATCATCTAGTTCTGTAATTTAACCCCTCAGCACCCTGGCACACACCTTGCCAGCAAACCTGTAACTTTGAAATGTAATCGCAGACAAAAGTGTATGTGGGTTTTTTTTTATTTGATTTAGCAATGATTTTATTTGAGACATCTTTTAGAATCATATCTTAGGTGAAATGTCCTGAATTACTGGTTAAGTTTTTCTGTTTGTATGGCAGATGTTTAATAAAGTACATTTTTCCCCATAAGTTAGATATTAGAAGCCAAGAAGCTGTGGTTCTCAGCCTAGGCTACCTATGTGAATTACATAGGAACCTCTTTAAAATACTGATGCCCAGGCCTCCCACAGATTAATTGCATTTGATTCTCTGGGGATGGGGTCAGGCCCCCAGTATTTCTTTCAAAGTTCCCCAGGTGATTCTGGTGTGTAGCCAGGTTTGAGAACACCTGCCGTTTAAAATGCAGATCCAATTATGTATCTTAGTTTAAAACCTTTCCTCAACAGCCTAAGCCTTAGCCTCCTTGCTAAGGAGCAAGGCATTTAGGTCCTTCCTAGAACGAACCCACTACCCTCCCAGATAAGCTCATGCTACTCTCCTGTACACGCCCACCCTCCAACTACTTCATTTTTTTCTAATAGGCAGTCCTATCTTCCATCTCTACATGTTAGCAAATACTTTGGAGAAGAGACCATATCCTTCCCCACTAAAATATTTCCATTTTTAAACATGCCCCTGAAGATCACCACCTTATTTAACAAGCCTTCCCTGGTTCTTCCAGGCAGCATTCACTCCTCTCTGTACCTTGCGTGCTGACCACCTTGCATATACGCCATCTCACTGTTGTTTCTCTATGTGTCCCCCTCCTCCAAAAAACTGAGTTTATGTGGTGATTGGATTCATGCCTTACTATTCTTTGTATTATTCACAGTGCCTAAGACACAGGAGCTACATGAATGAATGAATGAATGAATGAATGGATGAATGAATGAATGAATGAATGAAATTTATTCTAAAAATGCATTATATGTAGCAGTAGGTGGGTTCTGGAGCCGAACTTCCTGGGTTCAAATGACAACTCTGCCACTTTCTGGTTTTGTGACCTCGAATAAGTTATTTCATGTTTCTAAGTGTCAATTTCATTATCTGTTAAGTAGAAATAATACTGTTGCCTACTTCAGAGGCTTTTGAGACTGAAATGGGATGCTAGTCAGAGTGGCTAGTATACAATTTAACACATTAAGCACTAAATGCTCACTGTTATTATTCTTATTACCCCTTAATTGATTTTCATCTGGATGGAACTATAAGAATTATTTGTGACAGGAATAGCATGAAACAGGTGAAATACAGTCAATGAAATTTGCATTAGCCTGGTCTGGGTTGGCTGAGCCCTCCTGCTCTTCTCTTCCAGGGCCTTCATTGACTAGTCTTGAGAAAGGAGTACACAGGAATCAGCTAGTAGACTTTGGAAGACAAAGAGAGGATTCTGTATTTTGAAAGGATATGCTATAGCAAGAGAGTGAAATAATTCAGATGGTATAATATATGCACAGAATTATTCTGTACAGTGATTGAAAATAGGAAATACTGGAAACAGGGTGATCCTCCATACTCTGACATGAAATAATGAGAATCAACTGAGGGTAGAGACTGCCTCTGAATTCCCCACTATACAGGAGCCTGACATTAAAAGTTGGGTACACACTAATACTTCATGGCTAAAGTCACCAACCCAGAGGCATTTGTTGAAAGCAGATCTGCATACTCCTCCCTGACCCGTGGCTCAAATCTGTGGAGGTTCTAGTAGTTAAAAGGAAAAGAAAGAAGATTGAGGAAGAGGACAGAGAGGAAATAAAGAGGTCACTTATTTACTCTTTCTCACGTTGCATGCCCCAGAAGCACCAGGATTGTCAAGTCTCAGATGTGCAAAATCATGACTGTGATAACTGAGAATTATATGAATTCAACCTGAAAATAATAGAGCTGTAAACATTATTACTACATTTTTGCCTACATATTACTTGTAGGTAAAATGATAAATGATACATTATGTCCAATAGCATAATACCTGGCACATCATATGTGCTCAGTAACTATAAACTGTTGTTGATATTATGAGGTTGATGATGATCATTCACAACTCATTCAGGAAATCATCCACTTCCAGAACATAGTCAGGAATGTTGGTTCGGACGATGCACTAAAATTCACGCTAAATTCTATTTCATCTGAATGGCAATAATATTCTATCTCGATATTCAAACTTGAGAGTTTTTGTATTATAGAAAAGAAGTTTGTAGGTCCTAGAAATACAATATTATGAATAACTGGGATTATATTCTATGCATTTTAAAATAATTCTTTTCCATATTTAATTACTATAAATATTTCAAAATCTACAGAAGAGATAAGACCAAAGGATAAAGAAGGGACACTATTATTCAGGTATAAAAGTGAAGCATCTGGCTGTTTTCTAGAAAATATGTTTATGGAAATATAACATATGGGCAACATATGGAGAAAATCAGGTTGGAAGCTCTCTGGAGAGTATACTAATATATCACCACTAAGCAGATGTAAATTGCAGTGCCTTAGTCACCTACTGACTTTCTCTCTTAGCAATTAAAGGAGCTCTTCAATAGCTGAAAGTGAAGTTATTTTTAAAAATTAAAACTCATTTAGACACCTATTTACATACAATGTATTTATTTTTATCCTTAGTATTTAAAGTTCATGCTACTTCTTCTGACTACAGTTTGTGAAGACCAATGTCACTAAAAGACAGATAAGTGACTAATAACCCCTTTCACCCTATGTTCATAGAAACTAGTGACTTTGATGCCTAGAATCGTGTTTTCCCACATAGTCTTTCTCAGTATGAGCTGCCCCGTTTTTTGATTACTGATAAGCAAGTTGATCTCAGCTTTTCTGTTTTCCCAGGATTTTTTTTTTTTTTCTTAAACAGCTTGGCTGTATCATTTTGAATGGTACTTCACTGGGTTCTTTAAAGCATTTCTAACACTCATCCGGCTTACGTTAATCCCATTTCAGGTCACCATAAAGCAGTTGTTTTCATGTCTAATCAGCAGGCTTGCATAATCCACAAGAAGCCTGTCGTCAAGTGCACGTCTTCAAGCT
The DNA here is from genome assembly GCF_000951035.1 of Colobus angolensis palliatus. Lineage (NCBI taxonomy): Eukaryota > Metazoa > Chordata > Mammalia > Primates > Cercopithecidae > Colobus > Colobus angolensis. The sequence continues at coordinate 2,644,229 of NW_012116243.1, read as the reverse complement.
GGTAAATTTGCTGCACTCTGGGATTGTTTGTGCTCCTCTCTCAGTGTTTACTATTATTTAAAGTATTACTCACATGTGATGCTGATGAAATTGTGCAGATAATCAGATGTGGTCAGTTCAGGTCTCTAGCCATGTACGAGAAGGTTGGACATTCATCACTTTGATCTTGACCTTGTTGCTACAGTGAGTGCACACCCTGTCTGCCGACTCAAAGGTCATACTGGCCTTCTTGATTTGATTTTCTACTCTGTCAGTCAGTATGCCATTAGGCAGAGTGCTGCCAGTGACCCCTGTAATCTCAATATTGCCAGTGAGAGGTGTGTAGGATTCTGCCGACAGGGGCAAGTACATGATCTCATGCTGTAATTCAATTCAACGTGTATTCACTGCACACCTACCATTTGTCCAGAAATACACAAGATGCCACAAGAGAGAAATAAAGGTAGAGTTTCTACCTTCAAGGAGCTTACAGCATTATTGTATGATGATGAAAGTTTATCTCATGATTAGAAGGGACAGACAATAATTGCTATTGGAGGTCAGAGTAAGCATATCAACATTTTGGCCACTGGATTTACTCTGCAGTAAGATTGTAATCATGGCCTGTCTTTCTGTGTGTACATTTTGAAAGCTCCCATGACAACCTACAACAGCAGCCCTTGAATGACTGCCTCACGGGCTTTTAATGATATTCAGAGCTGTTAAGTGGAGTTTCCCAGAGGACAAAAATCACAGTCTAACACTGGCTTCAGAGTCCTTTATTCCACCCTCAGAGAATGCTGCACACAATAGATTGAATAAGATCAGGCTGATTTGCATCCCTGCTTCGCCCATTGGTGACTGAGCATCTCAGCCTATTCATGCTCAGATGATTATTGGATGTTTCACGTACGTTGTGTAATATGTTTTTGTCACTAATTCACATCCTTTTGTGTTTACAAATGAGAATATGGATTTTTTTTTGTTTAATAATAGGACTTATTTATTACCCAGGTTTTATCTTGACTTTTTTTTAATTTAAAAAACATTTTTCAAGGCTGACATTAGCCATTGTGTGTTTTCCCATTCATTTTTTTAAATCCATGGTTACTTTCAGTGATGAATTGTTTAATCTAATTTTTGTTCTTTTTTGAGTTTATTTATACTGCTAGTGAAACTCCTGCTAGACTGCTTAATATGATAGAAAAAAGTGTTAAAGATGAATTCATGGTGGGTAAAGCTGTTCATCTTGTTTCTGTTGTAATTTATAATCCAGAGAGTTCACCATTGTAAATATTTTAAAAAGTCGTCTTGCCACCCAGCCTCATATTTACACATGGGATTTACTGGTCCAATGTTAGGTCAAAAGTCAACATGAAACAGGAGTGGAGGCTCTGATGTCTTGTCCCTCGGAAGTGTTTTCAGAAAATTCCACAAGCAGATCACTGTACTGTGAAAATAATGGTCTGTTTAGCAGATCTCCACACTTCACCTACATAGGGGCCTTTATGTAACGCATCAGTCATTCTTCTAATGTAGCATCATCAATAGTTTCAAATTCAAGAAAAGTAGGACAAAAGAATAGTTGTTAGATCTGTCAAAGTAGAAGGTGGTGCAAGGGGAGGAAGAATAATTAGCTAGAAGGTAAAAGAAAAGCAGCAAACATAACAGGATTCTCAGCCCCTGGGAATATATATATATATTTAGTAAATAGTAAGTTAAGTAACTTACAAGCATTTTTGACCCCATTTAACAGTAAATTGAGTAATCTTGCCACCCAAAACAAATAAATGTAAAGAGAGAAGTGATACCTTGCCTTTTTCAGCTATTAAGAATTTGAAAAGATTTGAGTGTAAAACAGTTATATAAACTTTGAAGCTACATGATGCCTTAATGAGAGATTATAAAATACTGAATTTGAAAAATCAAGCTGATTTTTCAGACTCATCCCATATTGCAGTTGAATGCAAACTAAAAAGAAACTATCAATACAACTTTAAAAAATGGATACCATACTCCTAGTAATAACACAAGGAAGTAAGGTTTCTTCAAAGCAGATGGCATACTGCAAAGTGGCTGATTTGAACTACAGTATTATTAATATATGGTGTTGACGATTTGACTGAGTATTTTAAGTTTAAAAGAGAAATCCCAATTAAGTTTTTCTGTGTACTTGACCCTACAGCCCCACTCAGATTCTCCAGGATTTCTTGAGCTTGCAAACAGTTCTAATTGATTAGCAGGTGGCATGCAGTTTGCTGCCTTCCCCCACCCTTTCAGGTTGCTATGGTGATACAATCTTAGCTTCCCCTCCATTGCTTCCATGTTCCAACTGATCTATGGAATGAGATCTTGTGAACCTATTGGACAAACTGGTGCTGGCATTTCTATTCAGACTTGTTACCGAACACTTCTGTTTAGCTTAGTAATTGGAAAATGGCCTTTTATACCAACTTACGTGCTTACATCTTGCAAAATTGTCAAAGAAAAAAAATGACGTAATTCTATTTATTACTACCTCTCTATTGTTACTCCTAAAGTACAAGAATGTAAAATGTTTTTGAGGCAAACCTTGAAAGCACATTTGCCTTCTTTCTTAAAGATTCTTAACTATCACTGTGAAAAGTATTCCATTACCACTGACAACACTTTTGTTTAAAAGATGTTAAACACAATATTTTGAAATGAGGCGCGCGCGCGCGTGCGCACACACACACACACACATATAGAGAGATGCCTTTTTTTATTTAAAGTTATTTTGAAAATCAAGAACATTGTTTCATTTGTTTTCTTTGGTGTGTTTTTACAGAAAAGCGTAGGCATAGCAGTAACACTTACATACTTTTGCTGTATTCTCCTGCCAATGTAAAACGGACAGCAGTCACTTTCAAATCAATTCTTAAGAGTCCTTGATTCTTGAAGGCTGCGATTCACACATAACAACCAGAATCTAATATAGACAAACTTTGCATCTTCAGTAAGGAAATAGACATTTAATACATAAAATATGACTTCTTATTTAAACAGTATCTTATGTGTGTAAAGTGCAAAAAGACAAAAAGATACCATCTTTTTGATCTACAGACCATTCTTTTCTGTAGACTAATGGCAATGATAACCTTCTTAGAACAACTCATTTCACAGACCACCTGACTTGAAGTCTACATTTTCAGAACACTGATTTTATTTCCAGTCGAAAGAATACTGTGTTTTAGGCCAACATTTGGCACCTACGTGTTTAATATGACTTTATATTCTTTCCAAGTACGTTAAAGTATGTGATAAAATTTGTGTCATTAGGGCAGTAGTTCAAACTGCATTACCATACTTTTACAAAAAATATAATACATAGTGAGAGATTCCAGCTCTTGTGACCTGAAACATCCTGTCTGAAATGTAGTCATAGCAATCACTGGGATTCTCCCTCTCCACCATCCCCTAATAAGGACCCAAGGAACTACTTTTCAGATCTGGTAACTAGAGCTAGTCTGCAAAATAAAGTGCCTAGTGAGAGAATGAGAAGAAAATGAAATTAAGAAAACACAATAGGAAAGAAAGTAAAAAAGTAACCTTTAAAGTTGGGAGTGTACTTCTAGTTTTAAAAAGAAAAAACACTTTTGGTGACATTACAGTGCTTCCAAGAAAAGTTCAACGTTTAAATGAACTTTTCAATAAATTTACTTTTTGGGAAATAATTTTAAAATATCATAATATCATGTCTGCTTATTCTGTCATATTGACTATTTTGAAACCAAGAAAAAGATGAGTTTTATTGATGTAAAGTGGTCATTTATGTTATTGGTTGACAATCAAAAATGATTTTTAACTAGAATTGTTGTCAAAGTTCGCAGTGCAATATATGTAGTTAAATATGCCATTTTTTAGATAGAATTTTGGTCAAACTTTACTTTTAGATTATTATTATCCACAATGAAGATAATTTCTTTCCCAAAGCCTAGATTTGTAATGGAAAGTAAAAAAGGTAAATAAAATTAGAGTCAATTATGAGAGAAATATTTCAGATACTATAAAAAAAATAGAGTTTTTCAGATCTCGCAGTGTAGCACCTGTGATGTCAAATGACAGATAGGGCTTAAAGGCTCCTGAGTCCATGTTATGTGACAGCACAGTAATAATGCCTTATACTCAAGAGGAGCCACAGTGGTCATCTCACTGTAGGAATTCAGACAGCTTCTGCTATATAATTCATGTTGAAGCTGATCATGTGGGGTATGAGTTCACATCCTTTCCTTCCTTTCCCCAATCCCTATCTATTTTTTTGTTTTGAAATTGTCAAATGAAAAGAAATGTAATGGTCAAAGTCTAAACAGTTAGAGAGATATATCCTACAATAAATCACAGATTTTTTTAAAATTCCTAACACTACCTCACACTTTGCAAAAGGAGGAAGAGCAAGCCAAGATGAAAACTCATAAGCAGAATCAAAGACAAATTGGTAAAAAGCAAGGAAATAGAATTGCATACATTTCAGTGACTACATTTTAAGTCTATTCAGGGAACAGGGTATTGTTTAAGTCTGTACACTTACCATAAATTCCTTGAATGTTTGAAATAATTAGGAAGACAAGAAGAGATTTAGATTTTCCATTTCTTTGCATTCCAGCTACCTTGATGTAAAGAATACTTGAGAAGCATGTTAACTCATATTGTCTTAAGTCCAACGTAAGTGACTGCTTATTGTTTGTAAGTTGTAAGTAAAAATTTGCCTACTGGACCAAAACAAAGATAAGTAAATAGAAAATATTTGTGATGCACATACCCAGACTGAATGTATGCAGTAATCAGTGAGGAGGTGAATTTTGAGCAGACCTGTGAAACTGGATAGAATGGCAAATGCAGATGTCTCCCAAGTTCCATCTCATTCTTTACCTATAGATCCTAATTCTGTGCTGCAGTAATGGTAACTCAATGATATCAATCAACCATTTACAAGGCACTTTAACATAGATTGTAGCATATCCTCAGAATAAACCTGTAAATTCAATACCATTCCACACCTCAAATAAGAAACCTGGAACTTTTTAAAAGTGACATGGCCAAGCTTCCACTGCTGGACCTCAAACTTCCTTTCCTTCCTGCTGCCTTCACCCATCTTCCTATACAATTCCATTTTCTGTTTCCAAACCACTTATATCTCCTTTTTCCTCTTTCATAATAACCATGACCTTATATCCAATTCCTAAATTTCCTAGTTTATATCCACAGTCATCACTGAACAAGACATTTTATGTATTTCTTAGCTGGCTCGTTGCTTTTGGCAGTGATGGATTTTTTAAGCTTAGAAGTAATTTGGATTCTAAAATCTGTTTTAGAGATAGTTTATGGATTTTTCTCCTTTGCTATTCTTTCCAGTTTCTCTTTAAACATATTTTAACAGGTAATAACTCTTATTTAGAAATAAATCATGTTCATTTTGAATTTTTTAAGATTGTCTTTGATTCTTGAAATTTTTTCACCATATGCTAAAGGAGAAAAAAGACTGTTTAGTTCAGTGATTTTTAGATTCAATTGTGCTTTTAAAACAAATGACATTTGTTTTATTATATCTGTTTGGGCTAGAAAGTTCAGTGGACAATGGTCAGCACTTTATTTCAAACTATTTAATCGAATTGCACAAATAGATCAAGTAGTAAAGAGCACTTTCCTCTTCTTCACAGTAGTTCTACCTGCTTCTAGCCACATGGAGGTCACTAAAATATCCAACCTCATCCTATTCCTAGAAAATGTTAAACACCAACATATGCTGTAAAGGTAGTCTTTTCCTAAAAACCTGGTATTAATTAAGAGTACTACTGAGAAGATAAATTATACCAATGAGAACATTCTATTATATGTCTCATAAAATTATAAAATAAACTTTCTGTTCACATGAACATTTCATTCAGTGAAATTTATTGATGCCTATGCAATGCCAGGTAATGTGCAAAGTACTAAATGAGACATTAAAATGAGCTAGAGAAAAATCTTTCTTCTAAGAAGGAAAGTCTAGACCAGTGTCTTTCCAAGGGTATGCCTCTTTCTACCAACATCCAAATTGTCTGCAGAACTTGTTAAAAATGCAGATTCACGAGCCCCACTCCAGATCTACTGAATTATAATCTGCAAGTGGGATTCAGGAATCTGTACTTTTAATAAAAGCCATCTTATTATATAAACCATTGATTAATAAGCTAGTGATTCTGAGGCTTATTAATTGGAGAGGCACCTGTATGTCAAGGAGACAGACATGAAAAGATACAGAAGTACAATACCAAGTGATAGTTATTTTAATAGAAATGGCATTGATAAATACTTAACTTTATGTTTCTAATGAATGTAAAATGTGAATATGTGACCTAATGTATGGAGCGAGCACCTGGATAAATATTTACCTGTATTTCTATGCCTTAGGTGTCTTTCAGTTTTAATAGAAATTAAACATATTCTAGACATTCTGTTTTGAGCTAGATATGTCAGAATGAGGTCATGTTTGCAAGACTCAGGAATAAATCTGCTATGCAATGAAGTAGAAAGATACCTGTATAAATCATTCAATTAAAAAAAATTCTCACCCGGGTATGATGGCTCATGCCTGTAGTCCCAACACTTTGGGAGGCTGAGATGGGCAAATCACTTCAGCGCAGGAGTTCAAGACCAGCCTGGGCAACATGGGAAAACCCCGTCTCTATAAAAATACAAAAAAAATTAGCCAGGCATGGTGGCACGTGCCTGTAGTCCCAGCTACTTGGGAGGCTGAGGTGGGAGGATCACCTGAGCTTGGGAAGTCAAGGCTGCGGTGAGCTGAGATTGCACTGCTGCACTCCAGCCTGGGCAACGAGAGTGAGACCCTGTCTCAAAAAAGAAAAATAAAAAAAAAATTAAAAATTCTCTTTAACATGAACAGCAATAAAAATGCTAAAGAGGTTTTGACTTCTTACATGTTTCCTAGGAAAAGCAACATCAAGTCAATCTACTTGACGCCAACAGTACATACAACCTGGTTGGTTCAGATGTGCAACTGGCAGCATCTCAGAAATATCCATCACTTGAGTTTTATTGTTCTGCTCAATTCAACCGACTGCTCAGCACAACCAAAAGTGATAGTTCACACTGGTCACAAAGGCTGTGTACATAGCCCCAAGGAAAAAATGTCTTTATTTACTTTTTATCCAGTACTTCAAAATGGTAAATAGAACTAACTTCCACAAGATGCTGAACAATCAATAGAAAATGTCAAAGTAGGAAATATTGACAAACTAGTATAAATAAAACTTCTCAAAAAATTGATGTAGCTTTCCAGTATTTATTTAAAAAGTACTAATTCCAATAAATTAGTCACCTTCATAATGCATGCATAATAGTTTGTCCTGTAGGTCATAATTATATATAAATAGGTAACACAACAAAGTGAAATATAAAAGAACTTCAGGAACCTGCTAGATCCTCTATTCATTTCACTTCTTTCTTTTGTGTTCTTCCATTTGATAAATGCTTACTAAGTGATGTTGCCAGGCACTGGCCTGGGCACTGGGGCTGCCATGTAAAATAAGCACACATAATCATTCTTTCCACTTGGGGTTTATGTAGTAGTTGGAGAGGCAATTCACATGAAAACTTGAACAAATCAAGTAATAAAATTGTGCTTCAGGGAATTTAGAAGACTTTGTGACAGAAAAGAACAGGGTAGGGGGCCTAACTTTACACAGGATTGTCAGAGAAGGCTTTTCTTGAAGGAAATAGTCTAAGTACAGGCCTGAAGATGAGGAAGAGTTGGCCACAAGAAGAGCTGGGCAAAGAAACTGAGAGAACAGTGGCCACAAAGGCCTGGCAGAGGGGAGAGAGTTTGGTGAGTCGAAGGAACTGATGAAAGATGAACACAGCCCCAGAAATGGGCAATGGACAAGAAGTTGGATTGGTGGACTGGGACATAACTCATATAGGCCGTGGTGCTGGGCTTGGCTTCTATTCTAAATGCAACAGGAAGCTGTTGAAGGGTGTTGTACAGAGAAATAAGATCAGAATTACTGTTTGAAAAATTTACTTTGGCTGCTGTGTACAGAATGATTGGAGATAGGAAAAAGAACAGGTAGGGGACTGTGCTGTGGCCCAAAGAAAGATGACAGTGGCCATGGAGATGGACAAAAGTGAATGGATTCATGGTTCATTAGATTATCTTCTGGAATTTACTTGAAGTTGCTAGGAGCATCATTTTTAGGAAGACTATATCCAGACTTTGTGGATGTAGAAGTGTAGGGAAATAGGGTGTAAAAATTTTGCAATTGCTACCTCCCATCTCTTCTCCCATCCTAGACTCTGTCCTCTTTGGAGTGGTCATCACAGAACCATTAGCCTTTGTATATACAGATGGGGGAGGAGATGGAACAGGTGACACTCCTACAGGCTTTCTCTCTCTGATTCCTCCCACAGAGATCTAACACATTATGGGGTCCTCTGGATAAATCAGCAAATATTTCTTGGAATCATTCTTTCATAGATATCTGATTCCAACTCCAATTTTTGCCTTTTACATCACATTAATATTGTCAATAAATCAGCATTTTAGATTTAGAGTAAACCTGAAGCTTTTAGAAACTCTCAGTACCAAAATAAATTACATATATATGTGTGTGTTTAAATATTTTTATTTTACTATTGCACACATATATATCCTATCCTGGCTAAACACTGTTTTATAATAATTTACTATGTGTTCCCACTAAGTAGTAGTAAAAGTAATTTTAGAGCATTTAGGTTAATTTATCAGATTTAATAATGCCAAACAAATGTGGCTCTTTTAAGTAATGAGACTAGAGTAGGAAAGAAGCATCAGGACAAATCTGAAACCACAGAATAATTAGATTTAGGCTTTCAAAAGCACTTGGCTCCATATCCTCCATCCCACCCACAAGGAAATAAAAGGACAAGCCATTTAAAAATGAATTATTCTCTGAAGACTTTCCCTATTGTGTCTGTTTAGTCTTCACAGTTTTCAATATTGACAGTGAGTTTCTTTTCACCACCAATATGGCAAGTTTCTTTGAGATAAAGAGAGATTTCACCTTTCATTGCCTTGTGTTATTTCCCCTCTACTGAACTATGTAAAGAAAGGTAAATGGTAAAATGGCAGTGCATGAAATGGAGAGCTTTGGACTATTCACTCCTGTACAAGAAGATTGTTTTCTTTTTTATGTTGTCAGTTTATATTTGGGGGAAAAAATCTGCTTTAGCAAAGAATTATTTTTCCAGAGAGGTAATTAGGAAATATGTAACTTCTGTTTTAAGGGCATGTTTTCTACAAATGGCTGCCTACACTTAGAGACACTGGTAATTGTGTAATTGTAGGTGAGCCCACAGCTAAATAGCAAATGAAAGACTAGGACTTGGAATATTAGGGATATGTGCCTTTTGCTCTGCTTATAGTAATAATATAGTAGATAATCCTGTTAAAACCACTACCTTTCTTATCAAGCTCTCTCCTTCCCCCAAAAAGTAAATTTTTGAAGCTATTGATCAGTGAACTAAATGTGCCAATTACTTGTCTTCCTCAAATCTGAGCATATAAGATTACTTAGAAGTAATATTACCAAGTTGAGTTTCTGTATGTACAATTAAATGTAGTATTATTTCAAAATACAATACAGCCTCTTCAAAAAGAGTAACTAGGGAGTATTTGGGGTGGGGGTCATCTTTGCTGACTTAAAAAAAAAAATCAAAGTATGTAGCTTTTTGTTTCTTGGGAAGAATCCTAGAGCCAAACTCTCTTAAGTAAATAAAGGTTTAAAAGAATAAATGTTTCACAACTAATGATGTGATGGATTGCCACTGTATATGTATTTCCCTGCAAAGCTAGTCAGTCTTTTTTCTCACTGCCTCTTTAATCTTAGTGAAAAACCTTTCCTTAGAGCTTGAGCAGGTCCCATAGGAGTCCTATTTTTTCTTTATGTGTTTCTACATGCTGCTTCTCTTTACCAGATTTTAAGATATACTTGTTTCCTACACCCATGTTCAAAGAGAAATTGTATCTTCTGATATTAATTATTATTTATAATTTTCTTTGTTATGGCAGGCATTATCCAAGAACCTTGTTTCCCAGGGTAGCCTAAATATTTTAAAAAGGTTTGCAGATGGTGAGAAATGCAGTCATTTTTAAATATCACTTGCCATTCTTAAAATATTTGGATATTTTATATCTAAATGCCAGAGGAGGTCAGTTATAGGAGCAGGTGAATTTAGAAGAGTAATTGCCAACATGATATGAAAAAAGCCATGTGCAACCTCGATCACTGTTTCTTCTTAACTTCTTGGAACACATGTAGAATACCCGTCAGCATATGGCAAGAAAAAGAGTTGGTTGAGTGTCGACTTATCATTATAAATCATCAAAAAATTAAGATTTTGCCCACATTTTAAAGAATACTGCTTGGAAATTAAAGAACATTTTCTATGGAAGAAAATTACTATGCTAGTGACAAATATAATCTTGTGATAGATAATAGTTCTTTTATATCAAGTTTATTTACTAGAGAATCATTATGTGTTCATAGTAGCCTTATGAGAGCTTATTAATAGGAAATTTTATTTTCTATTTGTTTTGGTTTTTATAGTTGGCTCATACTCCTTTATGTAAAAGAAAGTGATTGTTCCTAGCTATTGAGCATATAGGCTGCTCAAGAATCAAAGTCTTTAAATAAGCCTTCTACCAAAGAGTCTTAGCATTTGCTTGGTCCTCTACAATATCCACTTCTTTAGGAAAGTAACTCTGGAGTCAGAGTAGCCATGGCATTTTTCCCTGATACAGTCAATTGCCTACACCACTGCAAGCAACACGGCCCTGAGCCATTATTTAAATATTGCTATTATATAATGTAGTTACAGTTCTTATTATTAGAGGCCATTTATTATTTTTAACATGTCACTCTGTCATGGCTAGTTCCCCAAAATAGATTAACTTTTAACATTTGAAATATTTAAGAGAAATTGATTTAGCATTTATTTTCTATTTAGTGTTTTTATTAAAAATCATAGGACTTTAGGGGCTTCATTTTAATAACCACTGAGACCTATTCTGTATATAGCTTTAACTTTTTTTTCTAAAAACTTGCTCATTCACTTATGCAATTTTCAATTATTATTTTTAGATACATCCTTTATTGCTTTATTTAATTTAAATGTTTAACCGGTAATTTTATTGTGCTTTGTCTTTAAACAAAATTCAAGTCAATAGTCCAGTAAAAACAAATGTTTCCAACTAAATGGGCTAGGAAAATCATAACTTATTGGAGAAATCAGTTGTAGATAGCTCCAAAACGTTAGTAACTGAAAAGAATGTATGTTTGAAGTACTAAGTATTCCTGATTTATTTTGAAGCAGAAAATAAATGTTGTCACTACCACCTTCTTAACTGTCTTCTTCCATATTATCTTTTTTAATGGGAAAAAAGGAAGCATTTACTTCTTTCCCTATCATATACTAGCTAATTATTCTGCCTTCCTAACTTTTGACCTGAGAACAAGCTATTAGATGAGTAGGAGGTTTGCCAGAGATCATGACACACATTAATCACCAAATTAAACATCAGAATATTCTCACCATACACAAGGGCAGAAATGTGAATTTGCCTACTCAGGAGATGCAAGGAAAAAGAGTAGGAAAGGATGCAAGTAGCCAGAAGGATTATAACTACTATAATCAGAAAACGAAGATGCAAGTAATACAGGTTTGGTGGGGAGGACAAATGTGTTAGCAACGCTACCTATTATTTAATCTCTCTGTAATTTCTGTCAATGCACTCCTCCCTCCTCTTCCTCATCTGGGTCATCAAGAATAGCATGGAGTTAAGAGCTTCAGCTCTGGAGTTAGCTCTCCCAGTTAACAGCTGCAGAACCATCAGCAAGTTACTTACGTTTTTAAGTGACTATTACATCATCTGTAAAATTGGATTTATGCAACATATTTAGTGAGTGCCTGATATGTGTAGGTATTTTTCTAGGAGCTAGGGCTTAGCAGTGAACTAAATAAAGTCTGTGCCTTCAACACTATCTACCTTATAAGGCTGTTGGTGGAGTCAATAGGATAAAAAGTTTGGCACAGTGCATTGCGTAGAGAATGTGCTCAGTTGATGTTGGATGCTTTGTTTATCAGTGCCACAATTTATGTGCAAAAGCATTGCATTAGGTGTTACAAGAAATGCAAAAAAGTCTGTGAAAGCATGAAACTCATCTTTTAGTATTAATAATATGTTTGCATATTAAGATATTGATTACTTTAGGTGGCAGTTCCCTAAAGTAGACTCTGAGGCAATGATTTGAATGTATGTCGTTTATTTAAGAGGTTACCTCAGGACATACTGGTAGGGGAATGGGATGAAGGAGGAGTCAGAAAAATAATAGTCATTAGAGAGTGCATTAATGAATACATTACTACTGTGGACCACTGGGGCTCAGTCCCACTTGGGGGTTTCTGCAGGATGACAAAGCACACCTCAGAGTTGTCTCCCCAAAGGGAAAAGAAACTGGGAGATTTATTAGCCGTTGCCTTTCTGTCATTGGCCAGGGGCTGCTTTTGGGCAGATAATTCTATGGCATTTCTAGCCAGCACTATATGTAATCCAGGCATGCTCTGGGGCCAGAGAGTGCTGTCAACAAAGTCACAGACAGGTACTTGCAACAGGAAGCCATTGGCCTTTTCACAACCAGTGATCGTTGAAGGAATATGGGAGGGCAGTGATAGCATCTGCTACATAGATCTTCACCCAAAAACTACAACATAAGGCAGGATGTGCCAAGATCAAAATACATTGAAACATAAGAGAAGTATAACTGTGCAAACATTGGTTTTGTAATTCTTTTTTTAGAATAAAGATGAAAACAGTATGGAAACACAACACCTGAGTTACAGAAAATACATATACTTGGGAGTTTTTCTTTTGAGAACCATTACAGATAATTGGTTGGCACTGAGGAACATTTCAGAATAGTCACCCCTATTTGATCAGCTCTTTTATCAAATTAGAACTTAATTATATCACATCTATATGAAAAATCAATCTGTTTTTTTCTTAGTTGCTGAAGCACTTGGAGACTCCAACGTAAATCAAATCTTTACATCAATTTTCCAGGAAAAGAAAATGATAAAAATCTTTGTCCTTGAGGTTCCACTTGACAGGGTCAAAAGCAATTCTTTCTTTGTATTATACCATAACACAAATCAGAAAATGCAAAGATTTCAGAATTGCTCTATTTCACATATTATCTTCTTAGTTTGCCTCTGCAGCTGAACAAGTGTTACTAGGCACAAGAAATTGTGTTGAATTCTTAAACTAGTCTGGAGAATTTCGTGATGGATGGTTTACTCAATTTGAAACAGATCATCTGGTGAAATTGCTTTCAGGTTAAAAGGAGGGTACCTAAGATTCTTCTTAGGGCGGATCCTCACAATTACCTGGTTAAGTCCAGAATTGCTAAACTGTAGAGTATAAAGATGCTGGGTACATTGATAGTGAATATAATAAGAAGAGAATTCTAGATGGAGACTAGGGCAGCCTCAAAGCCAAACCTTGTCTTCTTTAAAGTTTTATAGAGGATTAGTACTGGCCTGACCACTTATTTACCATTTTTAACCCATCTTACTCTGAATAATCTAAACCTTCATTAATGATTATTAATTTGACATGAAGTTCTATGCAAATGGCTAGATACCATCTGGAGTATTCTACCCAGTTACATGTAATAAATATTTCTCTAATAAGACTCCTTTTACCCACTTAGAAATGTATGTGGCTCTGCGCCATGAAGTTTAATTTTTAGTGGAACCCAAACCACAGTAATGCAGACAAATAAAGTGATCTTTTATGTACTTCCTTCATATTTTTGGTATTTCCTGGTGAAGGCTGCAAACTAAGGTCTGAAAGAAACACTCTCTCAGAAGACAAGTCTTGCAAAGTTGGGCGTAGTGGCTCACCCCTGTAGTCCCAGGTATTTAGAAGGCTGAGCCCAGGAGTTCAAGTCTAGCCTGGGCAACAAAGTAAGACCCCATATCTTAAAAAAAAAAAACAAAAACAAAAACAAAAAAAACCCACTAAGCTCATATGCCACTTTTTTAGGCAGAACTTCTCTGGTTACTGGATCTAAAATAGCATCCCCCTCTCCTGGCCCCTCATTGCCATCACTTCATCTAGTTTAGTTGTCTTTAGCACACTCATCACTCCCTAAAGTTCTTCTTCCTTCATCTGTTTGTATGTTTGTCTGACAGTCTCCACTACCATGTTACCACTTTGGAGGAAGAGAATTGTCTGGCTTGTTCATTGTAATAATCCAGTGTCAAAGACAGTACATCCCACAGTGTGGGCACTCCATAAATTTGTGTTGAATGAATCAGTGAAAGAGTGGGTATTAAGAATCCTGTGCCCTTGAAAATAAATGTAGCATATCAAGTACCCTAGTGTTTTAGGGCACAATATTAACACTTTCTAGCTTAAAAGTGCATTTCATTTTACTACAGCAATAACATAAGCTTTAAAAAGAGGCAGCTTTTCATGAGTAGAACACTGAGCCATTGACCATGCGTTTTCTGAAAGGGAGCACTAAGTGCAGGGCTTGAAAAGATGGCCAGGAGAACATGCTCTTGGCCATTGTGCCAGGCAGCTGTGGAACTGTATTTGGGAAGTATTCAGGAGTTAAGACTACATGAATTGGCCAAGACCCAGGAGGCTGAAAGAAACCCTATTTTAGAGGGCCTATATCGCAGCCATTCCCTAGTTACCCAGGCCTACTTACCAAGACTAGGAAAGGATGAAAATGCCATAACAGGCCACCAGAGGAAAGAACAGGCAGGGTGTATTGGAGGCAAGCACACCAGGGGTCTTCAGAGCAATCCAGTCTGTGCTTTCCTGAAATGACAGGTAATTTATTCTTTTAACAAATATTTATTGAGCACCCTCTGTGGCCCAGTACTATTTCAATATTTCAATTCCTGCCTTGTTTTTTCCTTCTCCTCCCCCCCACAACATACTTGCATACCCATTGCTACAGAGTCATTCTACTTTTGACTCTATTATTTATTAGCATTTCATGAAAAATTTGATTTTCAAAAAGGGCTTTGCCACTATAACAAGTCTGACAAGCCTTCTCTGCACACCTTATTAACACTAGTAGGAAGTGCTTTAGGCACTAGACAGAAACACCTTTTCCAAAACACAGAATGAAAGAAAAAATTGTAATGCTTTATGACCCACTACAGTATTCATTCCTGTCCCCCAAGAAGTTGAGAAGTCTCAGAGCTTATTCTTTATACCACATCATTTATGTGCAGGCCTGTTTCTTCAAAGGTGGCAGATGACCCTGTGCCTTTTGGGTAATTGAGATTGAAAGTTAGGTTTCTGCCTGTTATATTAACCTCACTCTGGTTTCTGGTTTGACTGAATATGAAGTAGCCAGGCTTTAGGATTCCTTCTGTTATGTTTCCCAAGATGTGAGTGTGACAGGAAATTTTATTTTAAAGCAATATTATGATCTATGCACTCACTGACAGAAGATGTTGGTTTAAAAAACAAAGACAGTGTCAATCTTAAGAAACTGGGTGCAGCTACACTGATAGTCAATTGCTGGAGAGATCTCATTCTTATTCATGGAGCTTCCATGGATGGTATTTTTTTAAACCTATTGTGTTTTCAAGGTCTATATAGTCTTCTGCCCAGTGGGCCATTACCCACTGGGATTGAGCCAGTTAAGATCCTTGCATAGACTCAACATCTTCTTAACCAAAATGAAAACAATCTCATATTGTCTTTTGAATCTGTTTGAAGGGAGCAGTATTTTTAGGAAAAAGTAAAAGAGATCATTGAAAAGCTCTGCATTCATCTTTCTGTGCCTTAGGACATTGATTTTTCAGACATTGTAATGTATGACATGAAGAAATAGTCCCGTAGACTTTCATACATATTAGTGACTCTAGGGCCCACAGCATTAGAGCACACATTGCAAACCATCCGCTTTCAGAGATTCAGCATGCCTCGTGGTATTTCTGTCTGAGCTCAATCCATTTTGGAAATGAAATGATCCATACACTAAGGGAAAAAGCGGGTCTTGGCCTCTCTCTCTTTCCCAACATCCCTGAGTACTTGTGTAGGGAAGCCAGCAGCAGGCATCATTGTTCAGAATCTGTCTGGTGATACCCAGTTCTCTGCCATTAGCTTTCGAATCCATGTTTCCAAAAGTATTGGAGCAATACTGCCCCACCCATGTGTGCAGAGAAAATGTGAGCTTTATATTCAGCAAGTGCTGAATAGTCATTGAAATTGAATCAGGATTCAGTAAACCTGGGTCACACCAGGTTTGGGTTATGTGACTGTACCTTCCCTGGCTTTCTAGACAGGGGGAGGAGCAGCCAGCAGTGCTCAGAGCAAGAGCTTCTCAAGTGGAAGCACAAGTGTTGAACTGTTCACCTTGGGTGGCTCTTGCTGCCCCTTCCTGGTTTCCAGCAGCCATCATGACAGCTGGCTTGCATTCAACTCTTCAAGTTGTGTGTGGAGTTGGTTTAACAATAAGCGAGAAAATATTGCTTTGTTGTCTCCGTTTTCTACATTCCTTTTAACGAACAGCCCCTTCCTCTATGCCATGCCACCATCTATGCCCTGTGCTTTGCCATACTGTTTCCTGCTTCTCAATGTCATTGCCTTTAGCTATGAAAAATCTACTAAAGCGGCTCATTGATACTAAGTTTTGCATTACTAATTTCTTAATACTTCACATGCAGATATATGGAGTGTATGGGATATATGCACACAGCTACTGCCTTTGCATCATATTTAGCACACTAAATGAAGGTGGCGGCTGTTTACAGAATTTCTGAAGAAGCCTCAGGGACTACACTACAGTTATTGGGCTACAGTGTGTAAATAATTAACTTTTCCACTGGTCGGAAATAAAAATTCAATGACCAGCTCCCCCATTCCCATTTAAATCTGAAACCTTCTATTCAAACTATTGTGCCTTGTTACATGAACAATACAATGTTATTTTTTACTCAATTTATTGTAGTCAAATAATGTTAGTTTTTAAATCATTTACCTTTGAATTTTCATGCAACTATCTATGTTCTGTGGCTTTTAAAATATAATAGCATGTATTTTTTTTCAACAAGCCATAAACAAGGAAGTTCTATGAAAACAGAAATGCATTGTAAACCATAGCCCTTACATGAGCAACTTAGTTCCTAGTAAGATTGTGGAGCAATTTTCACGGCTTTTAAGGCAAAGCAGAAACTTGTAGTGGTGACAGATTATACCGTGGAGACCTCTTAAACACTTAGCCTTGGTGAACATTAAACCTATCTGTTCAACAGGTTTATTGCAGGATTAGGTACTTCCTGGAGAACGATTCACTCTGTCTTTGACATTGATGTAAATTTGGCTTCTGCTAGATTTATAAAAGGTGCTATACAGAAGTCATTCAATTTTCTCAAAAGTTCACTTACGAATTTGGGGTGTGGATTTATTCATATTACAGACATCTCTTCATTATCCCTTGAAGTTGACCACCTAAGAAATATTCTCAGATTCATATTGGATTAGGTTGTTCCAGTCCCTTCTGATAATTCATGTCTACCTAGAAATTATATTAACTCTTTCTGGCCACCATCGTTTTGCTGATTAAGTGACAAAGGCAGTGCTACTAAGATTCGGAATACCTATATTAAGATTCACATCTTGGCCAACATGGTGAAACTCTATCACTACTAAAAATACAACAGTTAGTCGGCGTGGTGGCAGGCACCTTTAATCTCAGTGACTCAGGAGGCTGAGGTAGGAGAATTGCTGGAACCCAGAAAGCAGAGGTTGCAGTGAGCCAAGATCGCGCCATTGCACTCCAGCCCAGGCGACAACAGCGAGACTCCATCTCAAAAAGAAAAATAAAGATTCACATCCACAGTTTCAATGTGAATGTGATTGGCCCCATCACTTTGGTTCTCAGTTTGCAGATTTCTCAAAAATGAACTAATATGGCATTTGAAATGTCTAATTGCTGAAGAGGAGTCACAACACTGAATAACTTTGCTGTTTTGCTTAAGTTTTAAGTATGCATTTTGCAACTGTGGCATAAAACTAGATCTTAGAAGGTTGCTTGGTTGCACTATATAGTCATCATTCAATTCATTTCTTCTGTATTTAGTGAGTACTCTACCCAAGGAATTGTCCTAGTTGCTGGACATAAAGCACTGAAGAAAAGAGGCCAAAATTCTTGCCCTTTTGGGACTTGCATTCTAGTGTCAGTAAATGCTATAAATACAATCAGTCGGTAAGTGATCTAGAGAAAAATGATGGAGAGCAGGGAGGATAATGGAGAATGGTGGGTGCAAGTGCCATCTTAACAAGGGTAGTCAGGGAGGGCCTCATGGAGAAGAGAACTCTATGAGAAAGATCTGAAAGATGAGAGTATGAGCCATGAAGATTTGGGGATGGGAGGATAGAGCATATCTGGGGGATGAGACAGGAGGATGATTCATTTGATGGTGGAACAGGGATGAGAGCAGTGTAACTGGAGTGGAGTGAGCAAGAGTGAGGGCAGTAAGAGATGAGATCTGAAGGTAAAGGACACCGGAGCATGTAAAGCCTTTACGGCCTTCCCCTCAGTGAGGTGAGAACCCACTGTGAGCAGAGGAGGGACTTGAGCTGATACACTTTAAGAGGATCACTTTGGCTGTTCATGAGAGTAGATCTTCTGGAGACAAAGGAGAGGGACCTGTCAGGAGGCTGTTGTGATCCATCAGTAATCCAGACTCGGACCCGAGTGGGAGCAAAGGAGTTGGGAAGAAACTGTTGGATCCTGGATCGATGGAAAGCAGAGCCAACAGGACATGCTAATGGATCAAATATGCGTGTAAGAGCAGATGAGAGTCAAGATAATGCCAGTGTTGTCATCTCAATTATTTATTATGTAGCCAAAATAAGGAATCCAATCTTTATTTAGTCAGGACCCTGCATTTTTTTTTCTTTTTTTGACTCAGTGCAAAATCTGTTTATCTGTCTTTAAAAAGAACATGATACTGGTAGTATTTTTTGTAAAGTAAACAAAGTTTTACTCTGGTGGAACAAAATAGAGATGTTGCTTGAGAATTTAGTTGCCAAACACCCAGGTTCATCACACAGCCCCTCCCACAAAGTATAGTCCACTAGCAATGCAAGCCAAGAGAGGCCCAAGTTTAAAATAAAACAAAAGCAAGCGCTCATGCGTGGCTTCCCTGGATCTACAAAATCCAGAAGAAGGCTGAGCAAAAGCTGGTGGTGTAGTTACTCAGCAAAGCAGCAAGGCTAAGCATTGGGAATCAACAACAGAATATGACACATTTCTTGTCTTTGAGGAGCTGAAAGTCTCATGAAAGCACTTTGTCTATCATAATTCAGTGGAACACTAGAATTTTATTTATGTCATTTACAGAGATTTATCAGTAAGGTAACTATTTCAAATACAGATACTAATACTGATATATATAAATATTTCAACATGTTTTTATGTATATAGAAACCAGCAATGTAGGTGTGTGAATGCAAACTTATCCGTATTCTTGTCCCATATTTTAGTATTCAGAAATTGTTTGGCTACCCTGATTAGTAAAACAATAGTAAACTAAGAATTTATACAAGCTACTCAAGTTTTCTGTCTATGAAAAAGCTGTTTGGATAGTACCTAAATTAATCAGAAGATATTGATCAAGATTCTTTTTAAAAACTCTCTGTACATTTGAGTAATGTAATCTCAGCAACCTTCCTAGATTTGCCAGTTCCCAGACAGCCCTTAAAGGTACCCTTGACTGGGTTATGACTGTCCAAGGAAGTTGGAGAGCAGTTGTGTGCAAACTCTGAATCACTTCTGGTTTTGCCACCATAAGGGCCGCCCCAGCCCCACAGCCCCCTAGGGAGCTCAGCCTCTCTTCACAACAGGCCCCCATTGCTCTGGGTCTTCTCCCACATGGGAGCTGAGGGAGCTGCCTGCATTCCTGAAGGTGAGTAGATCTGCCTGGATGCTCACTGAAAGTCTTCCTCAGCAAGGAATGAGGGGACATGGAATGGCAAGCCAGAAGTGAGGAAGGTAGGAGGAGACCTTCACTGAGGATTGTTATTAACGTTTCAATTATTCTGTCCTGATTCTGTAATAAACATTTAAACCATTATTTCTCAGTCTGCCCAGTGGAAGGTAAATTCAGTCATCTACTTCTTTCTGAAATTTTCTTGTAAACTTTTATTGCTGCTTAACTCATATAAGTTAGTGAGTTTGTTTTTTCCTTTTTCTCCTCCTAGTTTTAAGCTTTCTTTAATTCACATTTTGGAATAAGCCAAAAAGAAACAAAATCATAAATTCTAAATCGAGCACCTAAAACGGAACTGAAGTTCATTGATTAAATATGAAAGGGAGCATCTTTAGCAAAATGAAAGCCAAGCTTTTAAATCTTCACTGAACATTGGTTAATCTTAAACCGTCTTGGCACTAGTTTCTTCATACAATTTTGCATATCAGGTGTTTACAGACTAAATAGTAGATGAGCTCCAAGTACACTATGTCATTTAATGTCAATGAGCTAACCCTGTTTATTCGGCTCTGTGCTTAGCAATTGAAATCATCTGCATGAAAGTGCTCAGTATGCTACAATTAAGAAGCAGACTTGTGGAAGGCACACTCTTGGTTCATTTTTTAAAAAGACCATCTGTTTCTTGGTATGCTACTTGTGCAGGTTTTTCTTTCATCTTTCACCTTCTTTAAAAAAAAAAACCACACAGCTTTGTAAGGCTTTTGATATTATTTCATTCTTAGGTTTTATAGAATGCTCATTCTCTGGATTTTCAACTGTGGTTTTACCGGCATCCTCAAAAGATCATTTTAAACCCTCGGTAATCTTAGAAATTAGAACAGGAAAATAAAGAAGGCTTCTACCACCCTGTTTGCTCTCTTCTAGCAAGTTAACAGTTGCAGTCAGCAACCAGTAATAGTAGCTGTGATGGTAATAGTAGTGGTGGTAGTAGTAATTATTAATATTTGCAAGTTAACAGGGTAAAAGATATTCAGGGTTTACAAAGTGAACTTTTACTAGTTTCTTTGAAAAGTCTTTATGAAGGGATAGAAATATACTGACAGGGTATGAAATAGGAATCCTAAATAGGATTCTTAAACCATAAGTTACTATGTCTTAGTGATACACCTTTGATCATACTCACAGACTAAATTTTTAGCATGTTACTAAGAAAAGGGTTTCTGCTTCTGAGTATTCTTAATTCAGAAAACAAAAATTTTTAACCACGTGTTTGAGGCATTTTCTCATTCAATCTGTTCTGAAGGTGAACTGTGTACATTATTTTGTGGAAGATGAACAAGATAAAGGGAAGAAGTAAAATATTCTTTAGTTAAATAGCACATTTTATGCCCAGGAGCCATGGGAAGTAGGACAGCTTATTTAAGAAGTTTATTTTCTTATATAAGAAAGAAGAAATATGTTTGTATAGCCTGTGCTCTGGAATAAAAATAGCAAATTTTAGACTTGACTTCATTTAAAATGATTAAACATAATGCCTATTTATTGTTGAACATCTTTGAGGAAAGAACAGCCTTTTCTGAAATTGTGTATTCCAAATATCTTTATTTGATTTCATTTTTATCTCATGAAACTGTATTTACAAAGTTAAGCAGGAGGTGATGCAGCTTTGAGGAAAACTATAATGTCAGAAAAGACATTAGATTACACGGGGTAGCCCTCCTCCCCTACCCCCCATGCTCAAATAGAATGTATATAAGGTTAGGTTCTTACAGTGATTTTAATCTCAACAAAGAGCATTCTGAACCTCTGTTGTAAATTTTGTTTTAGACTTTAAAAGCATGACCTTAACCATGTTTAGATGGCCTTACATTTCATAAAACCTTGTGAAAACAAAGGATTGATTATTGTAGTCCCAAACCACCTAGTCTTTATTGAATAAATATGGACATAACACCAGGGATCTGGACTTTATGTTTACTGCACCATGTACACTACCTAGCAGTGGCTTAGGTAAGGTCTGTGCTATGCAGAAGATCTTTAAGCAACCAGGTTATGTTCTTACTAGACTGCCCCATCAGAAGAAGAAAAATCTATTGTCTGGAGCAAAGAAAGTATTAAATTAATCTTTATACGGTGAGAGAAAATATCTGCAAAAAGATGAGAAGTCCAAGGTGCCTAATGGTAACATGCAGATGTGGCACCACACGTCCTTTGTCTGCTGGCAGATGTGTAAAGTTCTTTGAACCAATAGATGTCAGGTGATTGAACACAGACAGCAGCAACAGCGGGAACTAGCCATAATGATGAAATGTTTGGGAAGTCAAGTTTGGATTAAGGTATTTGGTTCGAGCAGTTGAACAAGGCAGCAGACGAGGCTAGAGTAAACACAATCCTCCTATTTAGCTGTTGATTTATTATAAGTACCAAAATTACTTTTACTTCTACATGCAAAAAGGTACATTCAGCTTCTAAAATTGTATGTCCCAGGACTAGATTATGCAATAACATTGTGGCTCACTGTAAATTTCTTAGAAGCTAAGGAGAAAACATCTCGTTACTTTCATAAGTTCCTGCAGAAAAGAAGACTGTTATGTATTTTTTCCAGACTATTGGTGGAAATTTTTCTTCACATATAAAGAATAAACCAGTCCCGTATCCCAGCCCTTACCCAGTCTGGGAAAAAGCTCTTATGAAATAGCAGTTCTCTAAAATAAAAACACCAAAGACATATTAACTAGGGTTCTTTTTTTTATTGTTGGCATTGAATACAAATCAACATTAAATCTGAGACCATTTTTAGTGTCAGATTCCCAGATCTAAAATAGGGTATACAAATTTAAAAAATTGGCAAAAATGTTTTACTTATGTTTTATGCAGCTTGTAATGGTTGAGACTCTTCATTTAGAATTCAAACATCCCTCTCCAGATTCCATATGGAATAAATTTTAGGGGGTGCCAAAAGTAATGAAGAGATGCTTGGTCTAAGCAAATAATATATTTTAAAATTTCAATTATAGTAAGAAAGTAGATGTTCTTTATACAAAAGATAGTTTATTATCTTCTTCATCAAAGACTAAAATGTAGTTCAGCGTTCTATCCATGTTTATTTTTAAAACCATTAATCAACTAAATGGAGTATTGTCAGGAATCTTTTTGTTGCAATTAGTAAAAACACCAACTCAACTGATTTAAACAAAGAAGGGAAGGTTATTAGCTCATGGAAATGAAGAGGTAGTTCTAGTTATATGTAAGGTTTGGAGCAACAGTTCACAGTTCTCAGGCTTCAGATCTGTTTTTCTCCAATTCCTTCCACTTTGTCTTACTCAATATATTGGTGTTATTCTTAGGCAGACTTTCCTTTTGGTAGCAGAAAGGGCTACAACAGTTCTAGACCTTATACCTCATAAGTGCCATCCTGAAGAAAGACAGAATCCTCTGAGCATTCCCAGCAAAAGTCCCGGGGTCACTTGGGTGGGATTGACTTATGTCAAATGCCCACCCATCGTGGCCAGGTGGATGGAGTACACAAGTGTGCTTAAGCCAATTGAGGCCTAACCCCAGAGTTGAGGATGGCTTCAATCACCTAAGTACAGTTAAGAATGGGGATGGCCTGATTGTTTTTTTCTTTTTTTTTTTTTTTGAGATGGAGTCTCGCTCTGTCACCCAGGCTGGAGTGCAGTGGCGTGATCTCGGCTCACTGCAAGTTCCGCCTCCCAGGTTCACGCCATTCTCCAGCCTCAGCCTCCCGAGTAGCTGGGACCACAGGCGCCTGCCACCACACCTTTTTTTGTATTTTTAGTAGAGACGTCTTGTTAGCCAGGATGGTCTTGATCTCCTGACCTCATGATCCGCCCGCCTCAGCCTCCCAAAGTGCTGGTATTACAGGCGTGAGCCACCATGCCCAGCTGGGATGGCCTCATTCTTAAAGGAAAATTGAATAATTTGGGGGCAGCAGCAAATATTCCCTGCACCTGTGGATCTAAAAAAGGATACAGACTAGATGCTTAAGCTGAAACCAGTTGGGGAAAGTTTATCTGGTCCATCATCTCCTTTATCTTTCAGCAGAGAGAACTCATCCAATTCCTTTATTTGGGTATTTCTAGGTAGGGATATTGCAGCCTTATCTTTTAGAAAGAAATTCACTTTTTGAAGGAGTAGTGTAATCAGTAGATAAAGGAGAGTTTTCCCCCATGACTCTAGTAACCCATCAGTCCACTTAAATTGACTATACTGTCTGATTTGAAACTGTTCTCATTTCAGTGAACTACTTGTAGGGTTTAGAGAAAAGTTAAATTTGATAGGAATCATTTCACCAGTTTCACTGTAGGTTTTTAAACCAAATCTATAATGAAGTATTCCTATAGAACTAAATTTTCATACCATAAACGCTTGGTTGCATTTTATACTTATATCATTGTGTGAAGTGCCTCTTGTTTAAAAAAAAAACAAAAAACAAAAAAAAAAAACTCATAAAATGAAACCTAAAGTCTTTCCCCTTTATTTTTCCTGCCTGTCTACATAATATCATCCAGATATGCCCATTTCAATCCTGTGTGGCACATGCTCTTGTACTGTTTTTTACAGCTCTAAAATTGCCCTGGTTTGGCCCTTATTTGGATTTAACTTTTCACCCACAGCTGTTAGTTTTTGCAGAATAAGCAGTGACACTATTGCCCTGAGCAAATAGCATCTCTTTCATGTTGTTTACGAAGCTAAGCCCCAAATGCTGTTCTTAGATGTTGCCGGGGAGGAGTCTAAGCATTAGAGTGTGCTCCTTCCTCCCTCCCACCCTCCACCCCTAATCTCCAGGATGCAGCGCAGTCAAGAGTTGATGGACCTGCTTCACTTAAAGTTCAAAGATTCTCAGGGGAGCTCTAAACCTTTTGAACCTAAATAGCACTCCCCGAGGATCAAGGGAACATAAAAAGTGACACCATCATCATTGTCATGATCATCACTGTCATCCACATCACCACTATCTCTTCATGGTTCCTCTCTTCCTACACTTCCATGTCGGAAGAAAATGTTACTTCTCTTAACCCGACCATCTGCACATACACTTCTCTCATCCCATCTCCTCTGCCCTACTCCAAGACTTGACATGCCATTTCTACATTCTGCCTACTTGGAATGTAACTAAGGCAACAAAACAGACCTCTCTTCCTTCAATCTGTCAGTTCCACAAAAATGCCACCTTCTCATTGCCCTTCATGGCTACTGTCTTGGTGGTAAATAAAGTAGTCCATACCAGCTTCTTCAGCTCCTTCTACCCTCCCCATCACTCATATATTCTCCTAAAGTCTCTCTAGCAACTCTCCATATATATTGTGAGCCTACTGTGTAAAAAGCTAATCATTGTTAAGATAAAAAACAAAAAATACGATCTCTACTTTTAAAGCACTTATAATCTTATATTAGCTATTTCCCACCCTAGTTAAGCCACTGATAACCTTCAAAGGGTCCCCAGTGCCCACCTGCACATCAGATCTTAGCTCTTCCCTAAGCCTTATACTATACTTTTCCAGAACATTTGATTCGTTGGCCAAATATGGAAGTAAGTGGCAGAGCTAAAATTTGAACCCAAGTTCGTGGGGCACCAAATTGTGCACTTTCCTTATTATTACATTTGTAATTGCACTGATAATATATGAACATGTTGTCCCGTAAAAACCTGTATGATGCTACAGATAAAACTGAAGTTCCTTTTAGCTACCAGTCTCCTTCCTAATCCTCTCTTCTGTTCCTTAGTGGAAAACACTTTCATAGTGGTCATAGTTCCAAATAATTTTATACATATTTATATGTATGTAGCCATCCAAAATATATGGTATTTTGTTTTTATTATGTAAATAGTATCAGAGTATAAATATCTGTCAATAATATGCTGTCTTCATTCAACAGTATTCCCTGAGATTCATCTATATTGATACATATACTTTGTTCATGTACATGTATATTGATACATGTATATTGATACATGTACTTTGTTCTTTTAGCCACTTTGTGTATACCATGTACTTTGTTCTTTTAGCCACTTTGTGTATACCATGAAATGAATATAGTATGTTTTATTTATATATTCCCATGTTGGTAAACATTAAGCTCTTCTTCATTTTCCACTATTATAAATACTTCAGTGAACCTCTTTGGATGCAGTGAGCAATATATTTTGCTGGTTAAATCCCAGCTCTGGACTTACTAGCTGTGGGACCTTAGACGAGTTCCCTTAACAATCTGAGTTCCATTCTCTTCATGGAGTTGTGATGAGGATTAGATGAATAATGTATTTAAGGTGTGGAGTTACAGGCTTGGCACAAGGTAAGCACTCCAGATAAAGAGAGCTGTTAGTATTGTAAATGTTTGGGTCCTGAGCTGTATTCATTTTCAGTTTAATTGCTACTTCCAAATTGTCCTCCAGATTGGCTACATCGATTTATACTCTCATCAGCAGTATGAGAAAGTGTCCATTTTCCTAATTCTTGCCTACACCTTGTATTATCACCTTGCCTACACCTTTTTATTTGCTGTTCTGTCCAATGATAAAGGTCCTCTCAGTGACATTTTAATTTGCATGTCCCTTATTACTAATGAAGTATACCATTTTAATGTATTTACTGGCCAGTTTTATTTCTTCTGCAAATTATTTGTAGCCATTGCCCATGTTTCTATTTTTGTAGACCTTTGTAAAATTTAAAAATATATATTCTTGACCCTATTTTGTTACATGCCAGAAGTATTTTCTCTTATTCTGCCACTTAAATTTATCTTGGCTTAAGATGTATTTGTCTTTTAGAAGAATTTAATTTTATGAAGCCACATTTTTCAATCTATTCCTTTATGTGCTTTAGGCCTTAACAGTTGAGATTTGAATTCCAACTCTATCACTTACTGACTGTGAGGTCTAGAACAGCTTCATAATCTCTGGATACCTTCATTTCCTCAGCCATAAAATGAGAATAATAATAGTATCTACCTTATAGATTGCTGTAAAGTGTGTGAGTTAATATGTATAAATACCTGGCACAGAGTAAACACCACATAAGTGTTTTCTATTATTAAGTAAGCACTCTGCAACACAAAGTCAAACAGATATTCTCCTCTAGTATCATAATTGTTTCAGTTTTCTTTTAAGGTTTAAGTCTTTAATCCACCTGGAATTTACTTTTTATATGTGATAGTGGCATCTGTGTATTTTAATACAGGAAACGTGAATTTTCTCTATCTACATCATGTATCAATATCCATTTTCCTCTGATTAGATATAACACTTCTCTTATAGATAAAAATTTCATATATCCACAAGTCTGTTCCTGGAATCTCTTCAGCTAGTTGTCTGTTTTGACACCAACATTATACTATTATTACTGCAACTTACATAATGACTATATATCTAGCAGATTCATCCCACTCTTAACTACCTTTTAGAATTATCTTCCTAATTCTTACATAATATTTCATATTAATTTTGTGATCAATTTCTTAAGCTTTTCTTAAGAATCATGTTGGTATTTTTAGGGGATTACACTGAATATAGTTTTGCACAGAATGATTTTTCTGAAGACAAAGGACATATTTATAGCATTAGATTTTCCCATTTTTAAATTTGGTATAGCTTTCCATTTCAGGTCTTCCTTAATGCACTTTAATAAAGTTTTATACTTTTTGCAACAAAGCTATTTCATATTTTGTTAGGTTTATTCCTATATAACTTTTTTCGATGTTTTTTCTAATGTCAGTGGAATCTTTTCTCTTTTATAAATTCTAACTGGTTCCTGCTACTGTATTGGAATACAACTGGTTTTGTGGATCTTGTAACTAGCTAATGTGCTAAATTTTAAAAAATATTTTTAATAGTATGTCAGTTTGAGTTTCTTGTACTTTTTTAGGTAAGCAATTATATCCTTTGGAAATCCTGATCATTTTGTCTCTTTCCAATTTTTAGGCCTCATATTTCTTCTTTTTTATTGTAATCATCTAGGACCATGAATATACTGGATACCGGGAATGTTTGAGGCATCTCTTAACTTGTTTATGGCTTTAATGGACACTTACACTACTGGACCATCAAATCTGATGCTTGCTGTCAGTTTCAGACAGACACTTTTTAGTGAGAATCTCTGCTACACCATGCTGTTTCTCATTTTGTTGTGCTGAAGACCAAAACAATTAGCCTTAAAAGTGTATGTCAGCCTTCTAGAAGTCCTAGTAGATGTATTTATCACTGATTAAATTTTTAAGAATATAAGATTTTTAATTCACTTCATTTGCTTCGTACTTAGTTTTCAAAAGAGTCAAGCCCAATTGTATTATTTCTTTTCTTCCTATAACAAGTTCTTTTCTTGAATTGCTTGAATAGTTTGTCCCCTAATCCCCCATGGCCAGGCCTTTACCCAGCCCGGATAACCTCCCTCCCCAAACCCCCATCCCATACTGCAAGCAAATGACACTGGAGATTCTGAGTTGCATTTATTTGAGTGGCTTGTGGTGAGGTCACTTTAGTTCAGTGTGTTACGCTCCAAGAATAATTTAGTGACTTTACTTTTCTAAAGAAGCCAGGTTTGTAGAACACAACCAAAGTGTATCATATACATTCAGCAACAATAATAGTAAGGTAAATATAAATGTATTTGTTTGCCTTCCTCAGGACTGACTTTTATTCCTGAAATGTTTAAACCTCCTTCGAAGTAGAGGACTGCTCTGGTCTGGTCCTAGTGCTTCAAGAGTGAGGCTTGGTCCATTCTGACCGCCTTGCTCAATCTTTGTGCTCAGCCCTTCTGCTCATCTCTCTTGTCTCTGTACTAGAGCTTTATGTTTTATTTAGAGTCTCAGAATTCACTGGGTGAGGATGTGAAGGAGATGCTGCCATTATGTTTTCTTGAAAAATCCCTCAGGCAAAAAGGCCTCAATTAGTGAGAAAAGTAAGATTTTGCTACTTAAGCTTATGATGCAGGATAGGCTGAAGAAATATTTTAGTTTAGAGGGAAAATGTTTCAGAGGCCTCCAGAACTAATAGCTATTCTTTGTATTTCCATCATTCTCATTGTTGTTCAAGGATCTTAAAGACAATTTCATTCAACCACCTTCCTAAAGTTCTATGTGCTCATTAGGCAAGGCAGCTAATTATGGTTTGAAGCTCTGTTAGTCTAAAGAATATGCAAGTTATGTGTAGCCACTGAGCAATAAACATCGTTCACATACAGTAGATATCATTATTTGAAGCTAATTTGACAGTCTTGAAGCACTGTGCACAAATTGTGGCTCTTTCCATGGAAACTTGGCTCAATTGTTCTTTCTAAAGTACTCAGAATTCACTTAAAGGAGTTAGTAATGGGTCTTCAAAATGGTCTGACTGGAAATACTCCCTTCACTGTGTTTTTACTCAATCTACATTGATTCACAGTATAGAACTCTATTTAATTTTGTTCATTTTTTACCCAGAATCTCAATGTAGGTTGCTCTAAACTATTTATGTTCATTTAAGTGTACAAATGAGACTATCATGGGTTCAGTTAATCATAGTTAAGATGGGGCACAGTCTATCATGATGGCCATTTGCTGTGCAAGCAAAGGTGTGCACTGGCACGGCAGATAGAACCATTTTAGAAGGAGCTCACTGTCCCAGATCCATAAGCCTGAGGCTTTGGGGGCCGTTAATACAATTCAACTTCCCAAACTGGCATTTAACATTTAACACTGTCCTCAGAAGATCTCAAACTACATTACCCACCCTGGTGCTAGTGGTTTCTCTCCAGAGATTTAAATGCTCCCTGATATGCTCATTGAACTCCATTCTACCATGAGCATTCCCACCCAAGGGCCTTTGCCCCGCAGTCCTCCTGTCACTTTTCAACCCTCTTGTGCTTCAGTGGCCCTTCTCATAGCCCACTTCTCCTAAGTATTCTGACTATTCCAGCACATATGAGATTATCCCTACCTATAAACCCATAGCTCTTTATGAAGAATTAATTGTATATAGGTTTTTGGCCACATGTCTCAGTTTTTAAATATGTCGTTTTCTCAGATGAGCTCAAAGTTCCTTTAAATTTGAATATAAGGATATTTTTGGCTTTAAATGATATATTTTAATGTCTCCCACTCAACCCATTCTTTCATATTCCAGTGCCTAAGAATTGTGCTTGAAACTTAACCTAGTAGATCCCTATTATCATTTGTTGAATAAAAAAGTGGATTCTCTGCATGTGAGAGACAGTATTTGAATATTGGAGAAATTCGCAAATAACCTAACTTGACTAAATAACCAGAATACATCATAATTAGTTCTTAGCCTACTGCCAGGTAGAATCACATTGGTTATTTGCTTGGTTGGCTCCATGTTTTTTGTTTGTTTGCTTTACCTCGTTTTGTTTCATTTTGGAGAGATACTACTTTGCAGCTGTGCTGAGCCAGGCACTGTGTTGAGAGTTTACAGGTGCTTAGTACTAAGCTTGTATGTATCTGTTTATTTCATTCTAAAAGCACAAAGGATGCTTATAAAGTAATATGACTGATCTCTAACCAACATAACTAGAGGTTCCCCATTTAGATCATTGTTACTGCCTTCAAATTCATTGTCTTTTGAGACTACTCCTTATTCATTACACTGTAGTCACACTTCAGAGGTCTTTGCAAGGTCAATGTATGAAGTGTAAATGGATGATATGGTCAAGGAGAGGTAGAGGACAACAGGGTAGGAAGGTGCAAATTAGCTATTAATATTTTGCTCCATTCATCAATGAATTACTGTAAATGTCATGGGAGTTTTATTTATTTTACGAAGATATTAATTATGATTTGAAAGTTTGACTATATTTCTAACTCTGATTAGAAAATGTCTGCTCTTGCATTTCAGTATCACATTACTTTCCATGCAGAATGGAAACTGCTCTAGAGATACTGCCTAATTGAAAAAAAATTAAGTTTAATGTAACGGTAGTATTATAAGCTACCTAAATATTGCATAATGTTAATGAATGTGTAGTTTCTTCGTTTTGTTCAGACTGTTTAAATGAAAGGTTATTGCCCTCCTTAGTTGCTTTTAAATCTCTTTGGTTACTTTAGTTTACTATTCATAACAATTTGCAGTTATTAGCCCTCTTCCTAGACATGTCCTCCCCACTCAAATCTTTTTCCCTTCTTTCCTTTCTGAGTTTTATCCAATTACCTAGTGGTTTGAGGTGAGATGTTGGGGTCTGGTATGGTCAGACAGACCTGGGCTCCAGTCCTGTCCCTACTTCTTATTAACTGGGTCCTTAAGATGCCCAATCATCTGAAATGTAGCCTCCTCATTCAGATGATACAAATAGCATCTACATCACAAGAATGGGCTGAGGATTAGTTAGTAAATGTACCTGAAAGCACTTAGCGTGATGTTACCACAAAGTAAATATTCAAAAACTGTAGTTCCTTTTGTTGTTGTTAGGTTCAAAGTGCTTTTCGTAACAGTGGGTGCTATATTGTTTTCCTTCTTATTTTACATATATTTAAAATAGTTTTTATCAATTATGCATTAGTATATGAAGCTTAAAGTAATAAATACTGGATATATTTTGTTCACATTTAGCATATACATATAAATATAACATCTTGAATCTCTATGAAGTTTAAGGAACATGCCTTCTAAAAATATATATTAGTAGAAATTATTCTGACTACTTAACTACTTGGCTGGCCTGTCATCTAGTTTCCAAGAAAAGGTCAAAATATACATGTGGATCCAGGGAATTTAACCAGATTTGCTAAACTTCTTGAGGAAAAAAAAAAAAACTTCACTCTAGTCATCTCGTCTGCCTCTTTTCCTTTTCAGTTTCTTTGGGCATAATATTAGATTTGTTCCCAATGTGGTCATGCCCTTCTATTCCTGCTGAGTATGACTACAGTCCCATACTTCATTCTCAAGAAATGTTGGTCAGAGGTACATATGCACAAAGGTAGACACGCAAATTACCATAGGAGGCTGCAGCTGCCTGAGGCAGGTGAGGCCCATAGAAAATGTGAAACATACAGAATTTATTAAAAGGGAATCTCCACCCCAAAAGGGAGATATGAAATTCCATTATGGAAATAATTCCAGATGGACAGAGTCTTGAAAATAATCTTTTAGTGTGGGTGAGTTATAGCTTCATCTATATATCCAGAGAGAGAAGATACATACATACATACAGGCACATAGCATATACATTGTGATCATATGTATACTCAGGTTGACCTGTTGTTGGCTGTATTTAACTATATATGTCTGTAATTGAGTGTATTTGGTGTATTCAAAAGTGTCATTTTCACAATATATACTCAGTATATGTTATTTCACAAATAGCAAACAATATCAACATGGATGTCTGAGGAGGTATTCCATACACTTTGTTTTAAAGTTATTTTGCTTAACAACAACAACAAAAAAGTAGCTTATATAAGAAATCAAAGCAAAAGGAATTAATCAGAACAATGTTGGATAAAATCTTGAGTTTGGGATAAGCTCTTTTTAGAAATACATCAGATACTTGATAAACGGAAAATGTTTAAGAAGGCACAGAATAGTTCTATATTTATGAAAGAGGAATCGCTTTTGTGTTAATGATTATTTACTTAAAAACTATTTTTATGTATATGTACAAATAGTTGCTACACACTGAATTGAAATTTTTCTCATCACTCAAAATTTCCTCATCTCTTAGACTATAGAGCAATAATTTTTAAAGTACTATTTTAAGCATTATTATTCTTTTATTATTAAGTTTTATGAAGATCCATAATCCATACATATATAGCAAAAAAGTTCAGCTGCCCTGTTTGAGTTGGAAGCAGAAAGCTAAGAATCTCACTTACTTGGAATCTTCCTTTCCTCTTCCCTCCTCTTCCCTCTGCTTCCCACCTTCACCCTCCTCCTTCTGCCTCACCCCTGGAAATGAAGGACCTAGAGGTCCTGCAGCAAAATTGGGGGTTCTTCAGCTTTGTGTCGGAATGTCACTCCTGGAGTTAAAAAATCTAATAGCAATTAAGCATATGTTAGATTTTCTTAGAATGATAATATGTAAGCATTGATATTATTTTACGCATTTGGTCCTTTAGCAAATTTATTTAAGCAAGATATACTTTGGGGTTTTGTTATTATATTTTATTATTAGCATAAATAAATATTCCATTAAGTAGCCCAGTGTATAGGCCCAACCTGTCAGTGGATGTTACTTACCTGCCAAAACCTGAGTTATCTAGTGTTTATGATGTCTGTGCTTTTGCTCCAAGCCCCAAAGCAGGCTATTTAAGGAGAGAAGGTGGTTTTTCATCTTTTAAATATGCTTGGTATGACTAGAAACTAGATATAGTTATATATCAGATGATGTACCAGAAAGTTTCCTTTCTAGGAAAGCTAGATTGGAATAGGGCAAGACTGGAGTCAAGAAACCAGTTAGACTGGGTCGTTGACTGAGGAGAGATGATGAGGATCCAAATAGAGCAGAGTCAGTGGGGTTGGAGACGCTAAAAGAGATGGTAGAGCTATTTAGAAGATGGGATCAATAGTGAGTTACTGATTTGAATGTGGAGGCCAGTGGCAGGGGGAGAAGGGGGTGACTCTCCTGGCTCTGATCTGGACGACTCTGTGGTGCCATCCTGAGATAGGAAATAGGAGGAAGAATAGGTTTGAGACAAAAGAGTGAGTTTATAAATGGACATGTTGCTTTTGAGTACCTTTGGAGCATCCAGGTGAAGCCCTGGAGGCAGAAATGCAGTGGAGAGCTCTGGAAAGGGGATCTAGTCTTGGAGTCATTAATATTTTAGAAGTCCATTTGTTTTGTAATGAATTATGCAGATACCAAAGTGAAAATGTAATTCTTATAAATATGTAACTGTAGATATTTTAGAGAAAGCTGCCCTTGTAGTACCTGGATCACATGATCAATACTTCTCTCTTGCCAACCAGTGACATGGTGCTCTAATGGTCTCAAGAAAAAGCACTTGAGAAATGAAGAGCATCAGAGGAAAATTGATTCTGAAGTTGCACCAGTAAAGTTCAAATCATGGTGTAAAAACAAATGTCCCATCATTTTGCACTTTGTGTTAGGATGGTTTGTATTTTTTGTGGTAATTTTGGCATTATTATTTTCTCCCTAAGCAAGCTATAAATCTCCTGTAGTTAAAGACCTATCTTTACCTTTTTCCTTTTATTCTGTCTTCACCTATCAGCAGATGTCCCACCACAGTTCTTTGATATAAGAATACAGGCTTTGGGACCAGGCAGACCTCAATGTGAATCCTAGCTTTGCTGCTGACTAAGTACATGACTATAAACAAATCATTCCACCTCTCTTTACTCAGTTACCTCTTCTGTAAAATAAGGTCTGTGCTAACATTACTTATTAACTTGAACCACTTGAAATTGCTGATGTTTGGACTACAAAAACAGCAATTTCATGTGGCTTACCTTAATACATTGCCTTGTTATATTGAGGATGAGATACTGTTTCAAGTACCTTGAAAATGCTCAGTACATACATTTTTCATTAATTATTGTATGTTTGACTACTACTAACTCTATAAATATACCTCATTAATTCTTTTTCAGTGGTAGTTTATTTTAAAGGTATATCAAGTAAAGCTAATATTTAAATTGAAAAATCAAAAGCAAAAAATAATGTAGAATGACATGTCTCGCTATTGTAAGGTCTGTAAAATATGAAATATTTTCCAGAGCTATGTTGCCCAAGTCTTTCTGTTCTTTGTGTAAGCTTAGATTACAAATCAAGTTACAGTTACAAAGGCAAAATCTAAATGATTTATTAGTTTTCATTTTGATCATATAGAGGTCGATGAAATGCACAAGGAAAGTTCTTCAGTCTTATAAATGACTAACTGAGACAAAACACAAAATTTCTATTCTCTTCACTTTTTATTCAGTCAGTGTATTGAATGATGATTTTTATTATACAAACTACAGTAAAATTTCAATTGTCTGGAGATCAATTATCAGCCAACTTCAACTAGAACACAAACCAAAAGCCTGCAAGTTATTAAAAAAACACTTTGTGCAATTAAAATAGATACCACAAAGTGCATGCGTAAAATCTCTCATACTTTTGTTTTTATATTTCCATAATAAGAACTTTTAAAAAATAAATAAAGGCAGATGGGAAGAAAGTACTAAAAGTTATTTTTAGATGGTCTCCAAGAGCACATCATCTTCAGGTAGCTGCTTTACTTAATGAAAGGAGGAGAACAGCCTCTCAGATACTCCTGCTTTGCTTGGGTCTGAGGGATAATCCCAATTTAGCTGTTTGAAATCTGGCAGTGTTAACAATTTTGACCGCGGCAACTTCTACCCTAAGAAAGAAATGCTTTGGTGAGATAATAACGCATGGCAACTGCTCTTTCTTACCTGTGTCTCTGATACTCTAAGCTGCATTAGTAGATTGCCAGTAATAAATATTTCTTTAAACACCTGCTGTGATGATGTCTTGGATAAATTAATTTATCGATTTAATGTATCAATAAATTAAATCATTTCAGAAAAATCTCTTGTCCTTTCCTCCCATATAAACCTGTTAATTCCAACTTTATATACGGTTGTGACAAGTGTGATGATCTGATTTCTCAAAGTATCCAGCTAACTTAGGAACCACGGACAAACAGCTATGAAAACAAAGGAAGAGAGAGAAATACATAGAAAAACTAAAAAACCACAGCATAGTATGGAAACAATTAGAACAGAGATTCCAAACTCCATGGGCCATATTCAGCTCACAAACTAGTTTTGTTTAACTCTCACGATGTTCATCTACATGGTGTTTTTCTTTTGTCTTGTTTTGGTTGCTAGCAGTTAAATATCAGGTAATTCACATTTTTTAAAAGTTTACTTCAAGTCTTTTCTTGAAGTATTGAAGATCTAGCAACACTGCATCTACATTCCTAAAAGATATTCATTCTTGGGAGTTTAAACTGACTGCAGTGTATGTGGTTCCAGTTTACGACAGCCCCCACTTTTATGGAGGGCATTTCAGTATCCCTAGTTCCTACCCTTCCCCATTATCTCCCCAACACGGAGGCCCAGTGTTGTTTGCTATTTATCTTTGTGTGTTTTTAAAAATAGTCTGGCTGAAAAGAAACTGAACAATATACTTGTTACATCTGAGTCACCATCAAAAGCGAGCAATAGGAAGGCAGGCCTAGAGGAATGAGTGGCGGATACAGAAAGGGAACAAATGCATGTCTTTATGGAGGAGAAGGATATTTCTGTGTGTTATGTGCAAACAAAGTGTGTCGCTGTCAAAATAATGTATTAAAGCACCTGAACCTGTTCCCTTTATCTACCTGGGCCCTTGAGGCATTGGGGTTTAGTAAAGATCTCTTCAGTAGTTCTGAGCACAGCTTCTTACTACAGCAGAGTGAAATCATTATCATTAAGCAAAAGTTTGCCTAGATCTAATAAAGGCTATTGAAAAAGATAATCAAGAAAGTAAAAATTTCCAGAACTATTTCTACCCAAAATAGTTATTAATAAAATGAGAAACCTTTGGTGTATGAGCTGAGCCATTTGAAATTGTCCGTATTTAACAATTTTGACCCACAAAAGTGGCAATTTCACATGAAATAACCCACTGTAAAGTAAGATTGTGCTACATGTTTATTTTACTTCTATGGAACTCTTTCTTTTCCACAATACCAAACAAATGAGACAGCGCTTTATCCAGGTTAAGAACATTTATAATATACTGAAGAATGGTTACAAATATTATGTAACTCTTTTAAAAGCAATTAAAACACTAGATCATGCTTCATTACAGTCTTAAATGCAGCTTATGTTCATGGATGTGATAATATACTCAGTAAAATCATTAAAAATATTTTTCAGTTGATAAGCCCTCCAATATGATCAGATAGTGGCTTTACAAATCCTCTAATCCCCTGAAATGTAATACTGTCTCTGGAGAGGCTTACTTTGTTTAGCATCTAATAAAATCTGTTCAAGAAATTAAGTGCATTGCACTTCGTTAGTTCTCCTTTGTGGATGCAACTTGCTCCTTTTATAGGGTTCACTTTAGAAACAGATTGTCACCTAAAATTCAGTAGATTTTACTATATAAGAAGCTTCAATAAATTCAAAGTACTTAAGTAGAAGCTTTTGGGAATGGAATTTCATTCGAAATCTTTCATTACTTGATGTCTGAAGAATTCTACCCAGTAATGTATTTAATGCACACAAATAATTTTTAAGCTCATAGCAGTTACTACATGCTGTAAGCATATCTAAGAAACTGAAATGTAATCATCAGTAGAGAGAGAATTACATTATCTGGTATTCTTTAGTTAGAACAGTTTGTTTTTTGAAAGCATAAAATTTTAGAGAACTAAAATGTTAAATTCTGCCTTTTAACCTTCAAAGCTATTATCACCAAGGATAAATTGCATTTCTTAAACTAATAATAGTTTGTTTATAACTGTATATATAAATATTTATGATATTACTGATTTGGGAGAACTGTCAGTCATAGTCTGTTTTCTTGAAGACATCTCTTGACCTGAAAAATAGTTGGCTGAATATAATGACTATTACATATATTGTGGGTAGATGATAGAAAGAAGTAAATGGAAGCATAATACTATTTCATCAAGATTTGCTTCAATTAAACCAAGTAGAATTAACCTTACTAAAAGACCAACTCAGTCAAGTCTTGTTAATAGACTGATTTTAGCAAAGACAATCCTTACTGAAACTACTCTTTTACAAAAAATATCAGGTGTTTATTTGTTTGTTTTCATATATCTTGAAGTAAAAATATTTAGCGTATGTAAGGTGCTGGTTACATCAGAAAAAATGTTTCAAATATGTTACAAAGTAAAGATTCAAATTATCAAAACTATTTCTTGAGGCTATTTGGAAAAGTTTCAAGTGTCCAAAATTTTTTTTTTTTAATATTTAGGGGGTACAAGTACAGATTTGTTGAAATGCATGTTTTGAGTGGTGAAGTATGGGCTTTTAGTATAGCCATCACCTGAATAGTGAACATTAGACCCAACAGGTAATTTTTCAACCCTCACTCCCCCTCCTCAGGATTTAATTTTAAATATTATTTTACTCAATGGTAAATATAGTTCTCCAGTTGATAAAGTACATCTAGATGTATACAACTTACATTTAGAAAATCGTCCAGTCATTTGTATGGAATAATCTAAATTTAAGTACAGTGACCTTTGAACAATGTGTAGGGGCACCAACCTCCCATGTAGTCAAAAATCCTCTTTTAAGAGGAATGGAGTGCAGTGCCGCAATCATAACTCACTGCAGCCTTAAACTCCTGGGCTCAGGTGATCCTCCCACACCAGCCTTCCAAGTAGCTGGGACTACAGGTGCCTGCCACCACACCTGGCTAATTTTTAAAGTTTTGTAGAGACAGGGAGGGTCTCACTATTTGCGCAGGCTGGCCTCCAACTCCTGACGTCAGGCTATTGCTCTCACCTCGGCCTCTCAGAATGCTGGGATTACAGGTGTGAGCCCAGCCCTTATAACTTTTTTATTGTGGCCGGGCGCGGTGGCTCAAGCCTGTAATCCCAGCACTTTGGGAGGCCGAGACGGGCGGATCACGAGGTCAGGAGATCAAGACCACCTGGCTAACATGGTGAAACCCCGTCTCTACTAGCCGGGCGAGGTGGCGGCCGCCTGTAGTCCCAGCTACTCGGAGGCTGAGGCAGGAGAATGGCATAAACCCGGGAGGCGGAGCTTGCAGTGAGCTGAGATCCGGCCACTGTACTGCAGCCTGGGCGACAGAGCAAGACTTCGTCTCAAAAAAAAAAAAAAAAACTTTTTGATTGCCCCCAAATTAACTATTGATGGCCAACTGTTGATCAGAATGCTTACTGATAACATAAACAGACAGTTAACACATATTTTCTATGTTATATGTATTATATACACTGTGTTCTTACAATGAAGTAAATAGAGAAAAGTCATTAGAGAAATGCAAATCAAAACCAGAATGAGATACCATCTCACACCAGTTAGAATGGCCATCATTAAAAAGTCAGGAATCAACAGATGCTGGAGAGGATGTGGAGAAATAGGAATGATTTTACACTGTTGGTGGGCATGTAAATTAGTTCAGTCATTGTGGAAGACAGTGTGGCAATTCCTCGAGGAAAGATCTAGAACCAGAAATACCATTTGACCCAGCAATCCCATGACTGAGTGTATACCCAAAGGAATATAAATCATTTTGCTATAAAGACACATACAGATGTATGTTTATTGCAGCACTGTTCACAATAGCAAAGACTTGGAACTCAAATGCCCATCAATGATAGACTGGATAAAGAAAATGTGGCACATATACACCATGGAATACTATGCAGCCATAAAAAAAGGATGAGTTCATGTCCCTTGCAGGGACATGGATGAATCTGGAAACCATCATTCTCAGCAAACTATCACAGCAACAGAAAACCAAATGCCTTATGTTCTCACTCATAAGTGGGAGTTGAACAATGAGAACACATGGACACAGGGAGGGGAACATCACACACTGGGGCCTATTAGGGGGTGGAGGGCTAGGGGAGGGATAGCATTAGGAGAAATACTTGATGTAGATGACGGGTTAATGGGTGCAGCAAACCACCATGGCACATGGTGTAACATGTAACAAACCTGTAAAATATAATAATAAAAAATTAATAAGAAAATCATAAGGAAGAGCAAATGTATTTATTATTCATTAAGTGGAAGTGGATCATCATAAAGGTCATCATTCTCATCATCTTCACATTGAGTAGGCTTAGGAGGAGGGGCTGGTCTTTCTGTCTTAGGGGTGGCAAAGGAGGAAGAGGAGGCAGGAGACACAGCTACACTCAGTGTAACTTTACAGAAATACAGCATAATTTTCATCTATTTTCCTTTTTCACTAAAAGTGTATCTCTATGGTACCAATTCTTCTTCCACCATTTGCTTTAGTTTCAGTGCCCACTTCATAGAAGGGTCCAAGTCAGAAAAAAAAAGTCCAAAACCATCTTGAGTAATGGGAACCCTTCTGCCAGATTGTCTGATGTCAATTTGCTTTCTTTCACAGCTTCTTCTACATCTTCATCCTCATATTCTGGAACTAGTTCAGAAGTACTTATCTTCATCAAGTCATCTTCTGTTAATCGCTCTGGTGTAGTGTCTATTAGTTCTTGAATTTCCTGAAGATCAGATCCTCATCTTGAAATCCTCTACCCCTCACCTTCTTTTTCTTTTCTTTTCTTTCTTTTTTTTTTTTTAATCATATCCACAATCTCATTTGTGATTTTCTTGATTGGCTCTGTCATAAATCCTGTGAAGTCATGCACATCTGGACACTTTTCTCCAGCACTGATTGTTTTCACAGATACATATATATATTCACAGATACATATATATATATAAATATGAAGAATGGCATCTTCAATGATGTCATGCTTCCAGACTTATATATTCTGTCTGGGTTCTCTTTCACAGCATTGATCATTCTTTTCAAAAAGTACCATGTGTAATGAGCCTTAAAGGTCCTTGCAATTTCCTGATCTGGAGGTTGAATTAGACACATTGCATTTGGAGGCAAGTAGACATTTTGATGCCTTTGGTGTTAAACTCATGGAGTTCTGGGTGGCCAGGGGCATTGTCCAATATCAAAAGAACTTTAAAAGGCAGTTTCTTCCTGGCAGGGTGCTTCTTGACTTCAGGGATAAAGCATCCAAGGATCCAGTCCAGAAAAAGGTTGTCATTATCCAGACTTTCTTGCTGTACAACCAAAAGATTGGCAGCTGGTATTCATCTTTTCCTTTCAAGGCTCATGGGTTAGCAGCTTTATAGATAAGGGCAATCTTGATCATGAATTCAACTACATTTGCACAAAACATAGTTAGCCTATCCCTTCCTGCCTTAAATCTTAGTGCTTACTTCTTTTCCTTACTAATGAATGTTTTTTGTGGCATTTTTTTCCAGAATAGGGCACTTTCATCTACATTAAAATCTGTTCAGACAGATATCCTTTCTCTGCTATGATTTTCTTAATGCCTTCTGGAAACTCTGCTATCTCTTGGTTGACAGAAGCTGCTTCTGTTATTATCTTGGTATTTTTTAAGCCAAACCTCTTTCTAAAATTATCAAACCATCCTTTGCTGGCATTAAATTCACCACGTTTAGATCCTTCATCTTCCTTTTGCTTTAATTTGTCATTTACTGTAATGACTTCATTTTTTTCTTAAATTATACTAAAGTCTATAGGTATGCCTCTCTTATAGTAATCCTATGCCCACATAAAAGCTATATTTTCAATACGAGATTAAAAAGGTGTAGAATTTCACAAAAAAAATGCCAAATTTTCATGCCTGCTGGCCTTGCTGCAATAGCAGCTTCACAAATTCTCTTTTCTTATTTTCAATGATCTTTACCTTGAATTCATTTATTCTGATATGGCAGGCAACTGCAGCTGCAAACCTCAGTCTATAGTATGTATCAAGCAATTCAACTTTTTCTTGTAATGTCATGGCTTTTCTCTGCTTCTTGGGAGCATTTCCAGCATCACTAGTTGCATGTTGTATGTCCCATAATGTTATTCCAGGTTTACAGTATTGCATTAAAATATACAAGAACTGCAAGAGATCACTTTTTACTCTGATATGCAATTTACTGGAGAGATGTACTGCTCACGTGGAGATGATTAGTGTCACAGTGTTTTAAGTGGATGCTCACAATACTCACCTTCTAATTGGCTCTGCAGTGAACAGTACTTGCACAGTCATAATAATATAAATATCTTCTATTTTATTTATTATCCTGCCACACTGAAAGTGAAGACAAGGACTTTCTTTTACTCATCTTTTTTTTTAATCTCCTTTGTTATTTTGCATGAAGTAATCATACAACATATATTAGTCAAATTAACCTAAAGTTTAATAGTTCTTTGCATAATGTATTTCTCAACATTATTGACCCTCTTTAACTTCATAATTCTTAAACAAAATAATGATGCAGAATACTTCTGGTTAACATGAAAGTGAGTATCCCCATCCAGAAAGGCACATCCAGCAATTCTTTTGTTACAGTCATGAATCTCCAGTAGTATACCAGTCCCTGAAGAGGTGGGAATGTCTTTGAAGAGTCCCAGTTTCACATTCCAAAAATGTCAGGAAAGAGGGTTCCAATGGACAGACCATGTTGATGAGCCACCTACATTGTCTGTCACCCTGCCTCCAAATGGAGGAGATTGCCAGAAGTGAAGGGGGCAAGAGGATGACAGAGAGAAAGTGCCAGAATTCAACACAAAAACGACCTAAATCATTGTTATTAATACCATGTAACCTCTTGAACATAGAAACCTGAGAGGACAAGTGTGTTGGTAACAACACTGGACACACAGACAGCTCTAGCTCATGAATCACTTTCCCGTATTCCCGACAGATAACCAACCCGTCAATCAAAGAAGAAACAATCTGAAAGGAACACACATAGGATCACTTACAGTCCTATTAACTTGCATTTTATTTGAGAGCACCATTTGCAGAAAAGTGGGGATGGGGAGTGAAGTGAGACCAACAGAACAGGAGTGACGTTTGTGGATCTTGTGTCTAAAGGGTTTTGAATCTATAAAAATTAAAAGAGCCTGTGAAGTTCCAGTTAAATAAATTGCTACAGAACAATGAAAACATGTCCTGATAAAGGTATTGACCTAAGATACAAAGGAAGAATATAGCTTCAGACGTTAAAAGCTAGATACATAAGAAGGGTAAGAAACCATGTTAGACTTAGGCTTCTTCACAGCAAACTGATGCACCTATCTATAAAGCCTCGAAGGTAAAATTAAGGATGATCCCAGAATTCAGTATTTAGCCATGTTGTTCTTGCCCAAGCATGAGGGTACCAGTCTTCCTCAAGCATACAAGAACTTAGGGAATATATGATGAATCTTTCTTTAAAAAAAAAATAAATGCTTAAAGGTGGTATCTAGCCACCAGAGATTAATCACAATAAAGATCTCAAGAACTTTAAAAAATTGTGGATAATCATATGCTAAGTATAGAACCAGAGGAAAACAACCATGAGAATTGTGGTTACGAGAGAAGACAGAAACATTAAAACCTGACAATGTAAAAATAATAATATAGCTAACAAAAATAAAAGGAGGAAGAGGGAAAAGGGACAAGTGCTTGCCAGTTTTCTCATCTTTCCTAGAACTGATTCCTAATAGATTCTATCTGAATTTAAAGTGCATAATTTTTTAAATGACTCCAAATTATTAAAGGTTCCATAAAATTTTGTATCAATTGATGTAAATTATTTTTAAAATTATTGTATTTTATGGTAAAGAAATAGCTGAAAATCTGTGATTCTTATAGTTGCAATTCTATTTTGATTAAATTTATGTAAAAACAAATACATTTTTAAAAGCATGTGTAATTATATATATGAATGAGATTTATGTAT
Organism: Colobus angolensis palliatus; assembly: GCF_000951035.1. NCBI lineage: Eukaryota > Metazoa > Chordata > Mammalia > Primates > Cercopithecidae > Colobus > Colobus angolensis. The sequence goes on along the minus strand of NW_012116243.1, from coordinate 2,600,809 downwards.
AAATCTCCACACATGTATAATTATCTGTAAGAGTAAGATTTATATATAATGTCCCCCAGGGTGGATCAGCTCCAGATGGTTTTCTTCTTAAGTCATTGCAGGCAGGATTCAGATTATTTGCAACTGAGAATGGTTAGTCAGGTTTGGGACACATGCCTACCCCTGGCCTAAAGAAGGCAGGGAATCTTGGATCATATGCCCTAAATGACATCCTGTGGAAAGGAAAATTGAGAGTTTCTTGTGAGAAAATGAGAATTGATGCCAGGCAGGTAAAAACCACTGATGTCCCCCATCTTTGCCTCACTTTAAAATTTGCAGTAAAGTAAGCTTCTCTCCCACTCAGTATGCCACTAGAGGAATTAGCTGATTTAGTTTCTTTATCAGATCTGTTCCTTCATTCCTTTCAAAGTAATTACAGGCTGCTTCTTCCCTGTCTCATGACACTGATTATTAGCTAAAGCTAATTCATCAGCTGGATATAGGTGAAACACCTTTAGCTATCTTTCAGGAAAAGCTTAGTAAATTATTTGTCATTCTCCTACCCAAGAAATGTTCTCCCTGTAAGTAAAAGTTTATTAGATACCGTGAGAGGTCTTTGGGTTCAGCCATTTTCTGTCCCAGCTATAATTAGAAAGCTAGACAAATTATATCAACTCCTAGGGAAAAATCCACACACATACTCTTTTTAATAAATCCAATTTACTCTATTTGCTTGGTATTAACAACTGTTAATGTTATGTCCAAATTCCCTTCCTTCCTCGTTGGAAAGAACTATATCGCTACAGCCAGTACATACAAATGGATAGTTAATTACTCGGCACAGAGGGTTATGTGATTCATCACTGCAGTGTGGAAGTGAATGTTGCCAACTGTTAGCTTTTTCCAAACTGCATAGTGTTATATGGTTTATGTCGCAATCAATGGTGGCAAAACTCCAGAAAGAAATACCACCTAGGTGTCAGAGACTCATTAAACTGATCAGTCTGTCGTCCTTCGTCAGTGATTTCCGAAGCTAGCTATGTATCAAAATCACTTGGTGACATTTAAGGAAAAAGAAAAAAAAAAAGACAGCCTTTATCCTCAAACCCACTGGAATCAGAATATTGTTGGTTGGGTCAGGGACAGATTCAGGATTTTGTAGTGCCTGAGGATTATATACAATATGAAAGCGCTCTGTAAGAAAAAGAATACAACACTATCTTGTTTTTACAGACTTTCCAAAACATATTACCATGTGAATACACTTCTAGGACCTTCTAATGTATAGGTCCATGTAAGTGATAAACCCTGAAGCTCAATCTTCATTAGCTTCATGCTAAATCTGCCTGTGAGTTAAGGCCTATGGATAAATGTGTGTGATATTGGTGTATATATATGTGTGTGTGTGCACATGTGAGCAGTGTGCTTGTGTGCATGGTTTAAGCTCCCAGATGAGCAGATCCAGAACCGGGCCTCTCACTTCTGTATCATCCATCCTGCTTATTCTATGCACCTCAACTTTTTTCTCTCAATGTTTCCTTTCCCTCCCTGTTTTGTTACTCCCTCTTGTGCTTTCTTTTTCTACTTTCCATTCCTTTGATTGTGTCCCCTACTTTTTCATTAGTTCCTAACCCTGACAATGATACCCGCAAGTCCCATTGCTGGAGTTTTGGATTGAAATAATTGCTGGACTTGAGAGATAGACAGGTATATTAGACAGCAAACTGGGAATGGAAGGGGCCATTGATAGGAAGATAATAGAGAAAATCAAAAACAATATAGAAAAATTATTATTTGCTGTATTCTAATCTAGTTCTCTACTAAACTATCAAAACTGGAAATGTTTTGAATTTCATATTTTTATTTCCTTTGCCTTTCTTATGGAAGAAATGCCCATAGCAAAAATCATTGCAAATATCTACGCTAATCCACATTCCAGACAACCGCCTCCGAGTTCCAACTGTACTGGTTGCCGTTAGGGAGAAACAATTGTGCTACATTTTCCGTGTTTAGTTTTAGTTTGTAAATAGCTTTATACTTTTTTTCCCCACATAATTTTACATGATTTTAGGTGTTGGATTTTGGCACCAGTAAGTAGGTTTGTTTGCCTTGGGGAGCACTGGATTAGAGAGAAAACTCACTGTAGGAAATGTCAAGTTCTCAGTTTTACTCTGGAAAAATTAAGTGATCTATTCAGTAGAAGCCTTTTAAAAATGTTTTTCTTTTTACTTTGTAAAAATAAAGCATGCATAATGTTGAAAAATTTTAAATACACAAACATTTAAGGAAAAATATGTATTACCTATAATCTCCCCCTAGCAAAGACATCTCAGTGACACAGTCATCACAGTGATTAACATATTTGTAGCTACCCAATAAATACTTTTAGAATAAAAGAATAAGTGTGAACTCTAGACCAATGAACAAGACCCCTTTCTGATTTTTCCCCAAGTGCTTATAATTGTAATAACTAATCTGTACACATACACAGTCCCTAGATTACATTGGTTTCAGTTATGATTGTTCAATTTTATGATGGTGTCAAAGCAATACACATTCAGCAGAGATGGTACTTAGAGTTCTCATACAACCATTTTGTTTTTTCCTTTCAGTATAGTATTCAATAAATTATATGAGATATTCAATAACTTTATTATCAAATGGGCTTTGTGTTAGATGATTTTGCCCAACTGTAGGCTGATGTAAGTGACTGAGCACATTTAAGGTGGGCTAGGCTAAGTTATGATGTTCTGTAGGTTGGGTATATTAAATGCACTTTCAACTTATGATATTTTAAACTTATGATGGGTTTATTGGGACATAACCCCATTGTAAGTTAAACAGTATCTCTATTTAAACAAATAGATATTGTATAATAAGAAAGACTCATCTAGACAATGATGATGCAAAGATTAATAAGAGTGGTCTTTGCCCCCTCAGTGGAGTTTATATCCAGTAGAAGAAATCAGTGTATTCCTACCAATCCAAGGACACTTAGACATACAAGGACACAAAGAGCAACTATGTAAAATTCCATGTAAGAAATTTCCTTCAAAATCTAAGAGCCAAGAAATTTTTTTTTCTTTTTACATCCTTGAGTCCTCTTTTTCTCACTCCACATTCAATCTATGAGCATATGCTGTTGGTCCTATCTTTAAAATCGATTCAAAATTCAACCCCTTCTCTCCATCTCTATTATGCAGCCCTAGGCCAATCCATTATCACTTCTTGCTTGGATAATTGCAATGGCCTCGTTATTGGTCTTCCTGCTTCTGTTCTTACCTCCTTACAGTCTGTTCTCAACCCAGAAGCTGGAGCAATTCGTTGAAAATTTAACTTAAATTATATCACTCCTGTGCCCCAAATATTTCAGTCAATTCCCGTTTTATTTAGAGTGAAAGCCAATATTGTTAAAAATGGCCTACGAGGTTATTTTTCCATCCTCTTTTCCATTAACTCCCTGATCTCATCTTAATGGCACTCCATCGTTTTGGAACAAGCCAGCAGTCTTCCTACCTCATGGCCTTGGCACTGGGTTTTCTCTGCATGGAAAGCCTTTCCCATAGATATCTTTATGGCTTACTACCCCAGCACTTCAGGTTTTGGTCAAATGTCACTTTCTTTGTGAGGCCTTCCCTAGCAGACTTCATTAAAACCTCAACACTCTCATCCTGGTCCCTGCTTTATTTTTCTCCAAAGAATTATTGCCATCTGACAAATTATATATTCTACTTACTTATTTGTATCCAGAATACAAGTTCCACAAGACCAGGAATTTGATCTTTTTATCCCCAACCACTGAAACATTTACCTGACACATAGTGGGTACTCAATTTGTATTTGTCGAATAAAAGAAAAGATAATCTATTCACTCTGCCATTATCCCCCATGTTCTTCCCTTTTCCTCCAGTTTCCTTTGCTTCACTATCAGAATACTTTTACAATGTTTATTGGTCAGTCTGACAACATGTGTGTTTTCACCAACCTTCGTGTCTTATAAGTGGCGTTCACTGAAATCGCATCCTACTCTGATGCACACTAGGTCAGACAATTTTTTTTTTTTCTTAAGACAAGATTTCACTCTGTCTCCCAGGCTGGAGTACAGTGGCGTGATCTTGGCTCAATGCAACCTCCACCTCCCAGGCCCAAGCAATCCTCCCGCCTCAGCCTCCCCAATAGTTGGGACCACAGGTGTACATCACCATACCCAGCTTATTTCTTTTTTATTTTTTGTAGAGACTAAGTTTTGCCATGTTGCCCAGGCTGGTCTCGAACTACGGGCCTTAAGCAATCTTCCTGCCTTGGCCCGCCAAAGTACAGGGATTACAGGCATGAACCACCATGCCCAGCTTCAATTTTTTTTTAATCTGAGACCTGCTTAAAACTGATACTCTGTCTTTACAGTGGTCTGAAAAACTCAGTTTAGAGAGCTGGACAAGGTGGATATATGACAGAGACACTAATGTACTTTTCCATCTCTGCAAACTAACATATTTAAACTCAGAATTCATTTCTCATAAAGTGAGGAAATCTAATGTAATGTCAGGATTTTGAAAAGGATGCATAATTCTTTGATGAGTAATATATGTATTTATGCAGGCTGGAATAAAAAAGAATCATTGAACCAGGGACTTTAGGTTCTCAGCTAATGTTAGAGTTGTAAGGTTCTTTTTCTTCCTCATCTTTAATTTTAAAATTTAATAGGAGATTGTCAGGGGAACCTAACATTCTACTAAAAGGGTTGGTTCCCACCAAATACTGCACCACTGAAAACCAGAGCAGTGGATCAGGTTCCTGTTAAATATAGGTTCTAAATATGCCCCTTGTTTATGACATTTTTGGAAGTCACATAATAGGAATCATTTCTACATACTCAATCAAATTTGTGTCTTTCTGTTTTCAAAATAAAAATAAATAAGGGACAATGGGTAAATGCTTACCCTTCCTGCTGATGCTTAAAACACATTTGTTTAAAAAATTCTTCACTTGAACTGACTTTTTCACCAACTTGTTCATCTCACAGGAAGGAAAGCAGATGCAACCTATAAATAAGTCTTGCATTACTGTTTCAGGAGTTACAGGGCAGGAGAGCCTCTACCCAGAAAGGTCAAGGGCCACAGCCAGCTTGCTCCCTTTGTGAGTCAGACAATACCTGAGTGTTGCTATTCTGAATTCAATAAGCAGAGTTATATAAAACGAATGCCACTGCATGCAGCTGCTTGAAAATGGTAGCACAATTCAAATTTTTAGTCTCTAATGTTATCCACCGTTGATGGGCAATCATTTTTATTATTTGTATTTTTCCACTTGATTTTCAGAGATTCAAAGTTTCTAAATAAAAAATACTCCACCATCTTTAAAATTTTTACAAACAATTGAGCATTTGCAACATTTTCTATAACCTTATTTTTCCCTGAATTTACTTAAGCTTCATGTCTTCAGATTACATGGGAAATTATCTGGTGTTTAGAAAGGTATTCTTTGCTGTAGTCTAATAACAGAAAAATTATGTGCCTTCCCATCATTAATTTAATTTAATAGATATCTACTAAGTATTACAAGGGTAGAGGCACTCTGCTAGAATTATTTTAAAGTATGACACCATGATAAAGGTAATACAATACCATTAATCTTTAGGGAAATGGAAATTAAAACCCACGAGAAGGTACTACTACCTACTCACTGGAACAGCTGTAATTCAAGAGAGACACGTTATCAAGTACCAAGAATGCAAGGGAAACTGGAACTTTGCATACATACTGGTGGCAATGTGAAATGGTACAGCCACTTTGGGAAAACACTTTAGCAGTTATAAGTTAAATATACACTTGCCATGTGACCCACAAATTCCACTCATAGGTAATTACCCAAGTGAAATGAAAACATATGTCCATACAAAGACATGTATGCGAATGTTCACAGCAGCATTATCTGTAATAGCCACAAGGCGGAATCCACCCAGATGTCCATCAGCAGAATGAAATATTATACAGCATTGAGAAATGAATAACACTACCAGCATACGTAGCAACGTGGATGGCTCTCACATGCGTAATGGGCAGCTAAAAACCCAGGAGAATGTTTGGTGTTTGACTCTATATCAAGTTCAAAACAGGAATGGTAATATGTGTGATTGGAAGTCAAGATCATGATTATCCTTGTTGGGAGAATAGAAGTGACTAAAGTGGGGGTGAAAGACCGCAGGCGTGCTGGACTTGCTGTTTCTCAGCCTAGAAACTGTCACACAGCTGTGTGAACTTTGCTAAAATTCATCAAGGTGTACCCTTCAGACATGTGCAACTTTCTACAGTTAGTTATGCTTCCAGAAAGTTAATTAAAACTATGAAAAATGAGTGACACTTGATTTTCAGACATTCAGAGGTCCTAGATAAAACACACTCCTTATTCACTGCTTCAAGGATTTTACAATCTAATGGGGAAGACAGACATGTTGATAAATAATTTTAACATGAAACAAACTCTGGTAAGTGCTACATTAGAAATATAAAATAAGTACAATGAAGAAAAGGAAAATGTTTACAAAATGTTGCAAAAAAAGAACGATCTGGAAAAATGTTTTAGAGTGTGGTCAGTGTGCAGTTTACTATAGAAAATAGGAGGAATATAATAATGTACAAAAGTGGATGGAAAGGACATAAATTAGAAGTAAAGAGATTTAAAAGTATTGGATTATATACAAAAGTAACTACCGTTTGAGAGACCAAATTGTTTTAAAGTGTCAGAACACATTAGCTATTTATATCCTTAAAAGGAAGCTCTTTTGTTTTCACTTGACTGACTTTGCCCAAGCTGTAGGTTATTGTCTTCCAGTGGTTCTCAGCCCTAGCTGCATATCAGGATCACAGAAACTTTTATAGCTTCTCCTGAATCAGATTCTCCAGGGGTGGGACTCAGGTATCTGTACTTTGAATAGGCACCTGTGATTCTCCTGAGCAGCCTGAGTTAGGAATCACCCCTGTAGTCCCTGTGGGGTGGAGGGAGCCTTCACAGGGACCATCAACGCAACAGATGGTTCTGAAAGTGTCATTTCTTTGTTTTTGGAGCTTCTGTGGCTTCTACAAAGAAGAGCACGTTTCATATTTATCTCTTTGTAACCAAGCCAAGAAATTTCTTTACAAATGGCTTTTATCGAAGTATTACATGAAAGATGTTAATCCTACTGTTAAATTTTAACCCTAATTCTTTCAAGCACTAGGGCTTTTCTTCTGATTTTATTACAGGTACATAGATCCATAGCAGAAGATAGAACTGGAAAGGACAAAGTGGCACATGCAGGTCGCTTGTTAATGTACTTGTATGACTAATCTTCCTTCTATGAGGAGGAAATGTATTTTTAGTCCTCACATTTATATATCCGATGTTCCATTGTGAAAATGTTGTCACACTTAGAAAATTTTAGTCCTCTACTTAATTCATTCACTTGTTATCTATTGTTAGCTTGTCCATACTTTTTTTACTCCTTGTTTTGAAATCATTTTCGAATTACAGAAAAGTTGCAAAAATAGTAGAGTTTACATATAACTCTTCACCCAGCTACCTTTAACTTTAACAACCTCTATAACCACAATACAATTATCAAAGCCATGAAATTAACATGAAACAATTAAGTGAACTACAAGTCTTATTTAAATTTAACTAGTTTTCCCTGATTTGTGTCTTCCAGGATCCAACCCAGAACCCCACATCGTGTTTAATTGTCATGTCATCCTAGTTTCTTCCAATTTGCAACAGTTCCCTGTCCTTTTTTTTTTATTTCATTACTTTGACCCTTTTGATGAGTACTAGTTAATTAATTCATAGAATGTCTTTCATTTTGGATTTGTGTGGTGTTTTCTTATAAGTACATTGAAATTATTCATTTTGGCAATAATATTGTAGAAGTCATCAGGGAGTACATATGATGTTAATATGTTTATCTGACTATTTGTATCAGTATGGACTTGTGGATACTTATTTTATGAACTATAATCCATACTATCATTATTTATTTTGATGTTCAGATTGTTCCAGCTTTGATCACTGGCAGCTTCTTCTGATTGGATCCTGTGTCCTTTTGAAATGCCCCCATTCTTTTAAAAGGTCTTCTTTTTCTGACATCACTAGATGTTCCAGACTCATCTTGTACCTTCCCTGCTCCAGTCCTGAAATCAGCCATTTCTCTACAAAGCTCTGATTCCTTTCACTGGAGAATGATATTTGGAAATAAAGATCTGAGTGCTGCTAGGGTGCCATTGCCCCCAGTCCCTCCCAGCAGAAAGAGCGAGGAAATATATATATGTACACTAAACCAGGAATACACATACACAGTACTTATCACTTACTTCTGTAGCTACCTATGTATCTGTGTATGTGTGTGCCTCTCCTATTTTCTTTTTTTTTTTTTTTTTTTTTTTTTTGAGACGGAGTCTCGCTCTGTCGCCCAGGCTGGAGTGCAGTGGCTGGATCTCAGCTCACTGCAAGCTCCGCCTCCCGGGCTCACGCCATTCTCCTGCCGTAACTTCTTTCTCTAAGAGTGAAAACCCTAGCTGTCATTATTTGCAATCCTAGATTACACAGAGTAGTTACTATATTCTTAACTCATACTCTTGTGACAAATAAATTTGCTTACTATAGTATAGTATTTGTTTGCTCACAATTCTTTTTGGTTTTCCTCTTGTAATATACAGTCAAGATCATGTTTCCAAAGTGACTTAAATTCATTTTTAAATCCTATCCCCTTTGCCATAGTTGTATTATTCATCTGGGTTATGCTGTTTATTTGAGTTCATTTGTTACTCTTTGGATTCCTCTTTGGATTCTTACACATTTTTTTTTTTACTTTGAGAAGTGTGTAAAGCATTACTATGGTTCAGAGAGTCGAAGTTATATAAAAAAGAGCTATTACAAGAAGTATCTCTTCTATCTCTTCTTCCTCACAACCCCACCCCCACATCTCATGCCTGCTTCTTTATTTTTTACCAACCTTTATAGTCACACAGTATTTTGTGGTTTCTGGTTTATGCTTCTCCTGTTACTTGTGCACAGATGAGCAGATTAATATGTATTTTATTATATTCCCTTATGCTTTTTATGAAGGGTGGTAGCACATCATATAAACTCTTTTGGCCTCTGCTTTTGTTTTACTTAATGATTTGAAAATCATTCCAAATTAATTCCTAGGGATTTTCCTTATTCATATTTTTAGAGTGGCATAGTATTACTCAGTTGTGTGGGTATAGCATAGTTATTCGACCACTCTCCTATTTATGGATATTTAGGCTGTTACTATTATTTTGCAATTGCAATCAGTGCTCCAATAAATAAACTTGTATATATTGAAGTAATTTTGTACTATTAGAGGTATATTGTCTGAGTAGAATCCTAGAAATGGAATTTCTTGGTCAAAATTAAGTGCATGTGTGCTTAAGTCTTTTAATCACTCTGTCTGTCATTTGTATGCCTATGGGGATGACTATTAGGGGGTTAATGTATATCCTTCATCAACACACAAGTTACTGAACTACAGCTTTTAATTTGTGTACCTTTTTTAAAATTTAACTTTCTTCATTAGTTGCACTTAGCACATTAAAAAGTATATTAAAATTGCATTGGAGTCAGGAATTAGTCTTGCATAATTTATCCCTTTTCAAGGTTCAATAAATACCATTGTAATGTGTCAACAGCCTCTAATGAAGGTAGTAATGATACATTACATGTACAGCCCTATCAGCCCAGGTGCAGACTAGAATTTTATGATCACTGATAGAGAGTAGGCAGTTCAAGAACTCTAGCAGTGACATAATGACTAAGTATTTATATAATGCTATCATTTGCCCAGAGTTTTTTATTTTTCAAAATTCTTTCAAGTCTTTTCATTTTATAGCAACTACTCAACTGTAGGATGGATTGGGGAAATATCAAATAAATTACGACATTTATGTAGTGCAAAGTCCCTTACATCTATTATCTCACTTGAGCCACAAACCAACCTCATGAAGTAGACAGGGCATACAGTCAACCTCCCCATTGTCCAGGTAAGGACACTGAGACTCAGAAAAGTTAAACGTGATCCCAGTGTCAAATATCTGCTAGGTAGTAGGGCTAGAACCGAACTTGAGACTAGACCACACTACAGGTTTTATAGCTAGCTGTGAAACAACAATAAAAAACTGTCCAAGGACATGATATAGTCAGAGAGAGGCAAATTACGTGCTGTATATTTTGGAATCAGAAGATTCCCTCAGGCCAGATCCATTCTGACCATGTGCAGGGCTCTACTCCCACCCTAGGTGCTGTTGCTGTAACAGAATAAGCACTGGCCTAATGACCAAAGAGCCTTAGTTTGCATGCCAATTCTGCCACTTTATTAGATTTTGGGCCTTGATGAGCTATTGAACCTCTGTTTTCTTACCTCTGAAATGGTTATTGTTCTGCAGAGCTGTTGGAAGAATTAAGAGTAACTTTATCAGAGAGACCCTCCCTGAAGCCCCCAGCTAAATGTTATTCTATCCTACAGTGGTCAGTCCATTTCCTTCAGAGCACTTTTAACAATTTAGAGTTATGTTTACTTTTATGTTTATTTGTTTCACATCTGTCTCTTCTGCTAGACTATAAACTTCATGACATTAAGGACTCTGCTTGGTTTTGTTACTCTGTGTCTCTTATACCACCCCATTAATCACTGAATAAGTCTCTCTGAAATGAGTCTTCCCACTTTCTTGTACTTGTTTTTACTTCAGCCACGTAGAATACCTGCAGCTCACTTGTCCTTTCTCATCTCTCTACTTTCACACATGCTGTTTCCTTTGCCCAGCATACCTATCCTTGTTCTTTTGTTTACCTGGAAAACCCTTACTCATCCTTCAAGACCTAACTGAACTGTTCTGTGAGGGCTTCTGACATATCTCCATTTCCCTGAAGCATGAGGGGGCTCTTATGCCCCCTTAGCATGCCTCTGTTATAGTCGTTGCTGTATTCAATGGATATTTTTAAGAACCTCCTCTGTATGAGGCATGTGTTGGGTGCTGGGCACACAGCAGTGAATAGGAGCTGTCATTCTACTGAGGGAGTGGGCCACAAAGAAGTAAACAAATAATAACATTCCCAATAGCAATAAGATGCTAGGGTGATCAGTTCTGAGAAGTTGACCTTTGACCTGAGATCTGAAAGGTAAGGAGTTGGAAAAGGGAAGAGATAGGGGGTGAGCCTTGGATTGTGACTGTTTACTGAGCTGTTCCTCATTTCTACCTCACCTCACACCCACCCCCCACCTCCACTCAACTGGCCTCTGAGCTCCATGAATCTTATATTCCTAGTAACCAGCATAGGCCCAGCATGTCACACTGCAGTTCCACCACTGGTGGCATGGCCTGTGAGAACTTCCAGGTGCCTTGCCCCATGGTTCTGCTGGGAGCTGTCTCCCAACTTAAAATCCACTCCCCAACTTCCTATCTTGTGACACTAGGAAAGTTATTCAATCTCTCTGTGACTCCGTTTCCTGATTATTAAAGTGGAAATAACAGTAAGACTTAACAGGGTTACAGTTAGTAATAAATCAGATAATGCACCTGAAATTCTTAGCCAAGGGCCTGGCACATGGAGTGTAGTCAATAAATGTTGGCAAAAATGCTCTAGAGCTCATGAGGTGGTTATTAAATAAATGAATGCGTTAAGAAATAATAAAGTTTCATTCTAACTTCAGTAAATAGTGCTAAGTCAGAAGAAAAGCCTCCAAACATCAGTCATTTTGCCACCCAGAATCAATAGCTATTGACGCTTTATCTGCTTATAAAGCAGGCTGTGATAGTCAGGGCTTTTCTGCATAGTACCGGGCTTTCATGTTCTAGCCTCAGACCTCAATGAAACAACTTCACAAAATCTACCAACCTCAAGCCATCCTGCAAGTGGTGCTTTGTCATCTTTGGAAATTATAGTTTGAGCACTTTGTATTAAAAGGGATTTATTTTATGTATCCCCTACTTCATTTTTCTTAGCAGATCTTCAGGATATCATAACCAATTAAAGTTATTATGGTACTAGGGAGAACAATTTTCTTAGGTCAGAGATACCAAAATTAACCTGGGATGTTGCTCCTTCTACACAAAAATAGTATTCAGACCATTTCTGCAAACTTTTAGTAGTTGGCAAATCCCCAAATCCCTTGGAAAACTTTAAATATCAAAACAGCATGCACAAAGATGAAAACATCAACAAACTGGTACATAAAGAACTTTTTAAAAAAATTCTCTCTATTGTATTTTCACTGGAAAATACTGGGATCATGATTGCTGTTTGTATAAACATTAAATATCTGGCTCCTTGGGAGTGCTTTCCTATTGGAATGCACAGACATGAGTTTTCTAGTAAAAAAATAATAATAATACTGCGGTAATTAGCAAAGAAAGACTTTTCCAGATATTCTCTTCTGTGAGCTGTAGGAGTAAACATTTGTTAACATGAGTACTTAACTCCATCCATCTAGTCAACACATTTTGGGAGCTATCATTCACCTTTATTGTCACAGAAATCAACTTATGCTATCTTAGAATGAGGAAATTATCAGAAAACCATTTCTCTTTTCTTTTTGATATTTGTGGCACTGTTTTCAGGGTTTTCATTCACAAACCAGTGCACCATAAACTGGTGCTGGAGTATTGAAATGTGTTTTTCTGCTCCATAAATATCTATCAAAGTCGGTAGAAAAGAGCCACATTCACCAACTGGTCACTCTGATGTGGTAATGGGCTGTGGGGCTTTGCAGTGATTAGTAGTGCACGTCATAGATTGTGGGATAACAGTCTACACTTTAGTGGTGGTACAATGCTAAACAGCTGAGAAGACTACAGATAGTCTCATGGTTTACAGATGACAGGCTTCATTTTATATGTTAATAGAAGGAAGACTTCTGATAGGATGAGGAAATTCACCATAACAAATGCATTCCCTTTACTGAACTCTAGCATGGCACCAGTTAAAATCAGCTGTATATATGATGTACTCTTAATTCCTAACAGTCCCAAGAAGCACTAATGTGAAAAATATTTTATACTTTTACATTTTATAGGTCATAAGCAGATGGAAAAAATTATGCCAATTGGTAAAGACATTCACATGCAGTATAACACTCCTCAAAACGGTGTTTACATGGGATTTTCTTGAAAAAAAATTAAAGTTATCTTGGGTAAAATTATTACTTGGGTTTTCTTAAACGTTGTATCTGTAATTCATTTTAATGTATTCCTTCTGCAGAGCTGAATGTTTGAAAGCACAGGTAACCTTGTAATGAATAAAACTGATAAAAGGTTGTGTCCAATGAAAGGGAAATTATGGAATGATTATTCACTTTGCAAAAGGGTTTGTCATAGGGAAGCTTTCGTAAAGCATTTCAAATTTAATTTAGTTTATAAAACATTCCTTTACACACAAAATTTCAGGAACAAATTTAGTGAGGAAATGAGATGAATAGTCATAACAAGATAGAGCTCCCTTACACTGCTAACGTTAATGCTTTCTCTCTGTCCCTTCTTGCAGCACTGATAGCCATTGGGCGGTACAGCATGACGATAGAGACTGTGGATGTTGGCTGGTGTAAAGAAATTACAGACCAAGGAGCCACCCTGATTGCACAGAGCAGCAAGTCTCTGAGATACTTGGGGCTGATGAGATGTGATAAAGTAAGAGTTGACTATCAAGTTGTTTGCTTTCTACATATCAGTATAGTTAATAGCTTGATGTCATATCCTCTCCTTCTCTATCCCCACCCTGATATATTCTATATTATATATACATTTTGTATATATACAATTATAGCTATGCATTGTTTGCCTGCTTTTGTAAACTAATCTGGGATTATCTTTGCATTTCCCCACTTAATAATGAATTCTGTGCTTAAGCAGAAAGAAAAAGTAATCATATATATGTAGTCAACTTAGAGTTTGGCATCCTATTTATAAGTCCATGGACCAAAATGTAAAAGGTTACATGACAAACTGCAATTTTCAGGGTCTAACCGTAGAATTATATTCTGTGTTTCAAGTTTCCAGCAACAGTAAAGGTGGAAAGAACAGTGCCAAATTGGTTTTTCACAAGTGTGTAATTTTGGTACTGAACATCTATGTATTCTGGCCATTCGGGACCAAGAAAGGGCCAGTGAGGGGGTATGTGGGAATTTGCATCTCCCCATACATCAGATGCCACTCCTAGCACGTGATAAGAAGTGATTCCAGAGGTCCTGGCGGAAGGCCTGTGGAGCTGACCAGCGATGTGAGCATGAGTTTAGGAAATGGTGCAGCATTTAATGTGGGACCCTTTGAAGACTGAGAAAACAGATAATAAAAATCTATACTGACACCTGTAATCCCAGCATATTGGGAGGCCAAGGCAGAAGGATCACTCGAGCCCAGGAGTTTGAGACCAGCCTGGGCAACATGGCAAAACACCCTGTCTCTACCAAAAAAAAAAAAAAAAAAATTAGCCAGGCATCGTGCCACACACCTGTAGTCCCAGCTACTAGGGAAGCTAAGGTGGGAGGATCCCTGAGCTCAAGAGGCCGAGGTTCCAGTGAGCCGTGATTGTGCCACACCACCCCAGCCTGGGTGACAGAGCAAGACCGTGTCCCAAACAAACAAACAAAAAACCAAAAAAAAAAAACCTATACTAGACACCAGGCACTCCACAGATGTTTCCTTCTTTATTTATTCCGTGTTTTTCCTATAACAAGTCTGGGAAATAGTTATTTGCATTGTGAAGTGGAGAAAATGGAGGCTCAGAAAGACCAGTCAGTGGTCCAGGGATACTCTGGCAAGACTTAATGCCGGGTCTTTGGAGTCTGTATCCAGTGCTACTGGCACAACCCAGGGGGCATTCTCTGGCCATGGGGACTGCTTCCTTAGAAAAGGTCCAGTTCAGATACTTCCTCAGAAAGTGCCGCCATCTTGTACTAATTTACACATGTGTGCTACTTTTGTAAATGGTGATTAGGAACAAATCTAGCAAAATAATGTGAAACTAAATAGACTTGCCATTCAAAGGGCATGCATTTTCTAAATGTAGCAAATCTGGGGGCAAATGAAGTATGGCCCAAAGCCCTTGTGTCCTTTGTCATTTTTTGTGAATTGACTAATTCTTTTCTCCAAACACTTTAGAATCCCAGCTTATGCTAGACCTTTGCCAGTTAGTTATGTTTAGAGAAATGTTGTTATATATTCTCAGCCCAGCCCGGAAGCGACTTACTTTGTAACTAAGCAACAGCACTGAGACCCAGGGCTTGCAAGTCTCCCACAAATCTTTCTACTAACCAACCTAATGCTGCTGCTAACCCTGCCACTTTAAAATGACTTCTTTTAAGACAAGTTAAAGGGTCTACCATAGGCAGAGTGCTCTAGAAACAGGAATCAGTGACGGCAGAACTCCTCAGCTTCCAGCAGAAGCTACCACGTGAATGCTGTCTAACTAAAGCTACCGAAATGTAAGCATTCATGCATATGTGTCCACAACGATTCTCAGAAATTGCCGTATTTCTAATCTGTAATCTTTAGATGGTTAAGATCGGCTCCATCTTCAGAGATACACTGTAGAAGTTGTATGTTACAGTTACTACAGGAGAACATTATTCCCGACATTTTTGCTGACCAGCATTTTGCTGATTTTTAGTTAAGAAATGGGTTATTTTCTACCCAAATGCAAATTACTCCAAAATTAAATAGAGACACTGTTCAGATTGGCTATATCCCTGAGGGTTTTAGCCCTTTCCCTGGGATGCCTCTGAATCCTTTCTCTAACCAGAGAGCCACTCTGAGAACCCATTGGCTCCAGCACGATGCCGTCTGGTCAGAGCCTGCTGCAGCACAGCCCAGGGAGATGCTGGACCCAGCCTTGCTGTCTGGCTTCCTCAGACTTAAAGCAGCTCAGAGCCAAATACGAGAGGCTCTGTGAGGATGGAAGACAGTTCCAAACCACACACAAAGCACAAGTAAAGGCTTGCACAGAAAAGCCTGCTTGTTGGTTTAGTTGGATGGAAATGTAAAGTAGCTATTCAGTTTTCAGATTTTGTATCATGCCATCCATCTCCAGATTTTAAGTTACCATCAAGATTCAAAGGAAGATTTGAGTAGCAAAGAAAATAAATTAGTAGCAAGGGTATAGTCTGCGGAGCCAGAGTTCAGGTTCAGATCTGGGTTTTGCACTTACTAGTTGTGTCACCGTGGGCAGTTACTAACCTCTCAGTGCTTGTTTCCTCATTTGCAAAATGAGGGTACTAGTACCTATCTTGTAGAATTATGAGCATGTAAATGAGTTAACATATGTAAAGCACTTAGAATAATGTCTATTATATATAAAATGATCTGTTACTGATTATTCTTATCATCAATATCATTATATTAACCTGTGCTGTGATAGTGGAATTTCCCAATGAGAAAAAAAAATTTATATTGCCTGCTATTCAATTTTGAAAGAAAATTAAAAAGAAAGGAAAAAAATAAAGTCAAATTAGAGAATGCTTTGCCTTTGTGCTTTTTCCTCAACTAAATTTAAAATTAAGATTATTTTTTATATAAAGATGTCAGTAATTACACTTTCTACACACCTCTGCAATGGAAAACTAATGCCTCCGTAGGACACTCAGTATTTGGAATGAATTTATTAACCATCTACTCCAGCACAAGGATGCAGAAAGATTTGCAGTGGGAGAAAAGGGTGAGTTGAAGATAAGACTGTTCAAGTACTCAGGGAAACAGAAAGTAACAAGAAAAATAAAGGTGAAAAATAAGAATAGAAACAGGAAACAGAAAAACTGTGATTAGGGAATGGAGAAGAAGATGCACCATCTCTTGGCAGTCTGTGATCATCTGTGCCAGCAAAGCATTAAAGAACAAAATTAATTTGGCCCTGTCACTTTTCTCCCTACCTTAACCAAATCTGCTAACCACTAATAAAACCCATTGGAGTTCTCCTCTGTGTTTCTGCAAACCCATGGTGTCAATGGAGGAGGCAGGGAACCTCCACATCTACTCAATAAACTCCTCACTCAGGAATGGCGTCAGTGGGATCCCTGCACTGGAGAGAGATGTGGTTTGTGAAGTCTGTGTACCCTTGCACTGGTATTCTGTGATCCTGTGGTTCTGAGAAAGAACATTCTAGTTGCATGTTCTTTCACAGTCAGTTTTATTGAGGGCCACTTATATTTAATTTGGAGGCTATACTTTACCAAACTGATGCTTTTTTCCTCATTTCAGCTTTTGAGGAATTGCAGGAATAACAAAATGCATTGTATTTGTTGTAGGAAAACAGTGTTTCCCCCCCACGACCCCCATCCCCCGTCTCTCTTGGTAAGTTAGCAGAGAACAATTGAGAAAAGTTAAACATATTCGTTGCAGATGAAAGCAACATGTACTTGGATTGTCAAACAAGGGCTAAGCGAAACTGCAGTAAATATGTTTGGCTGCAACATTGGTGATTCCTGGGGAGGAGTCCTCCAGTCATTCAACAATGCAGCATTCCCCATGCAGTTGTAAAGTCAGGAAGTGCATTAAGAAGCCCCTGTTTGAGTAGCTTTTCTGATTGCTGGATGGATAAGCATGTTAGAGGGTTTTGAAGCTGACGCCACTTAATCTCCTAAACTTTAGTGCATTGTAAGAACCAAGAGAAGAAAACGCTGTGTGAGACGGCTTTGATGAATTGGGGTGAGCTTATATTCTTAAAGACTGTTCAAAGGCTTACTTGACCTTGGGAATTAGAGTTGACCCAAAATCACCTATCAGCTTAACTCACATTTATTTGGTGATTTAGTTAAAAATACTTGTGTAATCAACGGAACTCTCTAATAAGAGCAGTATGTTCACTCTGTTTACCGCAATCATAAACAGAAGCTTTGGTCATAGAAATGTTTTTTGTGACTTCAGTGAATTCTAGATTCTCTATAGATCTGTTTCTTGTAATTGTATTATATTTTCTTCATTTCTTATAAGGCAGTTTGGATGGAGAACAAAACTATAAAGGACCAAAAAAAAATCATGAGAAAGCTGTAGGGCAAATGGAAATGCAGTGTTCAAGGTTAATGAAAAATGTTTGGGGTGACAAGGTTGATGAGAAGGGAGGAGGCACCATGGCCTGGCACTGGCAGAAAAAAACAGCCCTCACCAGAGGCAGCCTGGCTAGTTTGCAAGGCCTCGGTGGTAAAGTGTCGTGGTGGAAACCTCTGCAGTGTGTGTTAATACAGAAGTTTGGAGACGCAGGCCTGAATTATGAGCAGTGAATAACATCATAAACGTAGCAATTCTCAAATGCCAAACCCTTGTGAAAAGCAGTTGGATGGAGAAATGCTGGAGCTTTTAAAAGCTCCCTTTCACTTTCTATTTTTTTTTTTTAACTTCATGCAGAACTAATTTTATACACTGTTCATTTGATTTGAAAATGCCAGCGTCTGGGGTATCATTAAAGAGCGTTATTGAGGGAGCCACTCTTGGCAAAGCATTTTGCTTAAAATGCTTGGTTCTTATGTCCCTGCATAGTTATAGATGGGAAGGAGAAAGTGTGCCTCGGTTTACCTAACCCCACGCCTCTGCCATGGCCCGAAGCAGATGGCTACCCTTCTGCTGGGAGGTTTTTTTTCCTCCTTGGCCAGTAGAGGCGCCTGGAGGGCTGTGGAGGCCACATTACTTAAGGAACAGACATAAATAGATTGTGAAAGGTCCACCCTAATGTCCTATGACCAAAGCCTCTTGGAATTTCTTTGATTTCTAGTTGACATAAATTAGAATTACACAGGCGTGAAGAGCCCGCCCAGAAAAGATGAGAGAGGCTGCTGGAGAGGAGAGCCGCCTCTGTGTGAGCCTATTGATTATCCAGCTGCCTTCAGGCCAGGGGCCTCTGTGGAGGCCGACTACTATTGATCCACACCACGAAAATAATCGAATTAATTCATTTCTCATCAAACTGACATTGCCAAGACCTTTCTCCTTACCTGCCCCAATTCCTGAAGTTCTTAGTTGAGGAGTGAAATAGTGATTTCTTTTAGTAAATGTTGCTATATTCTCCAGGACATAAGAAATCCTAGTTTTCACATGGAGTTCTACATTTTTAAATGGGAGAGAGATTTTTTAAAATCGAAACAATAAGAAGCCAATGCAGAAAGCAAGTAATAGAAACCAATCAGCTCTTTCGAACCAGGAGTCCGCTTTACCACCTGAAAATACTAGGGCCAAGTTTTGGGTGCCCAATTTAATGTAAAACTATTCAGGAAAAATTGACCACTGCATATTTCAGGAAGTAATTATGGTAAGAGAAAGCCTCAACAACTTAACTACTCCTGTGGAGAAAATGGAGTTTTTATCAGTTTGTTTAGGAATCATGAGCAGGAAAGCCCTATGGGGAAAATAATATAGGACTCTATAACTAACGTACAGAACTAACTGGAAAAATCAGTTTCAGAGAAAAATAATTTGAGGGCACCGTGTCCAGGACTGTTTTGGTAGCAATTCAGCCATGAAACAAAGCGTGTACCTGCAGGGACTCTCCTCTTCCCTGCCTTGTCTGCGCAGCTGTTTCCAGGTTGCCCATAGCCAAAATGTAAGACTTAAAATTGATGCCATATCAAAGAAGATAAAGTAAAAAACAGAAAGAAAAGAAAACATTCTATTCAAATAAGGCAGGGGTGGTCTAACTGTATCAGACTGTGCAGTCCTCTGTTGTGGGTGACATAACCCTTATTCAGACAGCCCACATGACATGTGGCCCCAAAAGAAAGAGGGGATGAGAAATGGTGAGAGTGCAGCTGGGGCTCTAAAGTCTGAACTTAAGTCCTTCACTTGAAGCATCAGCATCTTGTTCCTTTTGCTGATGAAACAGTTTCTCCAGGTGATTTTCACATAGGAGCACTTTAAAACGCATTTTACAACCCTCTCCTGATTATTCCTGGTAATTGAAACAGGGAAAAACACATCAGCTGAAATTCAGAGGTTACCTTTCAACCTCATTTTAGTTAAGTGTTCCCATCTCCTCCTCTTCCAACCCTGTTCACCTGAACTTCTAAGAAGTGGTAACTAAAAGTCCTTTCCAGTATTTAAATATGAAACCAATAAACACTGATGTGGAATTTTATAAAAGAGGTTGAGCACTAGTGTCAAACTGTTAGGTTTTCAAATTCTACCTCCATCATTTTACTCTCTCTGGGACCTTGGATGACTTAATCTCTAAAAGCCTCAAATTCACCAACTGAAAAATGGGGATGATAATGACATTTATCCCATAGGGTTGTTACAAAATTAAATGAAATATTGTGATAAAGACCTTAGCTCAAAGTCAGGCACACTATAAGCACTCAATAAATGTTAACTACTATTAGCATTATCATTATATTTATTCACATATATATACCTGCTCTGGAATCTTGTGTCTGGTATATTAATCACCTGTCCAACAGGTTCATAATATTCTAGCCATGAATATAAATTCACAAGCTTAGATCTTCATAGAAGAACTGGCCTCCTGAGACGCAGCAATTCTTGAAAATAATAGAATTGTTTCCATCATTAGGACTCACTAAATTACAGCCAAACTTACAGAGAAAGAAGAAACCTGGAACCGGTAGGAGTCAGTCCTTTCTTGTGAGCAGAGAGTGAAGACCTGCCAAGTCAAACAGCCAGTCAATGTCCAGGCTGAGATTTGTTTGGTTTGTTTTTTCAGGAAAATCAACATCTGTGTAGAACCTTTTAAGGGAATGTGCTACAAGTAGCTACTTATGTTTTGCTGGCCTCTGTTATGGGATTGACGGATAGTGAAATTGTTCATTTGCTTTTAAAAGGGGGAAGGAGAGAGCCTACTGTTCCCCAAATACTGTAGGGTGAATAGATTGCTGTGTTGGAGTTTGCCTGAAGGCACCCTGGAGCGTCATTGCTTTGCAGTAAATAATCTCCTTGGAGCTTTGATTTGGTTTCGGTAATTATACGAAAGAATTAGATGGTAGGATCATATTATTTTTCAAATTTAAAAATAGAATAGGTAGGAGCAATTCCTCAACAGAGCTCAGATGAGATCCCAGAACTCTTAATCACCTGACTTCACCAAGTAGCAACAAGACCAGCCTGCAGTGACCAGGTGACTGAGGGACTACTGCAGGTAGGGAAGCGATGGCTCAGTGCACATGCCAGGCCTGGCCATCCAGCAGCAGCAGGTCTTCAGGGCCTACTATGCTGTGCCTAGAGAAAATCCTGTTCTTATTTGCAAGCAATTTTTCAGAGAAAAACTAAGCCTCTCCTGCCTCCAATTTTTATCATATATTTTATTAATGGTTGATTTTTTTCAAGAAATATCTATTGAGTGACTTAGTATATTCAAGTCACTGTGATAGGTGATAAGTCAGAAAAAAACAGTGAACAAGATACACTCCCTATACCATGGGGCCTGCAGCCTCTTGGGAGAGGACAAGCAAATGGGCAGCTACAGTAGTGTAAAATTGCTGATTATTTATTTTTGAGTGACACCCAAGGTTATGCTTCTTCTGAACAAAGAGCCTCACTTTGATCCTACATCAGCTTTCAGCCGTGGTCCTCTAGCCTCTTTTCTTGCTATTCTATTTAATTTCTGAAAAGGATTGTCTAGGAAGAGTTTTCCTTGCTTTCTCGCCACCTGTTATGAACTATTTCCATTCGCACCATGCCACTGATGCTACTCTTTTCAAGGTCAGCAGTGGCGTCTGTGTCACCAAATGCAGTGGCCGTTTTTCTGTTCTCACTTCCCCCATCTCTTGGCAGCAGCATCCATATGTTAACCACTCCGTCCTGCCAGAGAATGCTTGTCTCTTGTCTTCCACTTCACCAGACTGTGGCTTTGCTGCTATCTCTGCGTTCCCCACCGCCTCCCTGTGCCGCCATTCCCTCATCTGTAAAATGAAAATAATAGCATCTGTCTCACATCGAGAGAGTGGAGTGAATTAATCTGTGTGGTGTTCCTCCTGTGAAGCAAGCAATAAACATTAGCTCTTACTTGTTGTAGTGGTTGATTTTTACCCTTCCTACCTTCATCTCTTTCCTTCTCCTTACTAGAATATAAGATCTGTGGGTTTCTCCTATGTTGTATTACCAGGACCTACCACAGTGGCTGGTACACACTAGTTGCTAAACAAATATGTATTGCATGGTGGATGCATGGATAGATTGAACTGTGTTTCTCATCTGCATTCTCTTCAACCAGAGCAGCCCCGTTATTATTGCTTTATGTACTTGAAATCTACAGTTTTGGTTTGTGAAAGTATTATACAGCTAAAAGTAAATTTGAAAATCATTAGATTCCACTGCCTCTTAATAATTTAATGGATTGTAAAAAGTACCTAGACAGAGGAAAATAAATTAACAAGTAAGAAAGGTCCCCCCTTGGATTTCATATGAAATCCGTATAGCTGGAGAGTTGTGAGGACAGCTGCAAGCCCCGGGGGATCAGGACATTCAGATGAGCTCAGCATCTGCTGCATGGTTAAACTTGGCATCCTTCAGAGCCCAACCCTGCAATGCTCTGATTTATGTACAGTTCATCTTCTGAAAACCAAGAATACCACTTATTTTCAGGTTTTTGAATCTACAGATTTACTGGTCACATTAATGCAGAATAAATTTTTGCTCATCATGAATTTGTCTTAGGAAACAGGTCAAATTCGTAAATTCTACATAATGGAAATGGCAATTTTAGAAAGATTTTTTTTCATCAAGTGTGCACTTGCTGATTACCACTACCTTATCCTTTATGTAAGAAAATAAAAACTGAAATCGAGAAAGCCATTATGCACAAAAGAAAACACACTTTTAGTTCAGAGAGCTTTCCCCCTCGATTATGTTTTTCAGCTTAACTTCATGAGTTTAATTTAGAAATACCTAGATGTGTTCCATAAGTACATTGCACTTACTACTCACTTAGTGACTACATTAATTATCTTATTGGGGCCTAGTTTTTCTTTTTTCAAATTGTTGATCATTTGCTGAACCATTTATAGCACTACAGATGACTCCCCCAAGCAACTTTCTCCATCCTGGTGTCCCACATACGTTATGTTCTGGTTCTCATCTGTACCACACGCACATATGCATCGATTTGAGCAAGGCCAAGTCCCTGGCCAGTGGTTTGTGGCCTTAGAGCGGCCAGCGCATGGTTGTGTACCTGGAGCTTGCTTTCTTAGTGGAGGATAGCTTGGAAACATCTTTCTCAGTGGAGGATAGCTTGGTGATACAGGGAATGAAAATGTCACTAATTTTTCTCTCTGACAGTCTGGTTGTTGGACTTCCTGTCACACTAATCTCTGATTAGAGGCTTCAGGTTAGCAAGCCCCAGTTCTCACTTAACACTGCAGGCGTTTCTGTGATCCCCATCCTCCCAAGTTCTTTGCTGCTTTCTCACTGTGCTAATTCAAGTGAATAGAAGCAGCACTAGTGTTAACAGGCAACACACATTTCATGAAAAAGAGACAGCATGAAGCCAGGCCTGTTGTGATATTGACAGAGCATAGCACTTCCAATCATTGCAGATTCCGAAATGGAATGACTGCATTTGACAAAGTTGAGTGAATTTATGAGCCTGCCTCTGTCAGGTTCATTGCATTCTCAGTATCTGTCTTATTGTATACTTTGGGATTTTTAGATGAATTTTTTTTTGCCACCGGAGAGTACTATTTCTTACCTCTGTATGAAAACACATCCTTAAAGACCCCAGGCTACCGGTATGAGGTTCACACATGAAGCATCGTACATTATGGATGCTCTGTGGTCAGCTGACTCCCATATTTAGCAAGTTGCTTTTAGTAGGCTCCAATGAGATAGTCAACTTTTCTTCTTAAAATTTCTTTTCTTAAAATTGTATTAACCCAGCATTTTGGGAGGCTGAGGCGGGTAGATCATGAGGTCAGGAGAGTGAGACCATCCTGGTTAATACAGTGAAACCCCGTCCCTACTAAAAATACAAAAAAGCAGCTGGATATGGTGACACCTGACACGTGCCTGTAGTCCCAGCTACTCAGGAGGCTGAGGCAGGAGAATCGCTTGAGATCATGCCACTGCACTCCGGCCTGGGTGACAGTGAGACTCCATCTCAAAAAAAAAAAAAACAAAAAAACATTGTATTAAATACCTAATCATGAATACCCTCTCCTACCATATCATGGATTTTCCACTGAGGAAGAACTAGGTCCATGTGAGAACTGGGGATAGGAGATTTTTTTTTTCCTTCCCCTTAGCTTTTGGGAAGATCAGATGGAGGCCACCTTTGGCTTTGCCTAATAAGAGATCTAAGACTTGATGCTGAAGGAGAGGAAGCCAGTCCATTTTTACCACATTCAAAGAATGCATATTTTGTTTCAGACAGTGATGAATATTTGAAAAAAGAGGGGCTAATAAGCTATAGTAGCAACAGTTCCTTTTCCCCAGAACCTCTAGCTCAGAGGTGTCATATCGTGGGAAGTGGGCAGGTGCTTAGTTCAACCTTGCCTTCAGATCCCCAAGAACAGGAATCACCTGTGCATTCTAGGAGCTTTTTTTCAGGCAGTGGCTTTAAACCAGTAGGTCTCCCCTGATCTGCATTTTGGAATCTCCTGGAAGCTTTACAGCTACTGATGCCTGACTCCCTCTCCACCAAGACTCCGATATAACTGGTCTAGGATATGGCCTGGGCACTGGGATTTCTAAAAGATCTTCAGGTAATTCTAATGAGCAGTTGGGTCGACAACCACTTTATTCTTGTTTGTATCTTTCTTGCCCTTGTAGACACAGTTTAATTCATCCCATGTCAGTAAACATTTATCATAAGTTTGCTATATATGAGTCACTGTAGGGTTTATGGCAGAAGGCCTTGGTTTGTCTGAGAAAGGAAGAGGGAAGGAAGGGAATGTGAAGCTGATTACAGGAGAGAATAAAGGAGCCAAGTGCTAAGGGAGGAAGTTTAGCCTCGCCACTGAAGAGAAAGAGGTGAGAGATTGAAAAGAGGCACCAGTTTCCTAGTTCCCTGCTCTCACCATAGCAAACCTCAGCAGAATGTGGCATGTCACCCGAACAGGGACGTGTGAAGTCCTGCTGCAAAGGGAGAGAGATAGAATTATAAAAATCTACACAGGCCAGCAGAGAGCGGGCACATGTTGTCAGCTGTGCAGGATCCTGGAAAAATCAATATATCGTCTGCTCTTTTTCTCTTTTCTTGGTGTCCTATTTAAAATATTTTAAACTGCACTTAGATGACTCACCTCATTTACATGCAAATTTGGGGTGTTACTAAAATTCACATTACCCTGATTTCATCCTTTTTAATATGTGCCCATCTTAGAGCCTGTGGGCACCAGCTGAAAGCACATTAAGGTCTGTTTGAATATGCATTGTTCACGATGACTTTTGCTGGCACCTGGTGAATACCAGGTTCCACGGATATCCACTAGTTTGCCAGAGAGCCAAGAAACG
Organism: Colobus angolensis palliatus; assembly: GCF_000951035.1. Taxonomy (NCBI): domain Eukaryota; kingdom Metazoa; phylum Chordata; class Mammalia; order Primates; family Cercopithecidae; genus Colobus; species Colobus angolensis. The sequence goes on along the minus strand of NW_012116243.1, from coordinate 2,575,406 downwards.
TGGAGAGAAGCAGGCTCCGGAGGCGTATTGCCCCAGAGACAACACTCTGCCTCTGGGCTGCCAGGAGTCAGCCTCTGGGGCTGTTAGCAGTGAGTGACATTACCCAGGGAGTCTGTGAAGAATGACAGACCAGTGTGAAGGCCCAAGCCCCGAATTAGGAGGTAGGAGCTGAGTGTGCTATTTGTGATGCCTTCACAGATATACTGTGGGCCCTTTACTTTTCCCACCTGCAAATAAAGGGGTCCACCTTCTTCGCCCCTCCCTTCCTCACAGCAGAGCTATTTGATACAAGAACTTACTGCAGGTATACACTTGAGTTCATTGGATGGGGCGGGAGAAACATTGCGTAGCTTACAAAGTAACGACTGACGAGTTGTTTTATTCTAGCTCATGAGCTGGTTTCCTTTCTTCTCTGAATAATATGTGCGTATTTTGTGGATATGGTACACAGGCTGACACCTTCTTGTCCTTCAGAAGTCCAAATACCACTTCATTTGGAAAGCCCTTTCCAGTCCTCAAGGAGCAGGTCAGGTGCCTACTGCGGGCTTCCTTCTGCAGCAACCTGCACTTCCCTAGAAAGCACTTCCCGGGCTTTGCTGTTGCTGGTGTCATTTTCCTCCCCTGCTGGATTATAAGCTACAAGAGGGCAGGGGCCATATCTGGCTTGCAGGCCATCCTACCCCTATAACAAGGGAAAGTGTTTTTATGGGTGAGAGACTGGAAAGGAAGCAGTGCCCATTTCTGGCGTAGTCACGGATGGCCTCTCCAAAGGCCTGTTGTCAGTCCTGCAGCTTCTTCGCATTTCCATCATGCTTCAAAGTCTCAGGTAACCCACAGCTCCACAATAGACCGCTCTGCAGGCCAAGTGAGATCCATTATAATTTACATTTAGAGCAGCCATTTTGAAAACACTGTCAAGGACTTTGAAATGTATGTATATGCAAACTGCAATCTCTTTTATGTTCAATAAAAAAATGAATGTCAGTAAATATTTTACAGGGCAGGAGATCAGCTAGACCCCAGTCTGACACTTTCCATACCACACCATCTTACCTAAGGGGCCAGGCAATGTGGTACAGTGCAGAGAGCACTGTGTGTTAGGGTCCTGAATTCAAAATCTAACTACCATTTACTAGCTCTGTGAAATAGGAATTCCATCTGATTAGGGGTATTCATGCTTAGATGTCTGAGAAATAATAGATGTTCACTGAATATTATTCCTTTCCTGTCTTCCCCGTCCTTGCCTGAACAGAGACATACTTTTATGTTGCTTTATTGGTTATTTGAGTAAAACATTAACAAATTGTTTTCAAGTATTTTGCCAAAATAAACCATGCTGAAGAGAAGCGTTTGATTGTCTCTTAACACCCAAAAGCCTAATAGTATGTGTTTAGCAGTGGGGGCATGGGGCAGTTTTGGTGGCAGAATTTCTCCTTATCTGAGATTGCCATTCATTGCACACTTCTGAGGCATCAGATACTAAACACTACCATGACAGCAGAACCAACTGAAAAAAGAGAGCCCTTCACATTTTCACTTGCCTCCATGTAGGGGTGAAGGCATACCAACTCCCAAAGCCCAAGATATCAGAAGATAGAAATGGCATTGTTTTGAGTCAGGAGAACTGTCCACAATTTACTCTTTGCCATCAGATAACTATGACATTAAAAGGGAGTTTAAATGTCACAAAATTTCCAAATCATCTACCTTCCTGGGCCTGCCGTCTTGAGCAGGCTGCTGATGCTGTAAACACCAGTGTCAAATCCTCTGAACTGTGTGGGGTTTTGCCAAGTTTTGGAAACTGACTCGTGTCCAGGATCAGTAGCATGCCTCTTAGTCTACACACCTGGTTTAAGAACGATCTCCAGTGTGGAGGGTTGACATCAGGTAATCCAAAGCGTAGCTTAGTTATTTTCTGAGTACGCCCTGACAGCCACATGACCCAGCAAAACTTGTTTAACCACCATCATGAGCTGCTTTGGTCTCCTGTGCAACATTATTGGAAACTCTAGGGAAGATGTACCTGGAAAGAGGTATCTGGTGATGTCAGATGGAAAAGACAATAGCCCAAAGAATCACCATGGGTGTGAACTTCAGAGGATTAAAGGAGTTTGGGGCTGCCATAATATCAGGGCTTTGGAGACTGCTACCACTCTAGCTGAACAGTCTGGGAACAAGGTGAGCTTATCTCTACAATTTCTGGCGCAGTACTATTTAGTGCTTTTTTAATGTACTCAATAAATATTCATTGAACAACTCCTATGTGAATTTAGCCAACACATATTTATTGAGTATATACTATGTGCTAGGGATTTGACAGTGAACAAAACCAGCAAGAACATCTGTCTCATAGAGCCTGTATTCTAATGGGCAAGAATATACCAGACAGTGCTTGTAGGACTAAAAACAAAGAGATGACTGAAATTCTCCTTGTTTTCAAGAACTTTAAGTGGTTTTGTCTTAATTGTGATTTTCATATAATCAGATGTCAAATATTTTCCCCCATCATAAATATGTCTTTTTTTAAAACCTGAGTTAAAAAGGAAGTAACAATCACTTAATGTAAATGGCTTCTTCTGCAAATTTTATCTGAAATTACATTTATTGAACAGTACGTGTCATTGAGGAGATAAGTCAGGCCTGGGTTTACACTTATCTGGAACTTTCTGGGGAAATTAATAAAGAGACTGTAATGGCCTAGATAAATTGGTTACACTGACTCTCTGTAACTCTGAAGTTTCTCTCCTCACCCTTTTGTAAGAGCAGCAGCCATATCATGAAACTGTGGTGTGATTTACCTTCATCAGCATAACAGTTTGCCTCACATTTTCACAAAGTGCTAATAGATGTTAACTCAAAATAGATTAAAATACCAGACAAATTGCTACTACCTTAGAAAGAGTTATAACAATTTTGAAAATGTAAATTATGGTTATGCAGCATTTGGAGAGAAGTATAAAATCCAGTCTTTCTTATATTTAAAAAAAAACTTGTGGCACATGGTTTTTTCCCCTTTAATCACAGTAATTTCTTCAAATGACAGTGCAGCATATTTTTTTAGGAAGATACATTGCATTTTTTAAATCTCATGTGTCATACAGGAGTTGCCATTGATAGTTTTCAGCAAGAGGAAAAGAAATTAAATACAGAAAACCAGGGATCATGGAGAAATTTTTTTAAAAACTTCATCTTTAATGTTCCCTTTTTGTATTACATATATTTTATGAGTTGGAACAGAGAGAGGTTCTTTTCATTCTAGCAAGTGGAGTTGTGCATGACAAAATGTCTGCAGAAATGTGCATGTAGACATAACGATGTAAAAGGATTTGGGCTCTGCTGGTGTCTTACCTGAATCCTCTATGGCACCAAAGCACTTATGGAGTCCATACAAAGAAAAGGTGAGCATAATTTGTGCTTCTGAGGAGTAAATGAGCATAACTGTAGTATAATATTTGTCACACTATTGCCAGGAGAGATTGTAAGTAAAAGATAGAACCCTCCCTAAGTAGGAGCCCGTGTATTTCCCCTGAATAACTTCTACCCAACAGAGCTCTAAAATGAAATATTTGCATTTTTCCCACTGCTTTGTTTCCTAGAATTTACAGAGTACAGTTAGCAAAAGGATTGCTTAGAAGATATATCCACAGAGGATTACTGGTGCCATTTTTCATACAGTTACACAAAGTCAAATTATTGTCAGTTCTTACCCCAAACCTATGAAAGCCAGAGAACAAACACATCGTCATCTATATTCTCAACTACAGATGTATTTTACTTTGTGCAGCCGAAATAGGTAAATTGCATTTTGGGAAATCAAAGGATATATAAAATATGCTCGGGAAGCTGGCAAAATAAACTAACCCTACCGTGAAATTATTTACTAAAGTGAAAATTATTCTCTAATTTGTATACTTCATAAATCCTTATCTTCATGTATCAAGTTCGCTTAAGGTGAATTATGTGCCTTTTCCTGGAAAACAGTTATCACATAGAGATATTTTCTATTTTTAAATTAATTGGCCCTCCAAAACAAATTGCCTGTCAACCCTAGGTACAAAACTCTGTACAAACCTGTGTATAAATTGGAAAAGATGTACCACAGAAAAGAGTTCATATCATTAACAATGGGTTTGAATGTTTTCTCTGCTCCATGCTTTTCTCATTTATTTTTAGTTAGTACTTCCTTGAATGCCAAATGGCTTGGACTACATTTACTTCTTTGCAATGTGACGCAGATTTTCCAAGGTTCCTCTCTGACCAAATGACTTCATCTCTTAGTGAAAACTATATCCTTTTGTTTGTCTATGGCAGGAGAGAGGCAACTCATCTAACTGCAGCATGGGGAACATCCGTTTAAAAAAAGGAAGAATTTCCTGACAGTGATGTATTAGTCTGTTTGTATTACCATAAAGGAATAGCTGAAACTGGGTAATTTATAAAGAAAGGGGATTTAATTGGCTCATGGTTCTGAGGTGTACAGGAGTGCGATGCTGGCATCTGCTTCTGGTGAGGGCCTCAGGAAACACAGTCATGGTAGAAGGCGAGGGGAGCAAGCATGTCACATATGTCACATGGCGAGGCTGGGAGCAAGAGAGAGAGTCGGGAGAGGTGCCACACACACTTTTAAACAACCAGATCTCAAGAGAACTCCCCGACTATCTTGAAGACAGCACCAAACCATGATGGGCAGACCCCCATTAACCAAACACCTCCCACCAGGCCTTTCCTCCAACATTGGGGATCACATTTCAACATGAGATGGGAAGGGGGCAAATATCCAAACCATGCCAAAGTAGTTACTTAAAACTTAGACTATGTTATTAAGGAGAGTTCTGGAATCTGCTCAATAAAACATTAAGATAAAATAAATTTTTCTTCTACATGGAGAACATTCTAAAAGTTATTCTTTGCTTGGTGATTAATTTATTTTTAACATTACAACTAGTGTTAACAAAGTTTATTTTATCAGATAACTTAGAGGTGGAACAATATTGATTAACGCTATAGAGAACTGGTGGCCCTAAGAGATCATGAATTAACTCTTTCATTCAGTGACCATTTACTGAGTGCCTCCTCCAATAGTGAGAGCTCCTGTATGGTGGGCTTTTTATATGAGTCACAGTGCTAGGCATATTATTACATTTAATCCCTATACCAGTCCTATGATAAGTACTTTTATCCTGTCTTTACACTTGAGAAAAACCAAATCTTAAAGAAGTAACATGAGACAGTGTGGGGATTCCTCAAGGATCTAGAGCCAGAAATAACATTTGACCCAGCAATCCCATTACTGGGTACATACCCAAAGGATTATAAATCATTCTACTATAAAAACACATACACACGTATGTTTATTGCAGCACTATTCACAATAGCATAGACTTGGAACCAACCCAAATGCCCATCAGTGATAGACTGGATAAAGAAAATGTGGCACATATATACCATGAAATACTATACAGCTATAAAAAAGACTGAGTTCCTGTCCTTTGCAGGGACATGGATGAAGCTGGAAACCATCATTTTCAGCAAACTAACACAGGAACAGAAAACCAAACACCATATGTTTTCACTCGTAAGTGAGAGTTGAACAATGAAAACACATGGACACAGGGAGGGGAACATCACACGCTGGGGCCTGTCAGGGGGTGAGGGGCTAGGGGAGAGAGAGCATTAGGAGAAATACCTAAGGTAGATGATGGGTTGATGGGTGCAGCAAACCACCGTGGCACGTGTATACCTATGTAAAAAACCTGCACGTTCTGCACATGTATCCCAGAACTTAAAGTATAATTTTTTAAAAAACTAAAATTAGATTCCTTAATCACATCTTATCAAAATAAAACCTGGTAGATTAAAAAAGAAAAGAAGTAACATGAAAGCAGGATTCAAACCTGTTTCTGGTGGCTTCCAAAGTCCATGATACGAACAATAGTTGCCATAGTTCTTCTCTATTTTGAACTGCCCAGTAGATTTAAAGATAAAAGGCCAATCTTTAATCTCCAGAGACTTTTATTCAAGTGGAAGAGATAGGCAAGTGGACAGATAATTGTAATACAGTGTGAGAATGCTCAAAGAGAGGACAGACCTTGCAGGGTGCCTGCCATGGTGCACCGGGAAAGGGTGCCTAACTCAACCTTCTGGGTTGGGTTGCTTAGGGAGGGCTTCCCTGAAGGAGGAGATTCTTGAGCTGAATATGAGTTCCTCAAGAAATTGTTGGCCTTCTTGCTTAGTATGTTAGTGTCAGTGTCTAGCTTTGCCTTATTCTTGGATTTCTATTTTTTATTTGTAGTTTGTATTTGTTTTAGCATTCACTCACTCATAACTATTCCTGGCTCATCATAGTTCTTATAGATCTTAGATTGGAGCAAGAGAAATAGACATTAAACTAAGCAATCATAACTTCACTTAGTACAATAATAAGTACTATGAGGGAGAAGTAGGCAGTATAGAAAGAGTGAATGGTCTGGAATACTTACATAACTTAGTGAGGGGAGCGGAGATAAGGCAGTGATCCAAATTTGCTGGGAAAATGACATGGAAGCTAAGAACTCAAAGATGAGTAGGAAGTAGGCATGAGAAAGGGGTCATAATGGATAAATGGGGCAAAAAGTATTCCAGGGATGTGTAAAGATCCCAAGACCAGAAGGAACTTGAACAACTTAATAAACTGAAACTAGGCCAAGTGGCTGGATAGTATCAAACATATGCTAGAGGAATAGGCAAGGCCAGATGATAGATGACTCCTAAATGTACTGTTACAAGCTGTCTGAACTCTAGACTTAGAGCACACATTTAAATTATATTAAATTAATCAGTTCATATTTCAACTCCAATATGTGTATCAGTTTTCCTTTTTTTATTCAAAATTATTTTATTAGCTTTTGAAAATAAAATGTTATAAATCATAGCTTTATCACAAAAAGAATTATTTATATGGCTTGGTTAAATTTGACTTAAACACAAGCAGGTCTTAAATAGAGAAATTCTCTGGCAAAGATTTAGTATCATCAACACAATGTTGAAATATCAACTGTGTCAATAACGTGAAAAGATTAACAGATAACATAGTTTTCTAGATCACTTAGAAAACATCATGCTATTTCAGAAAAGTGCAGATAACTGAATTTCATGATCATCATACTTCTAAGCAGGCTTTCAAAGCAAACAGCAAGGGTTTGATGTTGTTTTAGGTTTTTCCTAGTGATCCTGATCTTTTCCAATAATGGACATCAAGAGGTATGCTCAAAAATATGTATCACAAGTACCTTCTTTCAGACTAGCTTACTCGGTATAAATGAAATATTGATGTATTTGAAAATGCTCAAGTGTTCAATAAAGATTTTAAATAAAGCTACCTAAAAGTTGTGGTTCTTAGGTTAATCATTTATTTATCTAAAGGATGAAGAAAACTGTCTAATTCTGTGATATGAACTGCAATCAGCTTAAAAATAATTGACAAATTAATCCCTTCACAGCACAGCAATTGTAAAGGTGTTAGTTTTAATTAGGCCTGTCTGATTGCCTTATCTAATCAAGAATCAAGGTGGTATCTTTGATGGTTAAGGTCTATTGGGGCCATCTCTGACCTGCCAGCCATGTATGTTTTAATTATTGATTCCTCACATTTCAGCCCTTTTCACAAAGGAACTTGAAGTTTGCCGTAACTTAACATTTAAAGGGAAGAAAAATAAACATCTTCCCCAACACTTCTGTCTGGAATCCTGTGTATCCTCTCCGGCATTCCACAATTTTTGTCCTAAGAAGGCTGTCGGGTTGATGCTGAAGTCAAGTGCACATTAGCTATCTTACTGCTTCTTCACCTCCCAAGCAGTGGATTTTCAATGGACGCGGTTAAGATCTTGACAAATCACAGTCATCTATGCTTCTAGAAAACACTTTTGATTTCTTGATATTATGTCTTTTAAAAATCCCTAAGGGCAGGTGCGTTACTGGGAGACCAGAAAGGTCAGATGAAAGGGGACACACATCTTCTCACAAAACCCTTCCTGACATCGCTAAGAGGAACAAAGCAAGGGCTCCTTGTGCCACCGTGAGTCAGCCGCAGCACATCAGTGAGCGTGGGCAGCGGCATGGTGTTGGTGGTCTCTGTGCGTGATGATGGCTCTTCTTTGTTTGCAGGTCAACGAAGTGACGGTGGAACAGCTGGTGCAGCAGTACCCCCACATCACCTTCAGTACCGTCCTGCAGGACTGCAAGAGGACCTTGGAGAGAGCCTATCAGATGGGCTGGACCCCCAACATGTCTGCCGCCTCCTCCTAACGCTCCTGCCCCGCCTAGTCCACTGGGATCATTCAGCAGAGCAGAGGAGAATTGTACATTTGGGGGGCTGATCTCTCCGAAGGGTTTTAACTGTCACCTGTCTGTATGTGTTCAAGTATGTGTATTTGTGTCTTATTTGCATACTGCATACCAAAAGTGCAGTTGTCATTTGTTCCCAAGTGAGCTGGCTTTTTTTCTTAGAAATTAAAGATTATGAAAGCTACAAACTTTTTAGTTTTTAACTTCAAAGGCTTCTTTCTCTTTAAAAAAAAACAAAACAAAACTTTTTTTTAATGTAGAGTCAAAAAATTGGATGTATTATTTTGAGCTTCTAATTGCTGCCACTTGGAGATGTCCAAATAAGAAGGCCTTCTTTTTACATGGGATGAATTATGCACTTCTGCTGATGACGACTACAATAGAAGTGATGTTACACGTACAGGCACTTACACTCTCACATACTCACACATGTGTGCACATCTACACCAGGGCTCTGATCTACTCCAGATCATTTCCTGACAGAGAAGCCTTCTTCCAGGCCACCGAGGTAGCATGTTATCCACTGTGGCACTGCCTAACTCCATGTATCCTCTTCTAAATTTTTTTTTTTTTTTTTTTTTGAGGCGGAGTCTCGCTCTGTTGCCCGGACTGGAGTGCAGTGGCCGGATCTCAGCTCACTGCAAGCTCCATCTCCCAGGTTTACGCCATTCTCCTGCCTCAGCCTCCCAAGTAGTTGGGACGACAGGCGCCCACCACCTCGCCTGGCTAGTTTTTTTTGTATTTTTAGTAGAGACGGGGTTTCACCGTGTTAGTCAGGATGGTCTCGATCTCCTGACCTCGTGATCCGCCCGTCTCGGCCTCCCAAAGTGCTGGGATTACAGGCTTGAGCCACCGCGCCCGGCCTTCTAAATTTGTTGTATGGAAGCAACAATCTGAACTCCCCTGGCCAGCTCACAAAAATTAGTTATACATTATTCTACAAATGCATTCTGTTGAGCACTAAATATTTTAGTTGGTTTTATGTTAACATTGTGTTAGCTTTTATTTCCTGGATAGTAACTGGTCAGGATATATTTTAATGATATTTGAAACTAATCTTAGCATTGAAGCCACCAATGTAATTAATGGTGTGCAATTATTTTAAAAAGTACAGATCATTTCATTATTTTCTTAATTTTGGTAATTATTAAAGTGTATTTCTGAGATACAAGAGGGTAGTCACATTAATAGAAGATTCATGAGTGAGATATAAGTAGACAATCTTTCTACTGTTGTTGCTTTTTTTGCTTTGCTTTGGGTTTTTGAACAGGTTTTTTGGATATGTGCATGTTGTCATTTTGGACTAGTTCTTATGCTACTGCAAAGATCTATTGCTAGCTAATATATGAGTTAAGAAGGAAAATTAGAAAATCTGTTCATTGAAATTCTGTTTACACTTGTCAGAAATAAGCATTTCTTTGTTTAATTAAAGATTGCCAGCTTCAGTTAAGACAAGACCTATCAGTAAATGAATATATGTTTTGATTTAACACATCTTTACAATTAATTCATAATAGGGACTCAGGCTCAAATAACTGTTCCTGTGTCTAGATTTATAATGAGGACATCAGGGAGCCTTTGTAAGCTAAAGAGTGATTATCTTTCACAGTAGAACTAGAAACAAAACCCTAACTTGTGAATTTGCTATTTATTTTTCCCTGAGTGAATATAACTGTTATTTGGTCTTTAACAGATATACTGAGGTTTGAGTTTCACTTTCTTTAAGTCTCATATTGCTAACATGACATTAGCTGTAAGAAGCAAAGGATAGCTTTACATTTGAATGCCATTTACTGATTTCTAATGATTCTCTTTTTTTGTAAACAACTGTTTCCTTTGATTATGTCAACATGTTTCTGATGTGGCATTTTTGTTTTAATCCCAATCAGTTAGGAAATCTAGTCAGTAAGCACCAGGAGTATTCTTCCCATCACTAAATGAGTTTCTAATTTAATTTGAAGGGAATAAAATTTGTGTAAGAAAAAAGCTGTTTAACATTAATAAACTGTATTTCTTCTTACACATTGAACTACATCATTTTCATATCCACTTCCCCACCACTGAAATAGCTTATTTCACAATATTTTAACTGATTTTTAATCCAAAACTAATTTATAAGACAGTATGTATAGTAATAGTAGCTTGAGGGAATATGCAGAAGTTTAATTTTTATATATGTCATACTATATTTTAAATAGTTAAAAAAGACAAAAGAAGGGAGAGCCATCTATGATATAGATGGTCCCATTTCAGTTCAAAGTTGTAATAACCTTTGGAGTGTTACAGTTTGGTTGTCAAATGGTTTCAGAGTGTATAATTGATTTTTTAAACGTTGCATTGTTTGCATCTAAAGTACAGCACTATAACATGCTTTAGCTTGCGGGATGGGGTGGGGTGGGGATTTGCACTTATTCTCTAAAATGTTGACTAATCCAGAAGGCCTGATGCAACATAATCTGGAAAACTGCTTTGGTACATTTGTAGAACTCCATAGAAATACCATATCCAGCCTCAAAGCATTAATCTCAAAAAAAAAAAAAAAAAAGCAGCCAGAAAAAGGCATCACCTTGAGTGATCCTGTGATGGTTATTGAATGTGTTCTCATTAGATGCTTTGAAATGAGGCTTAAAATAATTTTTCTGGGCAGTATAGAGTTTCTTTTTTTTGCTTAGAATGTCATAAATACATGTGAATACGTTTAATGCAGGGCTTTTTATTCTCTCCAAAATGTCAACAGTATTTTCAGAATAAAGACTATGAAATATATTGCTGTAGTGGAAAATTCTGGTCCTTTGTCTTTAATGTCTTTTTGAGTGGATAAAGAAAATTCACCCGGTTTGTAGTTTCTATATTTCCGTGAATCTTTGACCTTGCAATGGGTTGCAATAAAAGAGAAACAAAACACTGTGTCTTTTGTTTTATTTTAGAGACAATAAATGACTGCCCTGATGCTAGTTGGGTATGATGCATGCAGTGGTCTGTGCTTTTGTGGTCTGTGCTTTTGTGTGTTTCACTACAGACTTATGTAGGTTTGACTAACCCAGAATAATAAACGAGACTGAATTTAGGAGGTTCTAATTGGGCAGGTGAGTATAGAGAAAAGATTAAAACCTCAAGCATTTAAATAAGTGTGTATTAGTCTGTTCTCACACTGCTATAAGGACATTCCTGAGTAATTTATAAAGGAAAGAGGTTTAATTGACTCACAGAAAACTTAAAATAGTGGCAGAAGGGGAAGCAAACAAGTCCTTTTTCACAAGGTGGCAGGAGAGCGAAGAATGAGAACCAAGCAAAGGGAGAAGCCCCTTATAAAACCATCAGATCTCATGAGAACTTGCTCAATACACAAGAATGGCACGGGGGAAACCACGCCCACGATTCCATTGCCTCCCACTGGTCCCTCCCACGACAGCTGGGGCTTATGGGAACTACATTTCAAGATGAGATTTGGATGCGGACACAGCCAAACCATACCAAGTGAGTTGTTTAAAATCGCATTTCCTAAACAGTCGTCATTTATATAGCCTTGTATTCTATTTTTCCAAAGTAAATAAATACGTAAGACATTTACTGAGTGACGAATATAGGCACTGGAAATTTAAAGATAAATGAAACTCCCACTCTCAAGTTACAGCCTAACAAAGGGACATTCTGGGGCACTAGCAATAACAGTGGAGAACAATAGATATAATGACGGGAATAATTATGGGGAGCACATCTAGGGCCATGCAGCAGCTTTGGGAAGGGAGAGCTTCACAGAGGAGGAGCTTTTCATGAAGGCTAGAGAAATAGCGGGAATTTACCAGCCTTGCTTGGGGGAAGGAATGGAAGACAACCTGGAAAATGGAAAAGTATGTGCAAAGGCATGAGGAAATGAGATAGCACAGAAAGAGCAGGGCCCTTGAGGTGACTGAGTTTAATAGGAAGGTATGTTATATAGAGGCAGCAGGTGGAGAAGTTTCCGGGAAGAAAACAAGGGCAAATCATAAATGTTTTTTGGTCTACTAAAGAGATTGGACTTGTAGGGAAAATCAGATCTGCTAGAAAAGCCTTGCCCTAAGTTATTCAAACAAGAGGGGTTCTCCCTAGAAATTTAAAATGCAGGACTTCCACTTATAATAATATAGTGGAAAGGAGATCCTGAAAGATTTTCTGCTGTGTAACATCTAAAAATGTTCATTAACATATTTTTTATAAACCTTCTTGGCCGGGCGCGGTGGCTCATGCCTGTAATCCCAGCACTTTGGGAGGCCGAGGCGGGTGGATCACGAGGTCAGGAGATCGAGACCATCCTGGCTAACATGGTGAAACCCCGTCTCTACCAAAAAAAAAAAAAACTAGTCGGGCGAGGTGGCGGGCACCTGTAGTCCCAGCTACTCAGGAGGCTGAGGCAGGAGAATGGCGTGAACCCGGGAGGCAGAGCTTGCAGTGAGCTGAGATGGCGAGGCTGCAGTAAGCCATAATTACACCACTGCACTCTAGCCTGGGCAACAGAGCCAGACTCCATCTCAAAAAAAAAAAAAAAAACTTCTTAAGTGACCAACATACCTGCGAGAAAGTAAAAGAAAGTTCCCTGTGGCCCGGGACAAAGTGCGAACAGCAGTCTAGAACAGGGATCAGCAAAGGAGTGGCCCCTGGGTCAAACATGGCCAGACACATATCTTTGTAATCAGGTTTTCTTGGGACACAATCATATCCATTTGTTGTTGCCTTCTCTGTGGCTGATTTCATGCTACAACACTAGAGTTGAGTGGTTGCCACAAAGGCCATGTGATCCACACAGTCAGAAAGATTTACTCTGGTATTTCACAGAGAAAATTCGCCAACCGGCCGGGCGCGGTGGCTCATGCCTGTAATCCCAGCGCTTTGGGAGGCCGAGGCGGGCGGATCATGAGATCAGGAGATCCAGACCATCCTGGCTAACACCGTGAAATCCCATCTCTACTAAAAATACAAAAAATTAGCCGGGCGTGGTGGCGGGCGCCTGGAGTCCCAGCTACTCGGGAGGCTGAGGCAGGAGAATGGCGTGAACCTGGGAGGCGAAGCTTGCAGTGAGCCAAGATGGCGCCACTGTACTCCCGCCTGGGAGACAGAGCCAGACTCCATCTCAAAAAAAAAAAAAAAAAAAGAAAGAAAGAAAAAGGAAAAAAGAAAATTTGCCAACCAACCTAGTCCAGAGCGGTGGTTCTCAAGTACAGCCCCCAGATCAATCACATTAGCATCGCCTGGGAACTTAGACATACAAATTATTGGGCCCTACGTGAGACCTACTAAATCAGAAACTCAGAGAGTAAGGTCCCAAAATCTGTGTGCAAATCCTCCAGGTGACTCTGATGCATGAGCTAAACTTTTATCTCCATGGAGACAAGCCTGGAGACAATCAGAATATGGGACTATATTGATCATGATAGCCTAGAGAACTTGTGGAAACATTAGGGCCAGTGAATAATTGAGAGTCATATCAGAGTCTACCTCACAGAAAGCCTGGATCCCTGAAAGGTTCTACCCTTTTAAAAACAGTGAACTACAATAAATCAAAAAATTGAAGAGGCAGATAGTGAGGAAAGTAACCATTCTCAGCCTGGGCTATTCATGAATTTTTTTTAAGGGCTCCCTGCAAATTAACAGCTACTGGCTAACAACATCCAAATGCGTTTAAGCCAAGTGTGGTGGCCCATGCCTGTAATCCCAGCACTTTGGGAAGCTGAGGCAGGAGGATTGCTTGAGCCCAGGAGTTCGAGAACAGCCTGGCCAACATGGCAAGACTCCATCTCTATAAAAACTCAAAAAAAACTGTAAAAAAAAAAATTAACCGGGCATAGTGGTACATGCCTGTAATCCCAGCTACTGGAGAGGCTGAAGTGGGAGGATCACTTGAGCCTGGGAAGGCGAGGCTGCAGTAAGCCATAATTACACCACTGCACTGCAATGTGGGTGACAGAGCAAGACCCTGTCTCAAACACACACACACACACACACACACACACACACACAAACAGATGGAGTTAGTAACTGAATCTACACTGTTTACTTAGTTTATGTTGCTGATCATTGTATTTTTAAGAGGATTCATATCAGTAGTTCTCAGTGTCTGACAAAAGCAGACAAAAACCATCCCTGGAGAAAGGTACCCTCAACCCAGGCCTCAAAAGAAACCCCAGAGATAGCATGCCAGCAAATATAAACCCACAATCTAAAATCACAGAGAAAAAAAAGGACGTAACGCAGGATTAGCAGGATGACTCAGTAGAAACAACAAATAGATCCACATCCTCAAAACTTCAATATTACATTATCAGATACATACTACAAAATAAATGTATTGTATTAAAAAGGTGTTTAACATGTATAAGAAAAATGAAACTACCAAAATGAACAGACACTTAAAGAAAAAACTAAATAAATAGTATAAAAATTTTAAAAGGCCAGACACAGTGGTTCACACATGTAATCTCAACACTTTGAGAGGCCGAGGTGGGAGGACCACTTGAGGCCAGGAGTTTAAGACCAGCCTGGGCAGCATAGTGAGACCTGTCTCTAAAAATTTTTAAAGTAGCTGGGCGTGGTACCTCCTGTCCTAGCTATTTAGGAGGCTGAAGCAAGAGGATTGCTTGGATCCAGGAATTCATGGCTACACTGAGCTATGATGACACCATTGCACTCCAGCCTGGGCAGTAGAGCAAGACCTTGTAACAAAAAAAGAAAAAGAATGTTTGCTACTATTATAACTTCTATTTAACATGGTAATCAGAAAGCTAAGCCAGCACAGAAATATCAAAATAAAAGGGTAGGAGCTATAACGGAAAGGACAAACTGAATTATATACAGCTGACAAGAATATAGACATAACAGACATAGACAAGCAAAACCCCAAAAGAATCTAGAATATAGAATTAAGAGGATTTAAAAGTTAGTTGATGTGATGTTCAAATATAATACCTATTTACATTTCTAGATACCAATCATGAAGTAGAAAAATGTAATTTCAAAAAATACTTTTTACAAAAGCAACAAATATACAAAGTAGCATTCCTTTTATGAGTCAATTACAAAACTATATTAAAGACAGAAAAAAATGCAGACAGCAAACATCTTCACAGAAAGGAAGTCTTAATATTCTACGGATGTCATGTTGAGAGACAAGTCTCCATAGGCATCTTGCATTTCTGCACATCTTTCAAGCAGAGGTTGCTTACTTACGTGTTGCCTTTGCTCTGGATTATCTTTTCAAAGATGTTCTTATGGTGAATGGCCTTCGAAGACAGGGATAGTGCCTCCCTCTAGAGCAGAGGGTAAACATACCTGCTGTTACATATAAAATGCTTGTTTCCTATGCTCAGTGTTCCCCTCCTGTACCACAACCCAGTATAGACGCAGGGGTCACCCACCCTCTTCACATTTCCTGTGGGAATTGCAGCTTCAGAACCTTCAGAATCAGCATTTCAGGAAAATGCTGATACTCTGGCTACTGCCATTGCTGTGGGTAATAAAGTCCTTTGTCTCTGATTCAAGAGTCTCGCGTCTTCTGCCAGCATCCCTGAAACTAACGGACTGACGTGAATTAAGTAGAGTAAAATCTCAAACCTTTCACAGTTCTTAACCTGATAATTCTCCACTAATTAATCTATTAATATCATGCAATTCCAAACAAAATCCTATTAAGGGTTTTTAAAACCAAACTCAACAAGCTTTTTCTTAAATTGGTATAGAAAAACAAACCCAAACTCATTTGTATTTAGATAAATGCAAATTAAAAGATACAAAGTTTATGCCCAAAAAACTGGCAAAAAGTGAGTCTTGCATGATTAAGTTTTGGCAAAGATGTAGAACAATGAGAACACTTACACATTGCTGTGGAAATTGGAAAAGAGTTTGGCATTATCTTAAAAAGGTAAACATGCACATACAGCAATTCCTTTCATAGGTGTATACCCCAGAGAAACATTAACGCATGTGAACCAAGAGACGTGTACCAAAATATGCATTGCAGCATTGTTTATCATAGTAAAACCAGGAACTTTTACATATTTAATTCGATTAAGCAAAGTAGTAAAAATGAATGAATTACAACAACATATCTCAATATGTGTGAATCTCAGAAACAGTTGAATAAAGAGGGCGAGTCCTAGAAGAATGCAGAAAGCTGTACATCATTGCACAAAGTTCAGAACCAACACAATTAAATAATGTGCTATTTGGGGATGCAAGTGAATTTAGAAAAAAGGAAAAAGAAAGAACAATTGCAAAATTTCAGAGTAGTTGTTATCTATGGGAGGACAGGGAGTAGGCTGGGATTCTAGGAGCACAAAAATGCCTTCGACCAAATTTGTAGGTTCTATTTCATAAATTGAACGGTGGGTTTACCAGTATTTGTTTTATTAATATAAAACATATTTTAAGTTAAACATACGTAACATTACATTATACAAAACATTTAAAATATGTAACAAATTATTTTGCATCCATTATTAAAATTTTAAATTAAAAATGTTTTATATCTTATTTAAATCGATTGACCATCAAGAGTTGATAAACCAAGACACAAGTTTGCCCACCTATTTGGTTATGGAGGTTATCTCTGCATGAGGCAGAGCTTACAGAATTCCACATTTAAGCAGGTGGCAGAGATGGGGGAACCCAGTAGCCTCACCCTTCTTCTCCTGTGCTGGGAGCATAGCACTGTGTAAGTTCCTGGTTTTTAGCTGACCCTCACTGCAATTCTAAGTGGACCAGCTGTTCATGTTGTGCTGAGACAGCTGTGAGAATTCGTGTGGCATATCTGTCATGTTATTACCATAGAAATCAAAGGACCACTATACAGGTTTTGTGAAGCAGTGAGGGGCCCTTTCATTATCACTTCATTTTTAATTATGCCAATAACTCTGGTATCAAAACGTCTTCAAAGAATACAGAGACTCATCTGATAATGTGATAATCTAGAGTTGAAATGGAAATTTAGTTAAGGTCAAGCTTATTCCTTTTATTATATTAGTATATCACAATTTATTTCCCCATACTACTGTTGGTGGATATTATTGGGGCATAACACTTATAAAAATTCATTCTAGTTTCATGAGCTATTTAGTAGGTACAAATGCAGTTAGAGAGGCTTCCTCAATCCCTGAAATGCAACCATCTCCAGGAAATAAACTTTAGAAAACTAAAATCATCTAAGAACTAGTCCTTCAAAACATCCCCTTTCCTATGATTTTCTTTGACTAATAAAACTATGTGTGGATGCCAACAGCCCAACAGAAAACAGAAACATTTGAAAGAGTAGGCATTATTTGATTCGGCTCTTTTATTCACCACATGATGGAAGAGACAGTCATGCATTTCTCGAATTTTTTCCCCACAATTTGGCATTACTTGAAAGATCTAGAGATAAGAGGCGTCAATGTCAAGTGGCCTGAGGATATGTGGCTCAGCTGGGCCAGTGGGCACTCACTGAGTTCATTTCTGTAGACTGAAATCTTCCAGTGATGTGGCTTGGGGTGTGTGTGCGCACGTGCTCACGTGTCCATGCTCCATCCCACCATGAACACCGCCTGCCGAATGCAGTCTATTCAGCCCTCTGTGGTTAACATAATGGAAAATAAAAAATGAGTCATTAAATAAAAGATTTTTAAAAAGAACAGTCTCATAAATAGATGCTGCCTTGATGGGTCTAGTAGCTACTGACAATGGCAAGCTTTATAAATAATGCTGAAATGAATGGAGAAAGCTTAGCAAGCTTGATTTTGTTGAGAGACATGATTCTACTGGATTCTTAAGCAACATCTTGCAACTGAATCATTTACTAAGTGAAAAAAGAAATCTTGATAATTGATTTTAAATAAAGCTTTTATTAAAGTGTTTTTTCAATTTCAAATCAAAATTGGATTACAATACAGAATTCATGGATGTAGAGAGGCAAATACTGGGAAAAACACTTGTAGATAACTTAAATAATTATGCTTAATGTGAAAATTAAGCTACTGGCACTCTGATTATTAGATAATTTAGATGAGTTAATTTGCTCTAAAGTAAACTGTAAAATAGGAAACATACTTGTCTTAGAATAAATTTGTGCTAACGGATGTTTAGTCCACTTCCCTACTCTGTAGCTGCTGTTGAATGTTACTGTTCCCATTTCTTCTCAGTCCTACTTCATTCTTGAAATTAACCAAAGAGACTAAGAAAATGAGTGATTAGAATCTTCATGTCTCGGCCGGGCGTGGTGGCTCAAGCCTGTAATCCCAGCACTTTGGGAGGCCGAGACGGGCGGATCACGAGGTCAGGAGATCGAGACCATCCTGGCTAACACGGTGAAACCCCGTCTCTACTAAAAATACAAAAACTAGCCAGGCGAGGTGGCGGGTGCCTGTAGTCCCAGCTACTCGGGAGGCTGAGGCAGGAGAATGGCGTAAACCCGGGAGTCGGAGCTTGCAGTGAGCTGAGATCCGGCCACTGCACTCCAGTCCGGGCGACAGAGCGAGACTCCGCCTCAAAAAAAAAAAAAAAAAAAGAATCTTCATGTCTCTTAGAGTGAATGATGCACCTGGGCGTGATCTTCAAACAAAGAACTGGGGAGAGAAAGAGCTGGTGCTGGCAGGGAGTATTAAATGAATTATGTGGAATGCTCAGTGATGTCGTAAAACATATCGTGAAATGTGACACAGAGAAAATAGTTGACACATATGTGCACCACAGTTGTAAAATGATTAAGAAGCAAACACCGTGCAAGCACCACTCAGGTCAGAAAGGGAACATCACTGGCCCTCTCTGGAAATTCTTTCCTCATACACCCCTCCCAAACCCAGGCATCTTCCTTCCTCCACGTGTAACCACTTTCCTGGCCTCTGTGGAAATAATTTTGTTGTTTTTATCTTTGTCATATCAATATAGCATGCATCCTTTAAAATGTAGTTTTGTTTTCCCTGGTTTTGAACTTTATAGGAAAGAATCATGCTGTGTGTATTGTTTGTGGCTTTATTTTTTTACTCAATAGTGTTTATAGGCTCCATCTATTTTGTTGTGTGTAACTCTAGTCCATATAGTTTCATTGCTATGTAATTGTCTTAGTCCATTCAGGCTGCTATAAAAAAAATGCCATAAACTGGAGAGTTGAAAAACAACAGAAATTTATTTCTCATAGTTCTGGATGCTGGAAAGTTCAAGCTCAAGTCTTCAGCAGATGGGTTGTCTGGGGAGGGAGGGCTCACCTCCTCATAGAGCCTTCTCACTGTGTCCTCACATGGTGGAAGAGGCAAGGCAGCTCTCTGGGGCTTCTTCAATGAAGCACTAGTTCCACCTAATCACCTTTCAAAGACCCCACCTCCTAATACCATCACCTTGTGGGTTAGGGCTTCAACATATGAGTTTTGGGGGACACAAACATTCAGACCACAGCAATAATATTCCACTGTGTGGATATGCCACTATTTATTCATTATACTACTGAAAAGCATTTGGTTTGTTTCCATGGTGGGACAATTATAAACTCAACGGTGAAGAAGATTCTTGAACATGTGTCCTAGTGCACCCAGGTACATACATCTCCAGGGTACATGCCTAAAAAATGGATTGCTAGTATTTCCACATTTTCCATTTTATTAGGTGATGTCATACCATCACCTAATAAAATTTCAAAGAGGTTGAACCAATTCACATTTTAACCTTCAGTATATGGAAGATCCCATTGATAGCCAGTTTGCTTCTGATTGCCATGTAGTGGTGTCTTATGATTTTAGTCTGTGTTCTCCTGAATATTTAAATACTGGGTATTATTTTGTATGTTAATCAGCCACTTAGGTTATAATGTTTACAAATTCCTTTAAACCAATAATTTCCTTTATGTTGCAGAGAAAGAAATAATATAGAGAAGAAAGACTTAAAAGAATTGCCATAATTTCACTGTGGATTATAGCTATTGGAGCAAAAACTATGCAAAGAGGGCAAGGAAAGCAAGAGACTCTTTAGAAGGTTTATAAGTTTAAAAGACAAAGCTTTCTCCCCCCTTTACCTTCTTCTGACTTTATTACATCTTGATGTATGGAAAGAGGTCATTACCTTGAGTTTGAATGAGAAGCTACAGGGATCTGAGCCATGCCTCAATGCAAGATTGTATGGTTATTGTGATAATGTAATTTAATTGAATATCATGTAACCCAATGAAGTAAGAATGAAAAAAAAGAGAGTTGTCATTCTTCTGCTATGAAAACAAAGTTGAATGCTTCGGAAATCTAGATGAAAGGCAAGCCACAAAAAAATCTGTCAAATTAATTGTAGGGTACATAAGACACAGAATGTGAAAAAATATATAAAAACCTAGAAAGATTTTCCATTTATATTGCTTCAAAAATGCTTTAATTTCTTACTCCTTTTTAAAGAAATTGAGACGAAATCATAGATAATATGTTACAGAGATGGTTTATACAAGAATGACAATGTGGAACGCAAATCAAAGAGCAAAGGCCTTGGCCATGTATCAAAAGATTAGCAGTGAATGCATATATATATATACACACACACACATATATGCTATTGTATGAAAGATAAAATATTAAAATATGTGTGTACATATATGCCTTTTTAATGATTTTTAATTAGCTTTTAAAATTAAATAACCAACTCGCTGTTCTGATCATGCTAAGAGGACTTTTACTGCATCTACTTAGGCCAAAACATATACAAACATAATAGAAAAAATGTCTTAAAAAGTAACATCTTTTTTCAATTGAGGTATAATTTACCTATATTAAATACACATATACTACAGTTCTCTGCATTTTGATGAATCTATAGGCTTATGTGATAAACACCCAAAACAAGATGTGCAACATACATAAAACAAAGAATACAATGTATGTGTGTATGTGTGTGTGTGTACACCACCCCAGAAACCTCTCTAATTTCCTCATGCCACCACAGGTAATCACTGTTCTGATTTCTATCACACATTTCTTTTGCTTGTTATTGAACATCTTATAAATGAAATCAAACAGTATATATTATTTCTGTGGGACTTCTTTCTCTCGTGTGATTTTTGTTGTATCAATTGATGCTGAGAAGTATGTCATTATCTAAATGTATCATCATTTATCATTCTCTTCTTCATAGACATTTGGGTTGTTACAATTTTTTTTTAGTGGTTACAAATAAAGCAGCTATGTGTATTTTTGCATGACTCTTTTTGTAGGATATAAGTTTTCTTTTCTGTTGGGTAAATACCTAGGAGTGGAATTCCTGAGTCATAGATGTGCACATAAATATAGACCTTTATAAAAATTAGCAAACTTGTTTTTAAAGTGGTTGTTCCATTTTCCACTACTACTAGTACCATGAGTGAGAGAATCCCAATTACTCTACATCTTCACCAACATTTGGTGTTGTTGGTCTTTTAAATTTAGCCATTTAAAAAATACATGATTATATCTCAGTGTAGTTTTAATTGCCTTTCCCTGATGACTAACGATACTAAGCCCTTTTTCATATGCTTATTACCCATCCCTACATCTTCTGTGAAGTGTATGTTTGTGTCTTTGATCTATCTTAAAGTGAGGTTTGCATTTTAGCACCATGTATTAGGTTTGTGCAAAAGTAATTGCAGTTTTTGCCATTACTTTCAATGAAAGTAAGTTTATATGCATATCTATGACTCAGGAATTCCAGTCCTAGGTATCTACCCAAGAGAAAAGAAAACATATCCTACAAAAAGAGTTATGCAAAAATATGTATGGGGACATTATTTATAATAGTAAAAAATTTGTAACAACCCAAATGTGGTTTAATATTTCCAAAATCAAACATGTTGGCAATTTTTTTTGTAAATCAGTTGACCATATATGTGTGGATATATTTCTGGACTTTCCATCATGTTCTAGTCATTGATTTGTCTATTCTATGCCAATACCACACTGTCCTGATTACTATAGCTTTCTAGCAAACCTTTAAATCAATAGCATGAGTCTTCCAACATTATTCATTTTCAAGTGTTTTTTACTAATCTAGGTCCTCTGAATTTTGATATACATTTTAGGAACAACCTCTTTTTTAAAAATAAAAGACCCATTAAAATTCTGATTGAGATGTGCTTCAATACCTAGATTAATTTAGAGATAATTGACATCTTAACAATATTAAGTCTTCTAGTCCGTGAACAAAATCTATTTCTTTATTATTAAAATCTTCTTTGATTACTCTCAGCAATGTTTTATTCACAGTAGAGGTCTTGCACTGGTTTCATTAAATGTATACCTATGTATTTTATGCTCTTTGATGCTGCTATAAATGTAATTTACAAATTTTTTATTTTGAAGTTGTTTATTACTAATATAGAGAAGGGAAACTTGTTTTTGCATGTTGTCTTTGTATCCAGTGACCTTGCTAAATTCACTTATTAGTTCTAAGTAGTTATTTGAAAATGTCTAGAATTCTTTAATCTAAAAACTTATGTCATATATGAAGACAATGCTTATTTTTTCTAATATCTATACCTTTTTTTTACTTGCTTTATTGCACTGGCTATGACCTCCAGTACAATATTGAATAGAAATGTTGAGAGCTGACCTGCTTATTCCTGATCTTAGGAGGAAAGTATTTAATCTTTCACAGTTAAGTACGATCGTAGCTGTAGGGTCTTGTAGATTACCTTCATAAAACTAAAAAGGTTCACTTTTATTTTTAGTTTGTCTATGGTTTTTATTATCAATGGGTGTTGGATTTTGTCAAATGTTTTCTTAGTCCTTTGATATCTATCCTCATATCTACCACTTCTGGTATTCTTTGTTACTTCATGTTTATATAAGTCTCTTCTAATCTTTTTTAAGTCCCGAAAATTTTCTTTTTAGTATTTCTTGAAATTGGATTGACATGATCATAGAGATTCTTTCACTTATCTTCTTTTGTTAGAATATGGCCTCATAATATTTCTATATTTTCTGAAAAAGTTTATGTAAAATTGGTAATTTACCTCTTAGACATTTGAAAGAATTCCCCAGTGAAACTACACGGGCCTGGAGTTTATCTGGAGGCAAATTTTCTATTGTTTGTCTTCTGTTGTGTCAGTTTTTCATTGCATCTGAGTTGTAGAATTTATTGGCATAAAGTTGTACATAATCCCTTATTATCTTTTTAATATTTGTAGAATCTATAGTAATGTCACTTATATAGCACTTGTATAGCACTGTCTTCAGATGTGACATAAGTTTTTAGGTTAAAGAATTCTAGACATTTTCAAATAACTACTTAGAACTAATAAATGAATTTAGCAAGGTCACTGGATACAAAGACAATGTGCAAAAACAAGTTGCATATCTCTATATTAGTAATGAACAACTTCATAATAAAAAAATTAAAAATTACATTTATAGAAGCATCAAAGAGCATAAAATACAGAGGAATACATTTAATGAAAGCAGTGTAAGACCCTCTACTGTGAATAAAACATCCTTCTTTGGCTATCTGCGGTTTCTCTCTAACAACACAGAGAACCAAGTCTTCAAAAGTTTAAGACCATCAGCCAATAATTTAATTACCTGATGGAAAAAAATCAACAGTATACAAAGGAAGATAACAGAAACCAGAATCTCTTCCAAATTCTTTGTACAATTAAACAAAACAAAACAAAACAAACAAACAAAAAAAACTACTAGATATGTGAAGGAAAAGAAAAATCTGACCCATTTTCAAGAAAAGAAGAGTCAATTGAAATAGACCTGATATGATCTAGATGTTGGAATTAATAGACAAGTACTTTAAAGAACTATTATAAATATGTACAAGTACTTTGAGGGGAAAAAATGGTCATAACGAGTGAACAGATGGGGAATCTCAGCAGAGAAATTGAAACTATATTTTTTTTTAAAAAAAGGAAATTCTAGAACTGAAAAGTACAATATCTGAAATAGAAAATTCATTGAATATGGGCTTAAGAGCAAATGCAAGTTGGCAGAAAAAAGTGTCAGTGAATGTGAATATATAGCAATAGAAATGATCCAATCTGAAGAATGAAGATTTTTCTTAAAAAGCTGGGGGGTGGGGGAAAGAACAAAGCCTCAGTAGTTTGCGATACCGTATCAAGCAGTCTAATATATGTGCAGTTGGAATCCCAGACAAAGAGGAAGAAAAGAATAGGGGAGAAAAACATTTGAAAAAATAGTAGCCAAGCCCCTGTTACCTGGAGGAACCTAAACCCCCAGCTCTTGCTTGCCAGAATCTGCAGAGCTGAACTAAACTTTTAATTTTTTCAGCCTTCCAATTGCTGCTTCCACTAGGCTCTCTATAACCTCCCCCATGAATGCACAGAACAGGAGGCAGCAAAAGATTTGTGGGAAGCTTATATGCAGATTCTGACTTGTCTCTTAATTTCTAGGATTTTCCCCACCCAATTTCCAGTTTCATGGGCAACCCCAAATCCATTCCCTGACCTTCAAGTCTGTAAGATAGCAACATTCTGCTCAGATTCTAACCTTCCCTGTACCTTGTAGACTAGGGAGTACCCTCAAGGGAAAAGCCATATAAAAGTGGATCTCACCCAAAGAGTGTGGCTCCTTTCTTTAAATGATCAAATCCCCTTCAATAGCTGCTCACTTTTTGTTGTTCTCCAGTGACTTCAAGAAGGCCATCCCCCACCCCCGCACCACCCCCTGACACCAAAGTGTTGAATTGCTATCTATGGAGGGTTAGTCTAATACAAGCTGCCAGAACCATATCCCTAATGTATTGGTTTTAAAGATGCCAAACACTGGTGTTTTTAGTACTACATACACACTGTCTACACTAGCAGAGGTAGGTAGCTCCTTGCCTCCCAATACCCTTATTCTTTTTCTTCTTCAGTGAAAACACCCATATTTGATGTAGCGTCACAATGTACATTTCTTTCGGCAACAGGTGGATTTTTGTCTTGTTATAGCCACTATTAATAGTAGTTGAAGGTAATCCTAACTAATTTAAGTGCAAAGAGACTCTCATATAAATAACGTAGCAATAAATACAGGTATAGCCATCATGTCAGACTTTTTTCAGGGAAGAAAGTGGTGAGGGAGAGTGGTCATTAGCCTGAAAACCAGAGAACCTGCATTCTAGTCCTGCTTCTTCCAACTAGGCTACATATTTTGGGCAAGTCCCCCTCTCTGGGGCCACTGTCTAGACCCTTATCTGTGAAAATATTGCATTAAATTAAATGGTCTCTCATTTTCCTCTCCTCATTCCACTGAACCTCTTCATGATGTAGATAATATTTGCACTATTTTAAGGAGTTACAGAGCTTGTAATTTTTAAAATTTTGATCACGGAATCTCTGTTACAAACAAAACCCCCTTTACCCCTCATTTTAAAGGAACATTTTGTGACCCAGGTCAGAGTCTATGTTCCTACTCATCTTTGTTTGTTGACCTTACGTTTCGAATGGAAAGACATCAATTTTTTCAAGGTACCTCTCTGCTCACAAAGATTTCCCTAATTTTTTAAGAGGCTGGAAGCAGTCAATGGTACAAATAAAACACATTTTCAATAGTGCTGAGGCTCAGAACTGTGGTTGAGATGATAAAATGGTTTTATTTTCTAGATGACTATTTTTCAAACTAGAAATATGTTTTGCATCAGTGATGTGTTAAGGTCAAGTCAAGAAAAGAGACAATATGTCCCATGTCACAGAGACCAGGATAATGAGAGTGTTCTCTGGGAGATGGCTCAGGAGCTGTTCATTTCACCGGCAAAAGGTTATACCAGACAGATTGTTTCTCATTTGATGTCTTAAATTAAACTGCTGACATGGCCTGCCTCAAAGTAAGAAGCATACGTGTTTGCCAAACAGACCCTAAAGAAAATCCCTGTTTGAGAGATTTGGTTCCTTTATCTGCAACCTTTGAGGCTTTTCTGTTTTTAAGGTATGCTTCGGAATTAAACCAGGTTTTCAACTACAGAGCAGCTCCCTAAATGTTCATGAAGGAGGCTTGGTGAATCTGAGACTTGCTGTTTTGTCAAAGTGCTGTGGGATAGAAGCGAGATAAATGCTAGTTCCTATTTGGAGTTTAGGAACATTATACATGCAAGATGCACATGAGATCATAGAGGAATTACTGAAGATAGAGAGAACGGACCTATGGAAGATTTGCTTTAGCCATTGCCCTCCACTCTGGCCCTGCTTGCCCTCCTCAATGGCCATTTTCACCCAACCCAGAGCTCAAAGAAGACCAAACAGGCCAATGTGATGGTGAATGGTCTGCAGACCAGCAACTGCAGCCTCACATGCCCTATCCCAGGCATCAGAATCTGCACTGGAACAAAATCTGCAGACGATTCAGAAGGACTGATCCTCCAGGCACAGTTCTAGGTTTGGGGGATACAGTAGGGAATACAACAGACAAGTTCTGCTTGTGTTGCATTTACGTTTTAATGGGAAAAGGGAGAAAAGGCAATAAACAAGCAGACAGGTATTTGTGTTTCTGATGGTCGTAGTGTTAAGTCAGGGAAAGTGGGGAAGGAAGCCTGGATGTGGAGTGAGGGTTACTACTTGTACATGATAATCAGAGAAACCTTCACCAAGAGGGTAAAATGTGAACAGAGAAATAAAGGAAATAAGAGAGCAACCCAGTGAGTGAGTGGTCAGAAGACCTGAATTCCAGCCCACAGATCTCCTTCTCCCTGTGTATTGCAACATTTTGCAAGCTACTTAAACTTCCTGACCTTGGGTCTCCTTAGTGGTCCACTAGGAATAAAAACACCCATGATGGCTAATTCATGGCTGATTTGTGAGGTTCAAACAGGATGTATATATGCACGAGTGCTGTTAACCTTGTCTGCAAGGCTATAGGCTTCTTGGCCCTTTGCCTCTAACTCACAGGGGGACGAAATTGGTGTAATGTGAAGTTGCAAATTGAAGTATAAAGAGTTGAGCTTTGTGTACTTAATCTAAGCCCTCCTTGAGCATCATATGCAACTCGTGGCCTCACTTTCCAGTATACAACCCGCGCCCCGCCTCCCACTGCCTCCACCGAGGACCTTCCCTCACTGATGTCCTACCTGGACATCCTCCCTCACTCCTCCTTCTTCTCACACTCTCCTCCCTGTGACCAGGCCTTTGATATCCCCTCTCCTTTGACAGCTCTTCATCACCTTTTGCTCAGATTCTTGTCCTTCCCCAGGGTGAAGGCCCTCTCCAGTTTCTTCTGTTGGAGAGTGTTCTTCTCAATGCAGTAGCTCTTGCAGAATTTCCATAAGAGATTCATATCCTCCTTGCTCTCATTTGGTTTGGGCTGTACAATGTGTTGGTGTTTCTGTCTCCTTTGTAGACTCCTAGAGCTACAGGATACACCCTCTTCTAAGAACAGAGACATGGAATGCTCAGTCTCTGTCACAACTGCTGGGTCAGCAGGTAAAGTCATGGCAGTGCTGCCACCTGAAGAGTGTCCACCGACATGACATATGACAGGAGAGACCCTAGGAAGGGCTGTGCTGCCATTGATGTTGTGAAGTTTGTTCCTCATTAACAATGTTTTTTTCTGGTTAATTTGAGAGAATGTCTGTATTTGGTGTTTCTTTAATCTTATTTTGTGTTTCAGTTGAGTAAGTGTTGCTGAATATCTGTAGAATGTGTGATAATTTTTTGTAAAAAAAAAAAATAAAAGAAACAGCATAGAAAAATATTTTATGTTGTGTAAAACACTTGGCTGAGGAAATGTTTTAATGCATTATATAAAAATGCTACAGACTCTCAGCAGTTAGATTACAGGAGACAGATCTGTTTGGCACCAAAGGAGACCCCACTCAGCAATGCCAGGTTGGGAGAAGGGCACTGAGGGAGTGAGAATCAGAAATAGGATTGAGTATCAAAGGGTTCCCTTCAATGAAACCAGCATTTGGTCAGCACCTTCAATGCAAATAATTGCTCTAGGTTCCTTGGAAGACACATTAATTAAAAAGACATCCAACCTATCTTCCAGTGGCCTACAAGCTAGAGATGATCTGGGTATAAACATTAATTCATTTGGCCTGTCTTTATGAGAGTTACTATGAGCAAGGGACTGTGCAGGATGTCAAGAAACAAAGATAAAACATATGTGAACCGTACCCTTAGTTCGGTAGTGGTGAGAAGGCATGTTCATGGGTCATCCTAAGATAATGTTAAATATGAATGGTAGATTTTGAGATTAATGATTTCATATCATATTTTGAACACAGTATTTCATAGCACTTCACGGCCCTGTTTGACAGGCTTTTATTCATAGAGTTTTGGTGACTTACAGAGTGTCAAAAGTCATACTTCCCTTCTGTTGCTCATGCTGCCAACTCCATTGACAAGCCTTTCTCACCCCTTGAACCTCTCTCTTCAGCTGACCTCATGGGCACCTTTCATAGTAAATGCTCAATAAACATTCATGCATGGAATGAACTGGACCTGCTGTGTGCTTGCTGAATTTTATGCTGGTATGCCCCTCCATTAGCACACGTTGTGGCCCCCTGACCTTAATAACAACTTGAACTGCCTATAACCCACACTATGGAAAGAAGTTTAATAATAGCATCCTCTCCACCTATGAGGGCAAATTGCCCTATATTCAGACTTTATTTAAAGTCTCAAGGCTTCCCTTGCAGAGGACACAAACTGGCAGAATCCAGATCACAGACATCGATCATGTTTTGTTTCTTTGAAAACATTTAGTTTCAAAAGGTTGAGGCATTTACCACCAACTCCACTTCTAGCATCTCCTTCTTTTATATTACCTGATTGGAAACTGAAGACATTTGTGCTGTCAGCTCTGAGGGCCAGCAATCCTTGACTCAATGCATCTTCATGCAGACTCTGAATTTTCAGTGGCATGTGGACCATGACTGCTCTAAGTCCACACCATTCCCATGACATGAAACTTAGCACTGCAATAATCTCTACTCCCAGCTCACTGGAAAAAAACTAAACATCTTACCCTGCTTCTGAAAGGTCACTGATCCCCTGACCTACAAAAATGCAATAACCATTGATAAAATGTTGGGAGAGATATATAAGGGAGGCCTGGAATATTGGAGTCTTAATGTGCTATAACTGAGGCTTTAAGAAAAAAATTCCTGTGACTTAAAAGCACCATTTTTTTTTCATTTTGCATAAAAATAATCTAACACTGGAGTAAGAGAAATAGGAAGTATATCAATTTTTAATAAATACAAGCCACAAAATAAATTTAATAAATTATAAATGATAAAATTATTGAAAAATTAAATATTAAACATTCTCACATAAAAATGTAGAACATTTATTAATTAGGGAACATTTTCAGAGTAATACTTGCACTTTAAATGCTCTTAACTTTTTAAGCATGCAACGTTGTAGACCTGTAGAAAGTGGTATTGGTGTATTTCTGTGGCTGATCACACTAAAGGGATGATACGATGGGTCAGTTCCCTGCAGGATGGTCTGTGGCGGGCAGGTACCAGATGGTCAGGGGGAGTAGGTGGGAAATGTAGCCTGGGATGGGATTCCCAGGACTGGCATTTATAGACAAGTAATAGATTTCTGTTTTCCAGCTTTGATTTCAAATACAGGGAAGATCAATCATGATTTGACTGAACATTTCCGGCAGAAATCTGGAAGAAAGACTTATACAGATAGATCTGGATCTTTTCCAAGAAATTTAGGGGAACTGAGTCCTGATGTTCTTATTGTGGAGTTGGGACTGGAAAAGATGGGAAGAAAAGACAATGGAAGAGATTATCTGGAAAGGGGCAAACTGTCATTTTTCTTCTTAGATTGTTGTGGTGCTTTTATCTTTTACCCTCTAATTTACACACAATTATTCTTTGGGTCTTCCCTGCCATCTTCCCCCTCAGCGCATAGTGGGAACACACAGGGCTCAATTTGTCCTCCATTGCCCTGTTTCATGAGGTCTCCTGGGTTGTCTGAGGAGAGGGAAGGTGGTCAGCGTGGAAATGTGCTGTGCAGACCCTCCTTCCCAGAGGGATGTAGGGCCAGCTGCAGAGAGTGAGTGAAATTAGCAGCCAACATCAGCTCCAGCATACGCCTCAGCTGCAGAAGACACTTCGCTGGTCTTGCTCTTCCAGGGCACCCTGCAAGAGACTCTGAAAGGGAATATTCATTCCAGAACGCCCTGCCAGGTTAGTCAAAGCTTTGTGGGTCTGGTTGCTGATCACCTTCTTCCTCTGACCAATCCTGTCTCTTCCCTCTTCCTTTTACAGGTATTAATCTGTAATAAATATTGTGCTCCCCAAACTCTGTATCGGTGACTGCTTCTAGAGAGCCAGCCTTGCAACAGTTGGCCCTGAGAAAAGGAGGGCTGAGAAAGCTGGTGGAGATAAGACAGACTTTGAAGCTGAATCCCTCACCACCTGCCTGGCAATTAGGGCCTGTTTTTCTGGTGATAGGTGGAGTTCTGACAGCCCCTGCACCAGGTGGTGGTCCTGTTGTTAACACTTTCATCAGTTGCCAATTGGGCTGGTGTATTGATAGAAGGGAACAAACTAGTGAGAGCAATCTACAGGGCACCTGACACTTAAGAAGGTGCAGACATAAAGAGAGTGGGATTGGATGGCTATTGCTAAGTGTCATTGATCCTCTCCAAAAAGATAATGCACAGCTGAAGATGAGCAACAGGCAACTGAAAGCCAGGACTGCAAGCCATAGGGACACTTTGATCACACGCAGTGAAGCTCTCATCACCTCCAGCTGGAGGATGCAGAAAGCCAAGGACCACGCCCAGGACGTTAAGTCAGAGTGGCTGACACAACCAAGGCAGGTCTGTTAACCCAAGTTCAGGGCTCTGGTTGGGAAACCTGGGACCTTGACCCATGGAATAAGGACATCTGGGTGGATGACTCCAAAGAATTTATGGCAAACCCCAGTATCGCTTCTCTGTCTTTTGGCTAAGATCAAGTGTATAGCAAACCCCAGTGGGAGAATAACAATGCAGGCTTCTGACGCTCTGCAGCTAAACCATGTTATGCTCAAAGGAGAATCACACACCTTTTGAAATAGAACTCCTGGCATATTAACTACGCCCTACTAAAGACAGAGCATCTGACCAATGCATCCCGGTTTGCCCGAGATCGTCCCAGCTTTTCCGGTTTTAGCACTGAAAGTCCTATGTCACAGGAAACCCCCCAGTTCTGTGCAAACTGAGACTGTTGGTCACACTGAGCACGGAACACTAAGTGACCATGCAGCCTGAACCGCCCATCATGGTTGGGGTCCTGTAGACCCTCCACATCATAAAGTCAGGCAGGCCCAGCAATAAGATGGGAGTGACACATCTGGGATCAAACACAGGTGGGACCAAATACTCAAGCAGGCGTCATGAACAGGTAGCCCAGATCCACGGCACCCACCACTGTTACACAGGCCCTGCCTTGGCTCCTGCTTATGAGTGTGTGGGGCATAGTGTGTAACCAGCTGAAAATGGAGGGAAAGCCTGAGTTTGCTTTACAGATGGGTGGCTCAGTGTGTAGGTGTAAGCCAAAAATAGATGGTAGCTTCAATATAGCCTCATCAGCAGTGGCCTTGAAAGAGAGCGTCAAGGGACCATCCTCCCAAAGAGTAGTTTCAAGGGTCATACCTGGCATCAACTTGTGCAGAAACAGAAATGAGCCGCGATTGGATAGACACAGAATTGTGGGCTCTAGTGATGTCCCTGCTCTCTGGTCAGGCATTTTAAGATCCTTGTATCCAGGGACCAGTGGGCACGAGGAGCAGTAGAATGACTGACTCCGATCATCAGCAGAGGATGGGCCACTGTTACACTATGGGAGCAGGAGAAATATGTGAGAAACCCACTGGGTGCTTTTTTGCTCCCTTGCCTAATTGTAACTGTCAGTGGACAGGGTCGGCAACCCTGGTCCGTGAGGGACATGGTGACCAGAGGCCCTGGCCACCTGGAGAGGGTGATCTGGGCCCAGCCACAAAGGTGCACAGAGGTGGGACCTGAGAGTGAGTGGACTCTAAACTGAATAGTGGAAGAGTCAATGATGGTCACCTGTGGGTCCCAAAAGCACCTGCCCTGCACAGAAAATCACATGGGCGCTATAATTATTCGTGAATTTTCCTTTCCTTTTCTTTTTTTGAGACAAGGTCTCCCTGTGTCACCTAGGCCGAGTGCAGTGGTGAGATAGTAGCTCCCTGCGACCTTGACTTCCCGAGGTTCCAGGGATCCTCCCGTCTCAGCCTCCCAAGTAGCTGGGACTACAGAGGCTTGCCACCAAGCCTGGGTAATTTTTGAAAGAATTTTTTTTTTTTTTTAGTAGAGACAAGGTTTTGCCATGTTGCCCAGACTGGTCTCAGACTCCTAGGTTCAAGCAATCCTCCCTCCTCAACCTCCAAAGTGCTGGGATTGCAGGTGGGAGTCAGTGTACCAGACCGTGAATTTCCCTTTTCTAAGTTTCCCCTCAGGAAGAGAAGTCCATGGAAATCCTGGAAGAGTTGTTTCCTGAACATAGATGGAGAAATGAATGCAGGTGGTCCAAAGGGTGGGCTGCGGTAGACAGAGGTATGCCTCCCAGATCCGTCTGGGTGGAGGGACAGAGATACACCTCCCAGATCCTCTTTCAAGGAAGGACTTGCCACCCAGCTGTGGGCAGCACAGTGGACAGATGACTCCCCCGTCACTTTTGTTACCATCTAGCCAAGATGCAGAGCACTGCTCGCTTAAGGTCACGTGCTCCCAGGACAGTTCTCATTGATGACTGAGTAAGGCAGAGTAGTGTGAAGCTGGCCATTTCAGCCAAACTCAGTGCACTCCGATGGGCAGTACTCTCTCCAAAGCACCCACTGTCTTGGCTGAGGTCGGTCACTCCTGCCTCAGATCCCTCTCCCTCTGCCTAATTCTGCACTATCTGCCTTCCACTCACAGCTATGATTCCTTAAAAAGCAGTTTGCACCCCAAATGCCATCTAAGCTTCTGCTTCTGGAGAATGTGTTCCATTGCTATCTCTGAAAGAATCTTTGGCCCCGGAGCCAGGCATCAAGAGCAGGAG
This sequence comes from Colobus angolensis palliatus, assembly GCF_000951035.1. Classification (NCBI taxonomy): domain Eukaryota; kingdom Metazoa; phylum Chordata; class Mammalia; order Primates; family Cercopithecidae; genus Colobus; species Colobus angolensis. The sequence continues at coordinate 2,542,127 of NW_012116243.1, read as the reverse complement.
ATAAAGATTGCCCCTCCATCCTTGTGATGGATGCTTAGGAAGTCACCTTGCAGGCCAGGGTCTGTCCTGAAGCAATCATTGGTTAGAGATGATTAAAGCGGTACTATCATATGGCAAAGTAGAGCTTTAAAGAAAAGCTTCTAAGGCATCTCAGGGCATCAGTCTAGACCTAAAAAGGAAAAGTCACTTCCAGGGCTGAAGGATCCTTGGTTATGAAGGTTTGGAGCATGCAGGACTGGCATGGCCTGCAGACTTGACATGACATGACAACTCCCATCCGCCAAAGATGCAGTGGGTGGAACAGTGTCCAGGGAGAAGGCAGGGAGAAGCTGTAGGGTGTCTGCTGGTCACTGTGGCACCCCCGTGTTCAGGTAGCCTGTTTATTTGTCTGTCTTGCTTCCCTGCCTAATGCTCCCCTGTCTGTGTTGATGGCAGTGACTGTAGTGTTTCCTGTGGTCACTGCAGTGTCAAGCATAGAGCCCATCCACAGGAAACATATTTGTAGAAGGACTGAAAGTACTCAAGGAAGGAGGCCTCATACCCCAGAAGACCTCCAGTTTTCCAGCACTGCCTTAGAAGAGTTGGTGTGGACTCCTGGAGGTGATCAGTAGTAAGAACAGCACTGATGACCTCTGGGGGGATTTGGTGGAGCCAGAGTTCCAGGAAATCTGCATATGGCTCTAACTAAAATGCTGGGAGTTTCTCGTTTTGTGTTGTTTCTCATGGCTGGCATGGCCTAAAAAGCATGCGTTATACTTGTTTGTCACATGAATATATGGATGGATGGATGAATGGATGGAGATAGAGTAGGAGAGAGTCACTTCTTCTGGAGTGTATCAGTTAGAGTGCTTTTGACTGACAGTAACAGAAAATCTGACTAAAAGCAGCATAACAATGAGATGATTATTATCTCACAGAAGTTTGGTGACAGAGTTGTCTAGGTTTAATTCCCTGGTTCAATAACATTATCAAGAGCTCTGTTTCCTCGTGTTTTGGTGCGGTGGTGTCCTCCCCTGACTTGAGTTGATCCAGAGTCTGTCCTCTCGTGGTTGCAAGATGGCAGCATCAGCCCCCAAGTCATATTTAGGGTAGGAAAAGAGGCTGTTCCTTCTTGCATCTCATGTCTATTTTTAAGAGCAAGAAAAGCTGTATCAATCACAAGGACAAATTTATGCCATAGTGACAAATAGCCTCCAAATATTAGTGTCTTAAAACAATACAAGTGCATTGCTTGTTCTTGCTCCATGTCTTAAAGACTTGCACACTCACCGTAATGGACCCAGGCTAATTGAGGCTCTTATATTAAAAAGAACTTCAGATTTTGTGGTGGCAAGGGAAGAGAAGGCTGGATGGTTTAGCTCCTGCTGTTAAATCCTTTGGCCTGAAGTGATACGTGTAACTGCATCTTAGATTTTGTTGACTAGAATTCTATCATGGCTGTGCCTAATTTCAATGGGATGGGCAGGTACAATTCGCTAGGTACATACAAGTAGACCAGAACCAGATTACCAGCATGAACAAAGACTTCCAAAACAGCCTTTTATAGAAATCCCAAGCCCCTCATATCTCTGTGGCCAAAATTGAGTCATATGATCATAACTAAATAAAAACCTTATCCAGGGGGAATGGAATCAATATCAACCTTGTGGGCCAAAGAAACATTTGTGGATTGATCTTGGTAGGCAGACAACAGTCTTCACTGCCTGCTACAAGAAGATGTATTTAGCAATACCTGTGAGTTCATTGAAAAGGTCCTTCATAAGAGGGTTTCCTTTAGATTTAAAAGATAATGGCTTTGATGGGTTAGGATCTTACTCAGTGACAGTTGCCACGGGAGAGTCAGATCAAAACAGATCCTGCAGTGGGTACTATTAAGGATGTCACCTTCATTCCATAACAGCTTTGTGGGATAAATAATGAAACGTAAGCAATAAGCAAAGCTCTGGTTTGTTAGGCTTTCCCCCCGACCAAAATAAATTCAGCAAATGACCAAATAAAAAGTCTTTGAAAGAAGTCCATTCATTCTCTTATTGAGAGTTAATGTGGGAGAGTTGAACTCAGCAAATCCTTTCAGTTTATTCCTTCTCCCCTCTCTTTCCACCCTCTAGCCTCTCATAAAACAACATAAGGGGACTGTGCCCTGTTCTGCCATAGTGTTGGTCATCAGATGTTTATGATTTTGAGGCAGTGTAAGGGCAGTTTAGGCTAACAATTGGCATAGGAAGGGAGGATTGCAGCAGATGGTTGAAATTCCAGAAAAATGCCCTGGCTAAGTCAGCCTCAGCACACCTCCCACCCCGTGAAGATTAAAACTGCTCTATTTCTGGGTGGGTACAAACCTGGAAGCTTTTTGCCTCTAGCCCCTTTGAAAGAAAAAATGGAGGGTGAAAGAGGGAACCCAGTCTGTATTACCAACTTGATCCCAGCCCCCAAACAGGCATGTGTGTGTGTGTGTGTGTGTGTGTGTGTGTGTGTGTTGAGCGTGTATGTCACATATGGCAAGTTGAAACAGTTAAACATATGAAGAATTTTTTCATTCACAGATGGCAAAAAAAGGCATTTATTTTTTCATATAACACATTCCTGGGATTTGGAGCCAACAGCCTCCAGGGAGGATCACAAATCCACTCCGTGCCCTGGACGACTTGGGTTTATGTTTGAAGGTCTGCTCCAGCTGAAAGATGAGTAAAACCGTGGATAAGTCAGACAGGTCCCTGTTTGCTACTGGGTCCTAGGGGCACTGGTTATTTCAACAAGGCTATATGAAAAAGTCCAATTCGTAACATTTGCTTCAGATGGACCCACCTGTCTGAGGCAGCCAAAGGAACAAACTTTATCCACTGGGCTAAATCCTTCTTGTGGTCCTTGGCCGGCACCTGGTGCCATAGCTCTTCTGGGAGGTCTTCTGGGGCTGCTAGGGGAGAATGGAAGCAGATTTCCTGCGCAACTGCCCTGCCCCCTTCACCAGTGAAGCAAGCATTGCTGCTTTCCAAGGTTCTTGCCTGCTGCTATGAGAGCACATAGGGATCCAGAGTGCCCAGCCAAGGCACCGATGCTCTGTATGACTTGCAAAGACAATTGTTCCACTGCAGCTTCTGACAGTGGGAAAGGAGAGTTAATTAAATCTCATCATAAAATCAAGTAGCATAACTATATATTTTAGAGCCAGTGTAATTATGCCTTATCTTGGAGCACTGTAAGTTCTTTGTGACTGTGATGTATTCTTATCAGAAATTTTTATAGAATTCTAGAACTAAGGGGGTTTTAGAGATCGCATAGTCAGGGGACTTCATTTTATAAAGATGAAAACAAACCCAGAGAGATTATATGACAGACCAAAGCCTACAGTAAGTCACCTGACTCAACATTGAGTACTCTTGCCATTTCAGTTGATTGTACTCATTTGATTTGTATTTTGCACAGAGCTGAAGTCTACACCAGGTGAAAATAGCAGAGGGTCAGGATAGCCTCTGAAAATCTCTTAGGAAGTCACCATGCTGGAGATGAACACATCTGTCATTGAGTCCAACGCTGCCAAGTTTGCTTTCAGAGTCAGGATATAACGTTATTTCTTAAGTTGCACATCAAATGAAGTAGTGGGTTGGGGTTTTGGGGGCCTGCTGTGTGGAAAATGAGTCTTTAAAGAACCACAATCTGTAAAGTTGCTTCTACCAGGAGAGGCACCCAGAACTGAGACAAACTCATGGATCAGGAGAGTCTTTAGGTGAAGACTCGAGAGATAGTAAATTTGGTTTATCTTTCTCTGTCACAGCTGAATGTGGAGGTCTGGTAAGTGTGTTGTTATTTTGAAGGTCACTGTCAATACCTATCTCAGGAGTCTGCCATTTTGCACTCTGCCAGCACCTCTTTTCCTGCCCTGCCAATGGAATTGTTGTCCAACTTTTGGATTTTGTCAGTCTCCTAGGGAGAAATGGCATTTTGTATAGTTTTAGTTTGCTTTTTTTCTTGTAATGAGTGACACTGCTAATCTTGATGTATGTTTGGCATTTGTGTTTCTTTTTCTACTGTTTGCTTATGTCATTGGTTCATTTTTACATTTGGGTTGTTAGTTGTTAGTCTTTTTTCTTTTCTAAGAGTACTTTCACAGAGAAATTAGTGCTTTGCCTGTATATGAGCTGCAGTTATTTTTCTCTTATGACTTACTTTCTGCATTGAGGAGTTTTTTTAAATGTAATTGAATTTATTAATTTCTTTTTCTATGGATCCTGAAGTTTTAGTCATAGCTAGAAAGGCCTTCCTGAAACCAAGATTATGAGTGAATTCTCATGTGTTTCCTTTGTACTTTTATGATTTTACTTTTCACATTTAAAACATGGATCTTGTTGTAGAGTGAAAAGTATGGATTCAATGTTATCCTTTATCACATGATACTGAGTTGTCTCAATGCCCTGTGTAAAAAAGTCCCTCTCTATTGCATGCTGAATTCTATGTGTATTTTATTTTTCTTTTCTGTTTCAATGGTGTACTGATATGGCACACCAGGGTCTTTAAATACTTAGTTTTTATTAGTATGTTCTAATATCTACTAGGGCTGATCCTAATACCCCGGCACTTGCCAATTGTTCTTTAGGAATTTCCAGGTTATTTTGCTTGTTTATTTTTCCATATGAACTGGAAAATCAGCTCATTTAGGTCCAGACTAGGAATATTCATGCTTTTGTTGGAATCATGTTAAATCCGTAATTCAGAGACAATTGATGTTAATGATGAAAAGACATGTTGACTAAACATTTTGGGACCCTTTGTTTGTAAAAGCTTCACGGAGATTCTGATGGTGTTTGCCCACTGACCTCCACGCTCAGCAGCGGGTTCTGCTGGACCAATATTAGGACTGTGTTTTACTAGAGGGCCGAGTCACCCAGAAAGCCAGAGCTGAAAAAGGTCAAATGTTTTTAAGTGTTTTGGTGGGAGTTCTGCTTACATCACTGTTAATAATGTGGAATATATAAGAATTCTCAACCAGCAGGTTATTCTGAATGACACCTCCACATAGCTTAGCAAAGCCATTTCATTAGCTTTCGATAAGTCTTGCCCTATGCAAAAATTGTAAAGTGACCAATTTTGGGAACCTCACTCTTCCTATTTTTTAATTATTCCCCCAACACAGCACTCCCTCCCTTCTCTAAAGCTGTCAATAATAACTCCATGCTGTCTCCTCTTTTCCTTTTATCAAAATCCATCCCTGGGAAAGAATCTGATATCAGTCATTTACACCTAAGAGATTCTTTCTGTCTGACAGTGGAAAGAAAGATTGCATTTATTTAAAAGAGTTTTGAGCGCCTGGGAGCAATTGGAGGAGGCAGGCAAGGAACCTTCCAGGTGTCCCTGAAATATTACCAGGCGGATCTACACCTTCTATGCTATTTACAGGCTGAAGAGGATCCTGCAGACCCCAGGAGATACTCTTATCATCTTTCTCCCACACTCTGAGAGGAATCACAAAAGAAGACAAGTGATTTCATTGTGACCACAAATCAAAAGGAGGCCAACCAGAAGGAAGACATTTCCCTTCCGTGCCCAGGCTTGGCAGTACGCATCTGGGATCAGAGTCCTCCCTCTGTAAACCAGAAGTGGTGTGATTAGAAGCACAAATATGAAATGCATCACATGCAACTTCTCTTACAATACACGCAAAGCAATCAATCTTAACCTCTGGCAGCCACACCAGGGAGGCTGTCTTTCCCTCTTTATTTATTGACTTGCCCTTGACCAGCCCTTAACGTATTTGTTTTTGTCATCACAAGGTTTTTGCTTAAAATCCAGCCAGTCCCTATTTCCTTCCTGGGATATAGATGGCTGATCTGTCAGCTTCTTTCGGCATTAGTGACCGACACCCATGCCATATTGTAAAATAAGGCCCACTCGACTGTGATTCAGTATCATGGAGCTTTTTGGCTCAACAGTTCAAAGTTTTAAAGAGCAGAGAGTTTCTGCTTTGGAGTCAGGTTCTTCCTGGCTCCAGTCGGAGAGTCTGAGTCCCCCACTCTTCTGAGGCTACCTTCTAGGGGCCCCCCACCGACGCTGCTTGGGATCTGGCAAGAAAACCTTGATGTGCCTCAGGCATCATTCTCCATCGCTACTGCTTTGGAATGAAAACTTTGTCCTGTCTCTAAACACTGCATTTGAACACTTAAAAAACCCAGAGCTTCACCCTCAGGTATAAGGAGAGTCTTTGGAACAAATGTGAAAGGAATTTGTTACTGAAGTTCCCGAATGTGAGGCGCTGAGAGTTGAGAACTGCACTTGGTTTTGAAACGCCGCAGCAGCGTGGCTCTGCTTCAAGAGCTAACTGCGGTGCACAATTTTAAAGGACCCAACTCCCTCTGACATTGCTTCTTTTCTCTCAGCTTCAAAACTTAAACAGAACTGGAAGTGAGACTTGAGATGACAGAGAGGAGGATGCAATTCCGACTATAGGAGACCGTGTTGCCCTGTCCTTGTTCCGGCCATTCTCTCTCAGGCAGGCTGTCTGGTTTTTATCTCTGGACTTTTCATTAGGTTTTCATAAGAATGCACATCACAAATCAGCTGGGCAATAACTATAATAGTTTATTTTTCTCCAACTCTGGTTAATGTATATTCAGCCCTGACTCTGCTGAGGTAGAGGAAGTGTACCCTCTGTTGATCCAGGGTTCCACCTCACCTTTCTCTCTGGGATGGCATCTGCTGTGCAGGCACTTACAGAGGGGAGAAGAGGAGTGTGGAAGCGGGTGTAGGAGGAGATACTTTTGATCATGGAGTATCTGCCACTTAGGTTTCTGCTTAGTAGTCTACCAGTCCTTCTGCGTCTGTCCTCAGTCCTTTGCTCCTGTTCACCTGAACCCCCCAGGCCAAACGTCTCTCTCAGCTTACCAGGGCCGTGGTTGATGAGTCATCATTTTGATCCTTTCATGCCATGTGTCCTGCTGAGCCATGAAAACCTCCGGAAGATGGTCACAAGTCTTTCCCCGTCTACCCAGATTCACTGCACAGCCATTTCATCCCTTTGGGAAAGGCACAGGAGCCCTCTAGTCTTGGATTTTAGAAAGCACCTTGGGTTTTCCTGCTTCCACGGGGCTCGGCACAGAAGGCAGGGTTAGAGATACTTCTATTCAGAAGACACTTCTAACCATCTATGCGCTCATGGATTCTTCTTGTCTCTCTTTCATCTTCCCCAGCCCAGGAATTTTTTTCTAGTCTGATGAGTTAAGGGTAGAGAGGAATGAATTTCTACATTTTCCCATTCAATCGCCAGCTCTCAAAGTTTTTGTCACTTTATTTTCTAGGGAGATTCAAGAGCCAAGGCTTTTGGAAGATAAAATCCAGGAATGCAATTTTGCTTTCCACCCTATGTGGCATTCTTCCCCTGTAGAATGACCCTAAAGTGGCCCAGCTGCTTGAATGAGTATAAAACACATTAATATTTCAAAGATATTATTCTGCAACAAAAATAAAATAACATAGTAAGCAAAAATCTCTCCTTGAAAAGTCCCCCCAGTTGCAGCTCCTAATGCTTGCTTGCTCAGGGTGAAGCGAAGCAATATATCCCAATGAGGAACGCCAGCAAACTCTGTGAAATTTGGCACTAGTTTTCCAAATATGGCTACTTTTAAGCACACTGATATTTGTCTCTTCTTTCTGAAATGGTTGTGTTCTAATGTCTTAGCTTAAGCAAAGGACTTTGAGCACTCTCTAAGACCATGTTACCAATACACTGGTGAATACCTGGTCTCTCAGACCATATTACCAATATGGTGGTGAATACTAGGTCTCTTCCTAACTTGTTCTCCTTGTTCCCTGCTGCTCTTGTCCTTCTTGGCATATTCTGAAGGCAAATTTTATATAAAAATGGAGTGTAACATTCAGTATGATTTTGTTATCTTTCTTTTCTCTAACACACCCTCTAAAGGTATTTTCTTTTTAATTTTTCCATTTAGAATTCAATTTTCCTTAACATGTAAATGAGTGCCTGAAAAACACTATTTTTCATATGGTTAATTTTTCAGCATGTTGTTATTCATTTAAACTTTCTTTTTAATTATAAGTTCCTTTTACACATCTTGGAGTCAACAATCCCACTCGAAAAGGAATATTTCTTTTTATTAACTATACCAACTGGAAATAAAAATAGCTATATGAAAAGGAAGTTTATTTTGAAATTCTTAAAGGTAATGACAGCAAATATCAGTGTAGAGCTCAATAGTCAACATGTGCAAATAAAGACATAAATCCACACAAACACCTATATAAATGTAAAGATATATTTAATAAGGGGATAATATAAAGATAAAAAGTGGTAGACTATGGAGCAGAAAAGAGAATTGTACCTAGGAAGGAATAAAATAAAGTAAATTAATATTTAGAAGGTTTCTGCTACATGCCTGGAACTTCTTAAACCTGTCATGCAAACATTATAACCTCTATTTTGCATATAAGGAAACTAAGACTCAGGAGGGCTGGGTAACTTGCCCAAAGTTACATGTCTATTTAGCAACAGAGCTTGGCCTTGAATTCAGGTCAGCAGGACACCAAAGCATCCTCTTTTTTGCAATAATACTTAATTGTGGTCAGTTCAGTGTCCACAGGGGGACAAGAAAGGTATACTTACCTTGTGTTTTTTTATACCTACAAAAATCCATACCAAAAGATTAGCTAGAAGGAATACAGTGGAAGAAGATGGCCAACCATACATTCTTAAACAAACTGTATCGATTTCACACATTGAAAAAAGGTTGGCTACAACCAACCTTGTTGAAGATATTGATTTAATCAGGCAATCTTTCAAGATATGATCCAGGTCTTTGGCAAGAGCTATACCAGTTTTGCAATCCATTGAATGGTGACAGGAGTTCACTTCACACCATCACAAATTTCCCACGAGAGCTAACAAAAGCTTACAGCTTGGTAACATGTGGCAAAGTGCTGTATTCGACTCACAGAGTAAAAGTAATATGTCATTATTGCATGGTACAGTAATAAATTATGTGTGTGTTATAAGTGATGTGGAGTCAGGCAGAGGGGACAAGGGTGAGACTTCATACAGAGGGCGTATTGTGAATTTAGAAATAGCTGGAGATAATGCATTTATGCAACCAGACACAAACGCATTCACTTCTGACACTCAGTCTAACAACTTGCAGTATAAATGCCTTTGTTTCTTTACCTTCAGCATGGGACTAAAATTCAGGTGTTTTAATTTTAAAATCGGTTCTTGCAAGTGCCATGTTTTTGGTGATGCTTTTGGTCCCTTTACACTCCTTGGTCCCTTAGGAAAAAAAATACAATTGACTTCAGTCTAATTTTCTTGAAGGCCTAATCTTTTCAATAAAATTCTTGGTAAAATTATGTAAACTTTGTATAACTAACGCCTTAATAAGTGCCCGGAGATGTTTCTACTCTTTCATTTAGACCAGCCAGGCAACCAGACAAAAAACCCCTTAGGTGACCTATGTCCAAACTAAGCAGGACCAATCTTTACAAGCTTATCTTTGTATTTTAGCAGCAGTTCACTTCTCTCTTTTCTGATTAATTATTATGTTGGTTTCCAAACTGGCCACTTAAAGGGGAAATTTTTTAAAAATGGTTATTACAAATAAATAGAACCAAGAATTAATAAACTTAGTAATAATGTATGGTTACTGAACTTCTCATCCACTGCCAGAAAAACTGCTTCAGGATAAATTCATTCTTCTCTGAGGTAGATTTGCTCTCAAAGTCCCAAGGAAGGAATCAAATATCCTGGGAACATTGGAAAATTCAAGGTGAACATTTGTTTTTCTAATTTTAAATAAAGTTCAATGCTTTGGTACATCACTTGAATTACCTCAGAGATATTCTGAGACAGCCTCAGGTAGAATGAATAACATGGGCTCTTGTGCCAGAAGCCCTGGTTCCAGTCCCTGAACCACTACTTCTTAACCAGCTGATCTCTAGGTAGTTGCTTGCCTGCCCCCCACCCACAACCCCCACCAAACCTGGTTTTGTAGAGATGGGGTCTTGCTCTGTTGCCCAGACTGGTCTCAAACTCCTGGCTTCAAGCAACCCTCCTGCCTCTGCCTCCCGAAGTGTTGGAATTACAGGCATGAGCCACCGTGCCTGGCACATTTTCTTTCACAGGGAAAAGAGTGAATTGTTTCCAATCAAATAATTAGCACCTGACCCACCTCTTTATTTCTTTTTAAAATAAAGCCAATTTGTTGGTTGAGGATGCACCTATTTAACAAATATTCTGCTGAGTGCTACCTGGAATTCAGGGTCCTGCTGTGAAGGAATGTTAAGGGACTCACTATTCCACCACCTTTTAAAGAGCAGGGACTATCTTTGCATCTTTAGCACCAGGTGCTGTGACAATTGTTTGAATTCAGCCGTTGAACTGAATGCAGTGTAATAAGGAGAAGCCATGAGCTGACAGGTGTTGAGTATTAACGCTGGCCTGGCGATAGCCTGCTCAGGGCCCATCACCCATCAGAAAACAAGGCCCGTGGCTGAGGTGTGTTTGTGTGTAAAGGCGAAGTGTAATTCGGTTTCCTCTGTGAGGCCGTGCATACACTTTTAATTGTGTCATGTGTAGCTAGATGATGGTCAGTGAAAAGAAAATAGTTGGAATTTAGATGGCCATTTCCATGTGCAAGTCCGTTGATGCGACATTTTGAGTAAAATTTGCTCTTTAAAAAAAAACAAGTCCTTCCTTTCTCTAGTTCTAAAAGTTAGTCCACTTTGCCTTTTCATTCTGACTTTCCAAATAAAAGGCTTATTTTACTTATTTTTTTCATTTTAGTGTAGCTTAACTTTTTTTATATAAAAAAGGAACAAGTTATAGATGAAGAAAAAAAATCAGTCTATTTGTAAATACATTGGTGTGTTTCACTTCAAACAGATGTCTCTCTGGTCTGAATTAGGCTGTAATGGGGCCAAACACCAGGTTGGTTTTGTGGGGAAAAGCCAAGTAGTCCATTTTAATTACTTGTTGCCGTATCTTTAAACAATGCACCAAGCGTAGAAATGTTCAAAATATCTTTCCTTCTGTCTGATTTCACTGTAGTCAATCCAAATTTGGCATCACTGCTTTCTGAAATATTTTTGATTGTAGAGCAGTTGGTGATTTTAATAATTTAGTGTAGAGAAAGAATGAAGAGAAGGAAATTGGAATTTAAAACACAATGGCAAAAAAGTTAATTTAAAGTGATGTTTGGCTAGAAAAGAAAAAGGTTCCCTTCGCGATGCTGTTGTGTAATTGAACAGATTAAGGGAACTGACGGCAACTTCACTGGGTGTCTCAGAGGAGGCCTCTGGGGTCAGCCCTTGGCTCTTGTGCCTCACGTTAAACAAGTTTGTCAATTTTCCATCAGATTGATTTTTCTCACAGGTCTGAAGGCCTTGTCTTATTTCGCCTCATTTCCACAGGGGTTCTTAGCATTGCAAACATCCATTTACTTTTGTTTCAAATTGTGAAGAGTGAGTTTTATCTCTGAGAGATTAGCAAAGAAGAAAGCGCTGGAGTTGGAAGACCTTGTTTAATATGCAGACTATGTTGGTCATCTATCGTTTTCTTTCATTATTCTTCTCTTTTGAAATGAAGTACCCTTTAAGGATAATCATGTTTACCTAGTTTACCTAGAGTTCTCTTTTGCATTTGATTGTTTAAAAAATATCTCCTTATAACAGAGGTTTCTGAAGATCAGATGGGTTGTTCCTTCCCAGACAAGTTGTTAAGTGTAACTATGAGCAGATTCTAAATAGACTCCTGGGAAACACATATACTTGCTAATGTTTAGGAGTTGGTCTACCTGGCCCAAGGACATCTGCAAGGACTCAAATACTATGTAAAGGAGCCAACTCCTGGCTTGTAATCCTTAGTTTCTTCATGTTAAATATTGGATCCCTCAGGTTGTTTTTCTTTTAATTGTGTTCTGTTAGTTCCAAAAAAGAAAAATTGCTTTTACTCCAAAAAAAAAAAAAAATTCCTTAAAATGACTTTTAGTCTTATGACTTCCTTTTGAGTTTTTTGGAAAGCTTATAAGAAAAACACCACATTTACATAAGCAGAATCAATTATATCTTCCATTGCTGTCCTTACACATGCTTGGCTATTTCTTATTTAAATAGGAAACCATGAAAAAATATATATCGTGAATTTCTGTTTTCTTAAACTTTCAAACATTGTCTTCACATTCGTGATCTCAGTTTCTCCCTGCTATGGTGCTGTGAATTAGGGAGAATGGATATTACCATCCCTCATTTACAGATGGCATGAGCATGTCCTGCCTTAAGGCACACACTAGTAGAGGCAGCGTTGGATCTAGAACCCAGGTCACTGGACTCTTCAGTCTCTGCCCCTTCCACTGCATCCTGCTGCTTAAAAGGACTTGTCAAAGACTGTGAACTCCTTGAATAGATTCTCTGGCAATTTTTCTTTCAAAAAAAAAATGGAAATCGGTTTCTCATCCTCAAGACTACAATCACTTCATCGCATTAATATTAATCTTTCATTTGGGGAAAATTTCTCATTTCCAGACTCTTGACAAAGAGTCCAGTGAATAAATGAACCCTGCTCTCTTTCCTACCTGCTAATTTATTATCCGTTTTAATATTAATACCCGGGGCCAAGCTTAGAAGGCAAAACAGGTGTCCGTGATGTCTGAAATTCTACCATTGTCACACCCTTTTCTTTACATGTCTTTGTCCTCAGTGAAAATGCAAATAATTCTCAGAGAATCACGAAACAGTGTTTGAAATTTTACTGCGTGCTTATCGCTATGATTATAATTATAAATAATAATAATTAATATATATTTAACTCTTATTGCCAGGCCCTGTGCTGAGCACTTTTCACATATTATCTCATTTAACTATAAAACAACCCTATACATAGGTCCGATTATTCTTCTCATTTTACAGATTAGAAAATTAAGTCTTCAGTGGTTGCGTTAGTCTGTTCTCACACTGCTATAAAGATGCTACCTGAAACTGGGTAATTTATAAAGAAAAGAGTTTTAATTGACTCACAGCTCCATATGGCTGGGGAGGCCTCAGGAAACTTACTATCACGGCAGAAGGAGAAGGGGAAGCAAAGCATGTCTTACGTGGCAGCAGGAGAGAGAGAACAAGGAAGTGCCACACTTTAAAACCATCAGCTCTTGTGAGAACTCCCTCAGTACCATTAGAACAGCAGAGGAAAAACCGCCCCCAACATCCAATCACCTCCCACTAGAGCCCTGCCTTGACTTGTGGAGATTACAATTCCAGATGAGATTTGGGTGGGGACACAGAGCTAAACTATATCAGTGGTTAAATAACTTGTCTAGCTCGTAGCTACGTGAAGAGATAGGGAAAGGATTTTGAACCTAGTCGGGTTGGGTTCTAACACTTTGCTTTTAATAATCATGCTTTAGGAATTATTTTTTTCTACCTGTGAGAAATCCACGGTTTAGTCAAGGAGAGAGTGGTAGAGTGGGAGCAGAAAACCACGGGAACACAGAGAAGGGAGTGTCCCACTTTATCTACAGCAGAGAAGGCTTTACAGAAAGGATGTTGGAACCTAAATCTAGAAGGATGGGTAGCAGTTCTGCAGGATGTTACCAGCACAGATGAGGTGGAAAGGGCATTCCAGTGAGAGGAAACAGCCAGGACAAGACAGAGGAACACAAAAATTGTGGTGTGCTGGGCAATTGGAAGTAATTTGGTGTGGTTGGAATAAGGACATTTAGAAGTCTGAGCACTCACCAGTTGTGGTGGCTCTTACCTGTAATCCTAGCACTTTGGGAGACTGAGGCAGACAGATGGCTTCAGTCCAGGAGTTTGAGACCAGCCTGGGCATCATGGCAAAACCCCGTCTCCACAAACAATTTTAAAAGAAGAATTAACCGGGCATATTCATGCATGCCTGCAATCCAGCTACTAGGGAGGCTGAGGTGGGAGGATTGCTTGAGTCCAGAAGGTTGAGGCTACAGTAGGCCATGATGGTGCCACCGTACTGTAGCTTGGGTGACAGAGTGAGACCCTATTAAAAAAAAAAAAAAGAAAAAGTGGGAGCACAGATAGAAAATAGGTTGAAAAGCTTCAGGTAATTACCGGATGACGAAAGACCTAGAATGTTCTGTGCTCGATTTCAGAATTTTTTTTTTTGGAGTAATAAGGGATCATAAAATATTTTTCAGTGAGGTGAGTATGACTGAAATTTTGGCAAGGAAAAATAACAAGGAAGTTAAAGGAAACAAGGATACCATTCATCAGATTGTTATAATACCCTAGAAAACATAGGACTGGCTGTATTAGCTATCTATGCTGTGTAACAAATCACCCCTGAACTTAGTAACTTAAAACAACAAACATTTCTTATCTCCCTTTTGGTGGATCAGGAGTCCAGGCATGGCCTAGCTGGGTGTATCTGACTCAGAGTCTCTCACAAGGCTGCAATCAGGGTATCAGTCAGGGCTGCAGTCATCTCCAGGCTTGACTGGGGGAGGGTTCACTCCTAAGCTGACTCATATGGCTGTTGGGAGCCCTCAGAACACCCACCTCCAAGCTCAGCTGTGTGGCTCCTGGTAGGCCTCAGGTTCTCATTGGTTGTTGGCCAAGACATGAGTTCCTTGTCACATGGGCCTCTCCATAGAACTACTCACAACATGGCAGCTGGCTTCCCCTGGAGCAAGGGCTCTGATAGAAAGAGAGAGAAAGAATGAGGGAGAAAGAAAACTAGGGAGAAATAGAGAGGGTTAAAGGGCAAGAGAGGACAAGCAAGACAGATGCTAGAGTCTTTGGGCATCTAGCCTCAGAATTCATATCCCGTAAGTTTTTGTCATACTCCATTTGTTAGAAGCAAGTCTCTAGGTTCAGCCTTCTCAAGGGCATGAATACCAGGAGGCAGGGTCATTGGCAGCCGTTGTAGGGAACACCTACTACACTGGTCTTTTGCAATGTTGTTTGAGCTGCCTACGTGGCCTCAAGATGCTGATGGCAATTAAGTCATTTAAAACAAAGATTTGAAGTGAAAAGGAAAGTTGAGTCAAACTACAGTTCTGTGTGAAGCAATTTTTTTTTTCCAGAAAGCTCTATAGCAGCTGTGTCTGAGAATGGGGCATGCTCTAGATACATTCTTGTTTACTTAGTAAATATCCAAGCACCCTCTGTGCATGAGACAGGATGTTAGGCCTTCAGGTAGTACTTTGGGTGTTGCTCTTTTGTTTCTTAATGGAGGCTCCACCTCTTGTGGCCTTGTAGTAATTAAAGCCATTATAATTGTGTCAAAAGGTAAAGTCACAAGCCCTCACATCCTTGTGGTAGTGCCTAACATGACCAGAGGAAAGGCTAGGCCCTTGGAGTGATGACCTTGGCAAATGAAGCAGCTCTAGATAATCACCCCGCATGAAAGGCCAGGCTGAGGAAAGGCAGTGCTCAGATACTGTTGAACTACACTGTGTGCAAGCTGATCTAAACAAGCCGCCCAGAATGCACAAGAGCCCAAGCCCACTGCTGCCTTCATTCAGGCAAATTTGGAAAAAATTGTTTTGCTAGACTGTAGCAGAGTTCATGTTCTGCAAACTCAAATACATTATTGATAGGGGCATTTTCTGCTTATCTCTACTCAAGGTGGATTATATACTTTAAAAAAATGAAGTAATCATTTCAGACCATTTTTTTAGGTAATTTAAGCAGGTTAAATTTGATTATCACAGACACCATTACAATGATAACAGCCTATGCGATCTAATACCCAAATGATGACTCACTTCTTACAAACAATATTCAATATTTAAAGTAATTAGGACAGTGTGTTAAAGTTTGTTGAAATGGGATTGTACCTACATCCAGATAATTAAGATGAGTCAGTGGTTTTCTTGAAATCTCCAGATAATTGCTTCACTTGCCCTCTTGGGGTATATGTGAATAAGTGAATACCTGTGCAACCCAAGGCAGAGTCCTAGGTGTCTAAAAGAAGCTGTAAGTACCTCACACTTTGGTACAGAATCCAGTTCATTATTCAAGAAGCAAAGAAAGTACAGCAGTTCTCAGATAATTAAATGCCCAGCCTGTCAACACTCAATGTGATACATGAACACGTGAGAAACTACAGTGAATTACAACTTTCAGGAGAGATATATGACTAAAGCTGTCCACAGCCAAGATTGGGGAAAAAATATCACCAGAGCCAGGGAAATAATATCACTGTGCTACTCAAACATGACTCAAGTTCTTCCATGCTGCTAATTTAATTTCTATCCTGTTGAGTTATTCTTTGTTTTTCCACTCAAGACTGCTGAGTCGTGTGGCATGTAATGGAGCCGTGACTCCACTAGGGAAGGGAGAGTCCCCTCTCTATGGAGCACCTGTCACCATACTGGCTCTTTGACTTCACACAACATTCCAAGTGTCTGGCCTTGCTTCTTTCTCCTCTTCCATTCTCTTCTTTCTTCATGTCCATCCTTCTCCAGCTTGATTTGCAACATGCCCATGGTTGAGGTTATTGTTAGGACCAATGCTTTGTGTCTCACAAAAACCCAGCAAGCTGTTGAAGCTGCCCTATGCACCTCTACGTATTTTCCACACTAGTATATTTGCAATATTTGAACTGGGAACCCACCCTGACTTGAAATGTGAATATCATAATCATCCCTTATATTTGCAAAGCATTTTGTACCTTTCTAAGTCCCCAAATCTTTAGAATTTTATTTTTACTGACACACGAGGCAAGCACTTTTGAGTTTATATTTTCAATGAAGAAACGAATACAGAAAGTTGAGTCACTTATCTAAGTTCACACATGTTTGGTGACAGGATTGGGATGATATGTTGTCCTTTCCAAGGAAACTGGTGAAAATAAAATCTTAATACCTCTCTTCCTTGTTTACATCAGTTGGTGCAGCAAGCATAAGACCCTTTGTGCATGGATTCTCAACAGACTTAGACTTTTACATCCTCCTTGAATGCTCTACCATCCCTGGTGAGGTTGTCTCCTTCCTTGCTCCTGATCCAGCTTCCTGATGCCAACTCAGCACCATCAATGCTTTTACCTGGCAGATTGAACTCGCCATGTTCTAGCAAACCAGGTCTATACTCTTTTCTTGGGGGCTCTTGTTAGCTCTTTTTTTTTGAATTGACACCTGGGTCTTCCCCAAGGCTGCAGCCCTTGCATGTCTGGCTCTTACTCTATCCCATCCAGTATCCTTCAAGGCCAGCAGGAGGGGTCAGGTCCTCTTTGCTTCTGCTTCTACTTGACCATAACAGCCCCACCTCCTTTCTCTCTGAGTCAGTTCCATCATGTACTAGACCATTCGGCTATATGACCCTGTCCCATTTCCAACTGATCCATCCACTGACCTATGGGTTCCTCTGCTCTACCTTCTTTCATTGTTTTTGTATCCAGTATAGACTCCTTGAAACATCTTTTCAAAAATACTTTCATCGAAGTAACTTCAACTCTCTAATGCCTCTATATTTTCCTTCATGATGTGTTCCCTGACCTTCTGAACCCATAAACACTGTTTACTATTAAACTTTACACAAGTTACCATCACTACTATTATGACTACCACTAATACCACTTCCATGGCCACTACTATTATTACAATTACTACTACTTGCATTATCACCACCATCTACCACTATTGAGTGAATACTCTGTGCTAGCCCAGTGCTAAGTGCTTCACATGACTTATCTTTTATAATCTTCAAAACAACCTAGCGAGGTAGGTCCTACTATTATCACCATATTACAAATGGGGTCTGGAATTTAGCAAGACTTACTGCCTGTTGCACTTAGTTTGTACCTATATGAATAAAACTCCTACTTAAAGCCCCTTCTATAAGACTGATCTCCTTCCTCAATTAAATGACAAGCTTTTTATGAGTGGGAACCCAGTCTTATTCACCTTTGCTTCTTCAGAGTATAGATAGAAGAGTGGTTGACACTTCACAGCTCAGTTAGTTGTCATCAATGAAGGTGACTTCAATGACATTGAAACATTTCTTTGAGGATCAATTATACCAAACAATAGAGATACAATGATAAACAAAACAAATATTGTCCCTTCAAAATTTATGGTAGGTAACATGGTAAAGACAGATAATTAACATGCAATTGCAGTCAGCCATACTTATATTTTGTGGGCCAGGACAAGAGTACAAATAGAAGCCCACATACCACATGCCTAAATGTTTAAAGCTAATAAACTGTTAAACAAAATATGTTCTATTTTCCTTCCTTGACAATTATATGTCATTGAGATAAATTGAAAAGTATGAGTGAAAGTATGGCCTTTGTATGAGTTAAAGTTAGCAAAATGTCAAAAATGACTAAATTAATTGTTATTGCACATGTCTGGGTGTTTTGTTGAAGAGCTGGAGATGTTTAAATGAGTAATAAAATAAAGACATACATAATTCATGAACTACTATAGATTCATTCCATAAAATTTATTTTTTCCTTCCTTTCAACAAAATCACTAGTTAAGATATTATATTCAACATTTTTCATACAATTTGTGTTCTATTGAGACTAATGTACAAAGAGTTAAAATATTAAGATACAATTATATTCAAATACATATATACAAAATTTGAATTTATTTTCATCAAAATGTAAATTAATGCTTAAAAATAAATTAAAAGTGTCTTATGTTTTCTAAACCAATTTTCTTTTAACAGAAAGTAGAATGTGGTTGCCAGGAGGATGGGGGAGGGAGAGGAGTTGTTGTTCGGGGTATAGAGTTTCAGTTTTTCAAGATGAAAAAGTTCTAGAGAGCTGTTGTATAGCAAGGTGCATATAGTTACCCCCATACCTTAAAAAGTACTATATGCTTAAAACTGATTAAGATGGTAAATGTTATGCTGTGTGTTTTTTACAATAAGAAAAATTTTCTTTTGAAGCACTCAAAATGATCTCTTAAAATTAAAAGGCAAAATATGTTACAATTAATAAATGCCACTTTTTTTTTTTTTTTTTTTTTTTTTTTTGGAGACGGAGTCTTGCTCTGTCACCCAGGCTGGAGTGCTGTGGCCGGATCTCGGCTCACTGCAAGCTCCGCCTCCCGGGTTCAGGCCATTCTCCTGCCTCAGCCTCCCGGGTAGCTGGGACTACAGGCACCGCCACCTCGCCTGGCTAGTGTTTTGTAGTTTTTAGTAGAGACGGGGTTTCACCGTGTTAGCCAGGATGGTCTCGATCTCCTGACCTTGTGATCCGCCCGTCTCGGCCTCCCAAAGTGCTGGGATTACAGGCTTGAGCCACCGCGCCCGGCCTAAATGCCACATTTTTTTAAAAAAGAATATTCTAATAAAGGCCAGATATTTAGTTTTTGTAAACATGTACATTTTTATTTTAAAAAGCCCTACAGCTCTAGCATTAAATGTCTATCTAGCTGTCTGTAAAGAATCAGTATCATGCTTCACTCACATTGCTTATAGACCTATGTATAGATACACACTTCAGAGTGATTTCCATTAGCAGCTATGTGTAACTGTTGGTATTGTCATGTTAATATGTTGTGTACCTTTGGGATTCCCAGTTGGAGAAAGAAGAGAAACAAGCAAATGGACATTTGGCACCACAGGGAAACGGTACTTTGTTATGCAAGAATCCACAACATTCATGCTTTGTGAGAGGAAGAATATGACAAGTTAATTAATTTGTCATTGCTCTTACCTAAGCACTTCTGCTAATGAAATCCTCCCTGTATTCTGAGGCGGAGTCCAGCCCCTCCATCTCCCACCTTAGCAGATGACACCCCACACAGCTTCATGGCATTTGGATGTGGTCACCATTTGTTTTGAGGACCTAGGGCAAGAGATGTGAATGAGTGTTTCCCTGGGGCTTGAGGGTGGTATTTAGGAGAAAGGATGTTTAGAATTACAGATAGCCATGTGCTCGCATTGAGTTTAGGATCTAGAGTGATTGAGGGGTCCACAGAATTGCCAGGTAAATAAAACTGAGCATCTCCTGGGCTTCCCCACCTCCATCTCTGGAACTCCTTCTTTTCCTTTCACAGCACTGGGAATCCAAAACTTTCCACTGACAGCTCACTGTGGCACCCCTCTTGTTAAGGCCACGTGCCTCATGCCTTCTTCCTTTCCCTTTACTTTCCCCTCATTCTTACTCCACTGCAGAATTTCTAGTACTTTTGGTGCCAAGTTTGGAGTTCACCTACAATTTGCTCTCTCTTTAATAAATATCTCTTTCCTAAGAGTAGACCACTTAAGCAGGTTCCTTTCCAGATTATATTCTTGAGTTTGATCGGTGCCTTCTGGATCACAATGCCTTTTCCCAGAAGATCAACTTCAGTACTCAGAATTCAGGTCACTAGAGCCTGAACATAGGGGACTGGTGGGTGGACCTTAGCATCGCCAAAACCTTTATTATAAAAATGTCACAATTGTGAACTCATTTTTCCCCATTCAAATATTTTTCATTCAGTAACCACTTTTCCATTATTTTTGGTCTTATTCTAATCTCATTTTCAAGGGACAGAGTGATATTTGCTTTTAATGTACCACAAGAAATCTCCCTGTGTTTGGTGTTCATTCTTGCTTAACAGTTGATTCTTCAGAGACGTAAAGGAAATTAAGAAACTGGTTGGTTCTTTGATTAGCCCCTGTATTCTAATTCATGAATTTGATAAATTACACTTTAGAGTAGTCTAGATCATGATACGCCACACGTTCTTTAAAGTCAGGCTTTGCAAGAAACCCTACCTCACATGCCAGTGACCTTACGCGACAGCAATAACAATATTAGTGATTGTTGAAAATGCCATTTAAGGATGGCAAGAAAACTAAAATCCTTATGAAAGATAGTTAAAGTTAATTTCCACAGACACTTTTCAAAATTAAATAGTTGAGACACCTTACATTTTTCTCATAATTCTAAAAATAATTAGATCACAATGTGGATTAATTTCTTGTCACATTTAATTTTTTAGACAAAAGCTGTTGTTCAGTTATGAGCATCACCAAAAAAAATCCCCAGATGATACCATTCAGACAGTGTTACTTCTCATTTTTGCCCTTGCATTTTGCTCTAAGAACTAAAGATGAGGCCTCCTAGAATTAATATTTGCAGATCAAGATGGGATTTGTAATCTGAGTCTCACTTTCTAAAATAAAATAAGGCCATTAAACAATCAAATTGTTGATTAAGAAAGAAATCTTCACATTAACTCCTCAAGATATTTCAGGTGATAGATTTGACTGTTTAAAAATCTTATTCTCAATGCCAAAAATATAAAAAATCATACATGTAGTATCCTGGCAGCCATAATGGGCTATTACCCCAGGATATGCTGGTTGCCAGGATCTTTGCCTCTACGTTAAGAAAGATCTAGGCTCTCACTCCACCTTCACCATTCATTCCCTGAGTGACATTGAGTAAGCACCTTCACCCCCCTGAGCCTTGGTTGATTTGTCTGTAAAATCATGAGGATGAAATGAATGCATGTAGAGTGCTTAGCACAGGTTGAAAGTTCAGTTCATTTTAGAAAGCTACACCAAGGAAGCCATCCTGACTTTCAGAACATTATAAATTACTGTCCATGTGGCGTCATATTGAGACTTAAGGGTAACACAATAGCTTTGAGATGGAGAAAGAATCCGACTTGCTGGAGACCATTTGAATTCCCAGGCCCCCAGGTTTGGGACACTTCCAACTTAAGCTTGTGGAGACAGCCTTAATGTCATCACCTCAGTTTCCTAGGAATTAGGTTACCTTGAACTCCCAGCACCTGGCCTCTTGCCTGTTGTGGAGAAGCTCCTGAGAACAGGGCCTAGGTCACGGCAGCAGCCAGGAAGCCTGCAGGTTTGCTGGAAGGCCCTGCTGTGGAGGGGATGCCTGAGGAGACGTTCAACAGCTTCAGCTCAGTAGTGAGCGGCTGGAAGACCAGTCCATGTGGGCGGGCAGCATCTGTTGAGGATGTCCAGCCTCATTCACTCGCTAAAATACTCCCTGAACAGCTGAAGTGGAGGCGATCTAGCAGTGCTGCCAGAAATCTGGGTCCCGTAAGCCTAAATGGGAGAAAGGATCTCCCCACATCCCTGCCCCCAGAGCAACCACTTTCTCTGCCTCCCTTGTTCTTGGCCACTCTGGTTCCTCTTCTGCCACCAGACCTGCTACATGGCCTCTCCCAGACTACCAGAGTTCAAGGCCCACTCCACCACTCATTAGCATTTGGCAAGTCACTTAATCCTTTGAGTCTCCATTTACTCATCTGTAAAATGGGATTAATTAATATTACTTATTTCACAAGTGGTTGTTGAGGATTAAATGGTAGAATACAAAATTCTCAATAAACATTAGCTCTTCTAATCCTTCAAGAAACAATTATTTCCTGAGTGTCTAGTGCGTGCCCAGCAGGGTGCTGGAAACGGGATTCAACAGACAGCAAAGCCAATCTGCGGATTGTGCTGTAGGAGAAGAGAACAGATGTCAATTAATAACCACACAATGACAACGGTGGTATGCAGAAAAGGTCCACAGTGCTATGAGAATATGTAATAAAGGGCTGGGGAAGGTGTCCCTGAGAGTGCGATGATTTGGCTGACCTCAGAAGAAAGCATACTCAGCTTCTGCCCAGCCCCGTCTACCAAATCCCTGCTGGGCCCCACTAAATCCTCCAGGACCGAGGCTTCCCCTCCCCAGCCTTGGGACTCCGGCCCTGATCTTTCCCAAAGGAAGCCACTAACTCTCTCTGGTGGTCTGTGTCCTCCCTGTCCTCTGGCTTCAGCCCTGCCAGTGAAATATCCAGATGGTGGTGTTAACCCCGGAGGGGTCCTGGCCCAGCACTGCCAGGGCAGAACTTCAGAACACTTTGTGAAGAGTCCCTCAGGGCAGCCACAACTATGCACTTCCTATGAAATGTGTGGGCATGTTGGGAAAAATGCTTGAGGGGTCTATGGTTCAAGGATGACTCTTTGATAGGAGATTTAAACTATGATCTGTTTGAACGTTCAGATTAGGCCAGGTGCGGTGGCTCATGCCTGTAATTCTAACAATTTGGGAGGCCGAGGCGGGTGGATCACTTGAGGGCACGAGTTTGAAACCAGCCTGGTCAACACGGAGAAACCCTTTCTCCACTAAAAATACAAAAATTAGCCAGGCCTGACGGCAGATGCCTGTCATCCCAGCTACTTGGGAGGCTAAGGCACAAGAATCGCTTGAACCTGGGAGGCAGAGGTGGTAGTGAGCCAAGATAGTGCCACTGCACTCCAGCCTGGTGAGACTCTGTCTCGATAAATAAATAATTATAAACTTTCAGAATAGCCTACATGAAAAGGAGCGAGGTCTTTAGGTGACAATCGAGATCTGAAATTTCAGCATTAGCTTGCGGTTATCGCACACTTTGTT
Organism: Colobus angolensis palliatus; assembly: GCF_000951035.1. Classification (NCBI taxonomy): domain Eukaryota; kingdom Metazoa; phylum Chordata; class Mammalia; order Primates; family Cercopithecidae; genus Colobus; species Colobus angolensis. The sequence goes on along the minus strand of NW_012116243.1, from coordinate 2,518,801 downwards.
CAATGGCTTCATTTTCTCATGTCTAAGTCCTCTTCGCCCAGCCGCATGCCCACTCCAGCATGCTCCAGCAGGTCCCCCCCTCCCACGCTATGCCTGCTATGCCAGGGGGACCTGTTCACTGTTTCTTAGATCTGTGGGAAAGTGGGCATCTTCTTGGCTGACCTCCTGCGATTCCTACAGTCTAGATTGTCCTGTGTCCTCTCTGTAGACTTCCACAACTCTCTACCCCAAAAGCAAAATTGATCTTTCCACCTTCTACAACATCTACTGGCCTTCTACTTGTCTGGGCTGATCAACGCTGGGGATAACTCTGCATTCCCTGTACCTAGCACATAGTGGGCACTCGATAAGTTCCTGTGAAATTGACTTGACTCTGACCATCCTGCAGCTCTAATGCCCTATCAGCTAGAGCCTCTTCTTTCATGAAAACCAACAATATTTAGAAAGAAAGCACCATTTCTGTTTTATTACCTTCTTATCACGTCTTGGCTTCTAAATCTTTAATTCTTTCATGTATTTTCTTTATCCTAAATCCTACCCTCATTTGAACTCTGAAGACATTGTTGGAACTTTGTAAAAGTTAATAATAATACATTTTATCCTATATTTATTTGTCCAAAACTATTTTTGAATATGTGCATATATAGATAGAAGCATTGCGGAGTCCCACAGATATTTATAATGTTTGACTCACTCCAGAAAGATTTCTGGGATTTTTTGCTGGGTCAGCCATCTGGCCGCTGTACTGTGGGCTGCCTGGTGTCTCACTGTGGTGTCTCCCAACCTTCCATCCCCCTGTTTACTTGGGTGACAGCTTGCTTCAGTGGTCAGATCCAGCCTTCAGCCTGCTTGACCCCTTCTCCCATGTAAGTCAGTCCCTGGCTGGTTTCAGTGGACATTGTTGAGATGGCGGCCATATGTCAGAGGTAGAGAGTGGAGAGGAAAGAAGAAGAGAAAGGGGAAGCTCCCAGCTGCATGACTGTCAGGGGCTTCTGGTGGGGGATTCTGACAGAGTCAGGAGGTGAGAGGAGGACCAGCTGCTTAGCAGCTATTTATAAGACTGTCATATGGGGAAGTGTGTCTGGCCGGCAGAAGCGAAGGGGGGTGGCGGACTGAACTGGCTCCTTATTTAGCTTTATGACACACACGCAGCCCAACTGTGAGAACCCACTCTGTGTGGAGACACCTGGTCAAATCTGCCTCCGCCAGACGGTGGGAAAGAACATTGACATTTCTCAATGGAATTGAAAAATGGCAGTGCAATTGGGTTTTCAGCAAGAACAATAAACTTTTTTCCACCTTGCTTTCCTTCCTTGCTGAAACTCTTAGGCCTCCCATGAAACGGACTAGTGTTACCTGCAGCCACTGCCCCAGGCATGCAGGCTTCCACCAGAGAGCCCTGCAGTGTTAACCAGGAAAGAGCAGAAGTGGAGTCAGACCCTTCTTTCAGCTGGGCAGGAGCAGTCAAAGGCTGGAGATTTCTACAAAACCAGCTAAGCCGCGGGAGACAGAGTGACTGTTGGTCTCCTGGAGTGGAGAGAGGTTAATAGTGTGGTGCATTTGGGGTCTGTTTGGGGACCAATGTTATTTAATGTGTTTATTATTGATTTGGAAGAGCGAGTGGATACTAAGTTAGCGAAGGCTGCGGAGGGCACTAAGTTATTTCACTTAGTAAACACCACAGAGAATTGCGGAGAATTCAGGAAGGATTTTCCATGGAGTTAAAGAAATTAGAAATGAAAATGTCTTGTTAGATGATGTACTCTGTCCCACTGGGCCAGCAGAGAATTGTTGCCGACAAGAGAAAATATTTCCTAGAGTTTAATTCAACCTCAGTTTTTAAATGCCTTCAATGTGCTCACCTTCTTCTGGGAATATGGAAGTTCTGTCTGTTCCCTAATGCCTGTCTCAAGTTTTTCTTTTTAAATCCCTCCTATTATGCCTCACAGTTATACCACAGGGATGAGCTCTCTTTGTGGCTTCTCAGTATTTAATTTTCTATACAACACCGTGAAGGCAGGCCATTAACATTTCTTCTAGCCAATTCTTCTCCAAAGTAGTTCTTTCATCTTTTCTTAAACTGTTTTGTCATTATTCATTCTTCCTAGTTCCCAAATCCTGGTAGCTGCCATCAGCCCCCTTTCAGGTTCTGAAAGTAGTCTGATTCCTAGGCCTGGTAGGTTGTCCTGATAGCCCCAAAGGGAAGAACATTATAGAAATATACAAATAGTTAGAATTTACCTATTCACATGTCTGTCCAATAACATGGCCTGTAGTTGAAACTCAAAGTTCTAAAAATCATGTTTGTCAAGTGATTGTATTGAAAACCCATTTCCAACTTGCCATCCGGGCTCATTACCAGCATTCTTGAGTTCCAAGTATCGACCCCTGGCTCTAACTATTTATGTTTCAGCCTACTATCCCCCAGCAAACTGGTTTGCTGCTTTCAATTTCCAGAACAGGGAGTTACAGGCTCCAGTGAAGCTGTTTGGAGCATTTCCTGTTGTTTAAAATATTCTTGAACATGCCGAGAGATGGAGCAGCTTGATGAGAGATGTCTCTTTACATAAATGTAAAATGAAAAAACTTAATTGGCGCTTCTCATCCAGATTGTTTAACAAAATCAGGAAAGGAGATGAACATGATTTGAGGATGAAGTGTAATTTGTATACAGCCAAGACAATGGAGGAGGACCCCAATGTTTTACCCAGTTTTCAACAATGTTTTTCTTCCCCTTGGTAGCATCTTCTCACTTCCACTCCTTTTGCCGTTGTGTAAAAACCACCTATTTCTTCCCCACTCCAGTGAGTTTAAAGGAGGAAGAGATGACATAGCTCCAGCAACTCACCCTTGAGTAGGACAGTCAAAAAAATATTGAACAAATGTAAACAAAAGAACTACCACATTCTTAGTAGTTGCAGTTCAGTGACAAGTGGAACCTGTCAACTTGTTTAAAATGTATAGTAGGAGAGCTAGCCTCACTTCTGTCTCCTATCAAAAATCAGACATTCTCTCCCTGGAAATGTGCCGTCTCAGCTCAAGTGTGCAGGCTTGGGAGGTAACATACAAGGAGCTTTGGGGCAAAAATAGGATTCTAGCCCAGCCAGCAAGCTGAGCCCAATCAATGCTGGTAAGCATGGAGTGACAGATGTTGCAGCCAGATTTTTCTTACATCAAATATGAATAAAGAAAACCATGGTCATGAGCAAATTTATTTATGGGTTAATAATAGAAAACAAGTGACTTCTTATCTTTTTCAGTACTTCCCAATGTGAATTCTTTTGTCTATTTCTGCAGGATGCTCTGGTGGAGCTGTGACATGCCACCTGCACCCTCCTCCTTCAGGACAGAGGCTCTCATTCCCATCCTCATTCCCCAGCTTCTGGGAGTTGGGTGAATGTGGTGACTGGCAGCTATCGGCTGACCCACTCTCCAGGAATTGGCCTAAGGTTGGTCACTACTACTTGCCCCAAGGGGGCAGCCAATGACCTGCCCATTTCACCCCAACAATAGCTTATCTGAGAACACTCCCTAGTAAATTTCCTATACTCTCCTTTTCAGAATCTGTGACCTAAGATAGATATACAGGACAGGAATTATTACCTCCTTTACAAAAATAGAGAAATGAAAGCTCAGAGCAGTCACATCTTCCCTTTCGTAGCACTTATCATATTTTATTGTTATTTATAACTCCCTCCCACTACGATGAGAAACCACCAGAATCACTGAAACACTTTCTCAAAAATTCTCATGCTCAAATGGTACCCTGAAGATGCTATGCAGCTCTACTAAGACTGGGCTGGGATCTCAGTGAGAGCATATTGAAAAGCTTCCCAGGTGATCATGAGGAATGTCCCGGTTTGAGAACATCTGGGAAGAAGGGCCCAGTCCTTCTTGCACATCATTTTGTCCCCAGTACCTAGGACAATGCCTGGCATATGGCAGCACTCAATAAATGTTGAATTAATGAATGAATTCCCTAAGATCACAGGCTGGTTCATAACAAAGCCCTAGAACTCCTGGCTCATTGCTTTCACTGCTGGAGGTATTACAAGAAACAAAACTTTCTTAGCAATATCTTAATCATCACTCCTTTGGCAATTGTTTATTTAACTTCTTAAAATTCCTCCAAGCAATGGCAACAAAAATAAAACCACAAAAAAAAGCTGCCTACAAATGGGCTCTCAATAATTTTACCACCAACGTATATCCTACAATCTTCACTGCCATCCCCCACTTTGGAGTCATCTGTGCTAGAAAGATGATGGATACACATATTAGTCTCTGGTTGTAATGAACACATCCATTACAAAAGCAATAGTAACTGCAACAGGGATTATGTGCTTGGTGAAAACATCTCCAGTGCCTTGTAAACACCTCAGCCTTCTGGCAGCCCCCCTGTGGGCCTATTTACTGCCTCTACGTTGCAAGGTAGCTACTGTCTAATTATACACAACTGGCTTGGTTAATCCTGCATAGTAATAATTAAAAACAATTCATATTTTTTTCTTTTACTCTCTTTATTAACTTTAAACTTTTAAAGCCTCAGAGGTCCCTGTAGAATCAAAAGCTTATTAAAATATCAAGACATGCAAGCTTTTTCAAGTGCATATTATTACATTTGTTTTTGTTAACATGACAGGGCCCAAAAGAAACTCAGCAGATTTTTGTAGATCAAAGCAAAGGCACTGTGAGAGAAATTGGACCGCCTGTGCAATGTCACCCATAGTCATGAACAAAACAGCAGGCCCCAAGGAGTCTCCCTCAGCAGCGGCCCAGATGGGCAGGGCAGTGTTGGGGGAGAGAGGACACAGCAGGGAGAGCTGCTGCACCTGACTACATGGAGCCTGTGGTGTTTGGGCGGTCCTTAGGGAGGCCCCCTGGACTCCAGGGGCTTTTGGTTACCTTGGTTACCTGGCTCTGTAGCCCTGGTGTCAGACCTAGCCTGTAGACAGGAGGACTGGAGAAAAATGGGGGAAGGGATGAGGAGGCACTGCTTCAAGCCCTGGGCTGCTGGAAGACTCAGAGTGAACCAGGTGAAGGAGGTGTCTGCTTGGCTTGTGGGAAAATAAAACAGTAAGTCTTACTTACTTATATAAACCCATGTGCACACTCTGGGAACACATATGCAACGAACACTAAATCCCGTCCATGGGCCACAGGGAAAGCAGTGGGCCTGGCCTCCAGGCTGCACACTTGAGGCTGCCCTTCCTTGATCTCTTTCCCCTTCTGGAAACTGCTCTTTGCCTTATTTCACCTCAACTCTGGGAGAGTTGGGACTGAGTTGTGTATGTGGTGTGATCGGGCTGCTGGCTTCCCTAGGGTGGCCTTAGGCACTGAGGGCTCTCAGATTAGGCCAGGTAAGCCTCGTTACTGAGTTCCCAAGTGGACCCTTCATATTCCCTAACCAAGGAAGAAATTCACACACATGAAGCAACAGAGCATTAGCGTGAAATGGTTGGAGTGGTGGGGAAAGGAAAGATTCCCTTGCTTATCCATTCCAACTAATGAACACTAAATATTTTAATTGGTCTCAAGAAGCAGAGAAGAGTGTGGATCCACATAGGCCACACAGAGGCAATTATTATTCTAGCAAAAAACTATCTATTGAACCCCTTCTGGGGTCAGGCACTGGGCTTAGATGTTTTGCAAATTTGTTAACCTCCTACTTAAGGTAGAGAATTATATGCTACTCAAATTCAAGTACCTAGTACAATCACTGCACTTAGCATGTATTTATTAAATGGGTTAACTCATTTATAATCCTCACAGTAACCTCACATGAAGAATTAATATTCCCATTTAGCTGATGCAGAAAGGCTAGGCAATTCACCCGAATCCCTGCTTCACACATATTCTTCTCTTGGCTATCAGGGCACCACATTCTCTTTGTTTCCATCCTACCTTCCCCTCGCTGGTTCTTCCTTTTCTCCCTAATCTCTTCATTTTAGCGTGCCCTATTCTCTAAATTTACTCCCTTGGTGATCTCACTGAATCTTATGGCTTTAAATACTGACAACTCTCTCATTTATATTTCCAGCCCAGACGTCTCTCCCACACTCCAGACTTGTACATCCAACTGCCGCTCTGCATCTATCATCTCTGTTTGGAGGCCTATTGGATATTTCAATCTCACTGTGTCAAAAATTAAACTCCTTATATTCCCTCACGTGCTGCGTTCCCCAGCTCAGCAATGACAACTCCACCCTTTTTGTTGCTCAGGCCAAAACCATGGCACTATCCCTGACTGCTCTCTTTCTCTTAAACCCTATCCATCCTCTATCTTCAAAATAGACCCAGTTTGGGACCTCTTGTACATCCTCCAGCATTGATATCCTGGCCTGAGCCTCTCTTATCTCCTGCCCAAATGACCGCAGCAGCTGATGGGTCTCCCTGCCTCTATCCTTGGTCCCCTCATGCTGCAACTAGATCCCGCCACTCTGCTCAAAACCCTACAATGCACTCCATTTTACTCAGAGGGAAAAAACGGCAAAATCTTTAACAGTCTACAGGGCCCAACATGACCTACTGCCCTCTCTTATAGGTGAGATTTCATCTTTAATTATCCCCTCACTCCCTGAGATCCAGCCACCCTGGCTCTTGCCTTTGTTCTAGCTGTTCCCTCTGCCTAAAATACTTTTCCTCCAACAATTCACAAGACTCACATACCTTACATCTTTGTGCTAATCACACCTTCTCAATGAGCCTCTGGGACAGTGCTACTTAGTTAACTGAGATAAATACAAAAAATAAAAATGCGTGGAACTTTTCCAGCAACTTGACATTGCCCTGACATCCTTGCATGTGGCTCTGGAGCAAGGGGTCGGTCAATCCAGGTATTGCTGCACTTGGGGGTGAGTCATATGCAGTGTGAGTTTACACGCTAGTCATCCAGAGTAGAACTGTAAACTAAGTCCACAACAGATCGGAATTTAAAAAACTAGTTCCCTGCCATCATGAGTTTGAGAAGAATTAACTTCTAGAGAGCACATGGCTGTTGAGGAGGCTGTTCAATGTTAAATTGGGACTTGGAGATTGGGGAAGAATTTTCTCCATTGTCTCCAGTCCACCTGACACTTTCATGCTCATATAAATTCATTCCCCTCTTTTTTCTCTCAATTTATTGAGGATCTTTATGCTCTTTGTCTCCTAGAAAGTTGTGTGTGATCCACTCCGTTAACTTGGTGAGGGAAGGGGGAGAGGTAGAACTATAGAGACAAAGAACACAGCTGCTGATCATGACAGCTGCTGCTTCTGTTACTGAAACTGGGAATTAACTGAATTGGAGAGACTGGATAGAATTAGCAAGCTGTTGGATGGATCCTCTGGGAATAGGTTCCCAGAGAGCTGGTAGGGACGGAGGTTTGGGGAGGAGGGATGAGGTGGGAAGCTCCCTGAAGACCCTGTGGGTGAGCACTCGCCCTGGTGCAGCTGGAGCTGCAATGAGCTCTCTCTTGAGCTGAGGGGGCTCACTTTCCCCAGCTTTGCCCCTTATCAGAATCATTACCTACCCCCACCCCTGAGAGCACACATTTTCCTCCTTTTCTTTCTATCACCTGTGGCAAAGTAGTTATCTTGATCAGGGAAGCATGAAGGGCCCTGACATTTTAATTATCATCTGTCTCCTTGAACAACAAGAATAAGAGGAAAAACAAATCCCCTAAGAGTTACCTGCTGGAAGGTTTTGCCAGGTCTCATTTTACCCTAACTCTCTTTGTCTAGTTAAGCAGGATCTGGACTGGGAGTTACAGAAAAGAGGGCCTATGAAAATGCAGCACCACGCAGCCAGCAGAGTGGAGTTGAGATGGGCTCCAGGAGGCGGGCCGGGCAGTGTGAGAAGGACTGCACCATCCTGGATCTGTTACTCAGAACTTCGACGAATTGTAAGCAAGTTACATAATTTCTCTTCGCCTCTCTTTCCTAATCTGAAAATCGGGCTAATACCAATGCTACTAGATTGATGTAAGGATTATATACCCAAAAGCTATATAAGGCCCTGAGCGCAGACTCAGATACCTCGTAGTGCTCAAATAGTAGGCAGTGGTGGCAGGTGCTTTTGGTGAGTAATGTTAATGTGAATTTTACAAATTTCTGTGCCCCTTTTTTCACTTTTACCTCTGCTTCACTGTGGAAGACAAAATAAGCCCCTCCTCACAAGGTGTCCACATACTAATCCCTGAAACCTGTTCATATAATTTGGATATTTGTCCCCTTCAATTCTCATGTTGAAATGTGACCCCCCAATGTTGGAGGCGGGCCTAGTGGGATGCATTTGGGTCATGGGGGAGGATACCTCATGAATGGCATGGTGCCGTCCCCAAGGTAATCAGTGAGTTCTTGCTCTGTTAGTTCACACAAGAACTGATTGTTAAAATGAGCCAGCACCTCCCCCTTTCTGTTGCTCCCCCTCTTGCCATGGGATATGCCAACTCCTCCTTCCCGTTCTGTATAATTGTAAGCATCCTAAGGTCCTCACTAGGAGCAAATGTTGACACCATGCTTCTTGTACAGCCCGCAGAACTGTGAGCCAAATGAACCTCTTTTCTTTATAAATGACCTAGTCTCAGGCATTCCTTTGTAGCAATGCAAGTGAACTGACACCTGGAGATCTGTTATGTTACATAGCAAAGGGGAGTGAAGGTTGCAGATGAAATTAAGATTGCAGGAGGCAGAGGTTGCAGTGAGCTGAGATTGCGCCACTGCACTACAGTCTTGGAGACAGAGCGAGACTCCATCTCAAAAAAAAAAAAAAAAAAAAGGAGATTGCTAATCAGCTGAATTTATCATCGATTATCCAGGTAGGCCCAGTGTAATCACAGGGTCATTAAAAGCAAAAGAAAGAGGCAGAAGAGAAGGTCAGAGTGATGCAATGTCAAGTCTCACCCTCTGTTGCTGGCTTTGAAGATGGAGGAAGGAGCTACAAAGCAGGGGATGTGGGCAGCCTCTAGAAGCTAGAAAAGGAAAGGAAAGGGATTATTCCCTAGAGCCTCCATAAGGAATGTAATCCTGCCAATGCCTTGATTTTATTCCCATGAAACCCTTTCAGACTCTGACCTCCAGAACTGTAGAATAAATCTGTGTTGTTTTAAGCTAGTAATTTTGTGATCACTTGTTACGGCAATAGGAAAGTAAAATATATCTCACTCTATTTGGTATGTACAGATCTGCAGGAAGGCAAAGTTCTTATTTAATAGTCATTTAATGTTGAGCGCATGCTCACTGTGTTCCTGCTGTTTATAAAGTATTGTTCTAAGGTTTTAGGGAGAGTGGAAGGAATGTAAAACTGTCTGTGAGGACTTACTATCGAATTGGAGAAAATAGACATGTACCTACGAAATCCATGACACAAAGTAGTTTAATAAGGGGGCATTCATTGTAGGGCTGTGAGTTTGAAGGGATGGCTAGGATCTGGATATTCACAGATTTGGCACTCATATGAAATTATGTATGTTTCATCATGTATGTATGAAAGGATGCAGCCAGTCAGACTTTCTGCCTTTGTGATTGGTAAAGATAGACAATAGTGCAGAAGTGAGGATGTGTCCTAACTCAATTGCTTCTTAGATGGCAACTCTAGGACATACCACTATAACTTCTTCATCAGTAAAATGTAGAAAGGACTCAGAGGATTTTTATAAGGATTAAGTGAGACATGACCTATGAAAGTACTTTGTAGACTATAAAGAATACATAAAAATAAGCTTTTCTTCCCTAATCCCTTTTGTAAAAGTTGATAGTCTATATCCAACTGGCATCCTCAATACTTAAGCATAAAAGCTGATGCAAGCAACCTCTGGCTTAATCCAGAGACTGCCAGATAAAAACCAGGGGTGCTTTTGGGAAATTGTTACTTACAAGCAGACAACTCTTTTTGTATAGAGAGGCATCTCTATGAACACCAGAACAGAGCAGCTTTTAGAAAACCAATTCTAGGAAGTAGAAACTTTTGCTTAGGATCATAGGATAAGCAAGGTGGCAGGAAATGGCAGGTCTTTCATAGTTCTTTCATGATTCTGTCTAGATAGAAGGGATTAATTTCAAACGTTGGAGCATCAGGTTAGGATTCACTCTGCATAAAAGCTCTCTGGGGGTACAAGGATATGTGGAGGATTAGAGCCTCAGGGTGGTATTGACAAAGAAGTACAGATAAATTCCCAGGGACTGGATCCCAAAGCAGCGTCTTGTCTGTCAGCCATTTCTACTTTTTCCCTGGTCTGAGACCATACAGCTCCATGGGCCGGTAGTTACTCTCAGACCTTCCCAGTCTCAGTCCACCCCATAAGCTGCAAATGGGTTGAGGCCTGCAGAAGTTCTTTGCAAACTGGAAAGCAGTGGCTCTCAAAGTTTGATTCTGGACTTGGCAGTGCCAGTAGCACCTGTTAGAAATGGAAATTATTGGCTCCCACCTCATACCTACTGAGTCAGAAACTCAGGTTGTGGTCCCAGCACTCTGCTTCAATAAGCCCTCCAGGGGATTCTGGTGGCTGCTACAGTGTTAGGACCACTGCTATCCAGTTATAGCATTATTTCTTTCCTGAAAGGTTTCCCGGCATTTCTCCTTCCCTACCTTGGGATGTATGACACTTTCCTCTGGGCTTCTAGTTAAGGAGACAAACAATCTCAGTATTACCACTAGGAGGCTGTGAGCCCAGAAACTCCTTAGTCTGAGGCAAATTTAGACAGTTGGCCACTCCAGGCAGTATTTCATTCATTTAGAAAGAGCTCATGAACTGATGCCCATGGGTCCAGATGAGCCTATATTTGCGATCTGCAATTTTTAAAAAGGTAAAGCATCAGCATTTAAAAATCAGTAGATTTTACCTAAAAATCAGAAGTGCTGGCTCCTCTTACAAAATTGGGCATGTTGGTCACATAGGGCACACATTCCCATATGGAAATGCTAGGCTGGAACACAAGAGCCCTTCCTCCTATAGAGATGAGCAGTGCAAGATCTTTAGTCTATAGTATCTCTCTCTCTCTAGCATCTTTCTTGCTGGCCCCTCTATCCACTCTCAGCACCACAGCCCCAGTTTAGGCCTTTACTGAGCCTGTCCTGGCCTATTGCAACATCTTCCAATCTGCAGAAGGCTAGGAATATGAGTTTAGCATCAGGCAGAGCTAATTCAACACTGCTTCCATCCATCCATCCATCCACTAATCCATTCATTCATTCATCTATTTGTTCATCTTTGTCTGTATCCTACAGTAAACCCTTATTAGGCAAAATGTGACAGATACAGATATAGAAAGTGTAGCAATTTACGTAACCAACTGTGTCTGAACTTTCCCCTCTGTAATTTAAATGAGAATCCTAGCAACCTGTTCATAGAGCTGTGAGGATAAGATGAAATCAGATTAAAAGCCTTACCACAGGCCTGACACCCCCAAGAAATGCTGGTTCCTTTTCACATTATGTCTCACCTCTCCAATTCCTCCTGCCGCATATGCCACCATAACCAGCACCGATCAAGTCACTCTGCAGTTCAAAGACCGTCACAGGCTCTTGCCATTTATTCAACCAGGTGTCCACTCCTCAGCCTTGTACTGATGGTCTTCCCCTGTGCTTTAGACACACCCTATAAACTCACTGATCCCAAACGCTCTTCCAATGTCTGTCTCTTCCTCCTGGAATATATCCCATGCTCATCTTTCCTGTAAACACCTTCACAAAATATTTCAGATGTCGATTTCTCCAAGAAGTCCTTCTTAATCTTCTTAAACTTGAAAATGGCTCTTTTCATTTTTCATCTATTATGTTTTAATGTCTTTTGGGAATATATTATATGTATCCTAGCATCCTTGCAGGACCTGGCACAGGGTAAGATATACATACAAACCTGTGGGTGGCAAGCACGTTCAGAGATTATTGTATTGTGACGTGACAAGCAGGATGATAAAGAAGCATACAGTGCCCTAGGGATATAAGGACACCAGACTCGTCTTCAGAGGGGCAGGGAAGCCTTCTGGGAGATGAGGACACTTAAGGCTGGGTAGAGTTTTTCCAGCTGAAGGACATTGGGGCACACCCTAGTTTCTATCATCAGGTACCTCCTTGGGCTATTTCATCTGTTCATGCCCAAATTAGTGGTTTGGGCCATGCATCCTCTGAGGATGGAGATAGCTCAAATGTCTACCATTGCCAGGAAAGTAACACAAGTGAGTGAGACAGGAAAGATATGAGGGACACACGCAATAGACTGAAGATCTTGCACTGCAGGGGGCAGGGCTCCTCTGTTGCAGCCTAGCGTTTCTGGGCAAGAATGCATGCCCTGTGTGATCAGATTGTCCAATTTTGTAAGAGGAGCCAGAACTTCTGACTTTTAGTTAACTATCTACTGATTTTTAAATGTTTATCCCATATTTACCTTTTAAAATAATTGCAGATCCCAAATATGGGCTCCATTAATGAGCTGTCCCTTAACTTCCCATTGGTCTTTTCAGGCCAGTGCTTAATCCTTCACCATCAGCACTCAGGCTCCCATTGCTCCAGCACCCACTCCACTGAGGCTCTTTATAGGAATTGATGTGGTTATTTACTGAGCCTCAAGAGGGTTTACTCTGATACCACAGGGATTTGGGAAAGTACAACAGATTTTAGAGCCAAGAGGCTGTGAGCGGTCTAATTCTCCTTACCACTGATGATAATGATATATTTTTTTCTTGATTGTGACTAATTATATGATTTTTTGTGTGTTCCTGATAAATGTGTTAAGTAGTAGGTAACTTAATTTTGATAACATACATTTTAAGAAGAATGTTAGAATCATGTTGTAGCAAGAAACACTGTATGAAAAAGTGGTGCTATTACTAAACTTAAAGGTAGAGGCATTACTAAGATAAAATTACTCAAATTTTCGCCTTTGATCACAATTTGTTTTTAAAGTGACACTTTGAGACGATTAAAACTTGCTCTGAAATGTACTGTGCTCTCACCAGATATCTGTGCACAAATATACACACACTCATAAACTGGCACTTGTACATGAAGAGATCGTGAGTTCTGTTTGTCCGAGATTATTTTCTGCTCTCTGCTACTCTGATTGGCTTTCCTTGAGATCAAAGAAAGCACTCAATACCTCATGTATCTTAAGTGATTAAAATGACCTCGTAAAAGAAATAGTACAATTTTCACATTGGTAGCTGTGAATATGAATTAATATCTTTGCAAAGGAGTACAAAAACTTTTGTTTAAGCAATGTTACATGAGGATGTTTATCCCTATACAATTTTAGGTTATGTTTATTGAAATATCAGTCAAAAACTACGTAAGGCTTATGAAAATAAGAGTTGCTTTAAATTCTGGTCTGTTTATTTTTGTCAGCGAAATTGTTTCTCTACAGAGAATGTCCCTGAAAAAAGGGGTGAAAATAGGCCAAGAAGCACTATGAAAATTAACAAAAGCCCAGAATGCCCTTGTGAATACACATTGTCTTCTGTGTTTCCAGAATGTTTACTAGTGAATGTACCTAGTGTTCTATAAAATGCTCTCATTCACTATTTCACTTCATGAAGATTTCTACACAGCAAATATATTCTCATTATTTTAGTGAAATTGTTACTCATGTAACTGATTTGAACTAGTTAAATTCTGTATAGAATAAAAATGCAGCTTAGTTTGAAGAACAGGGGAAAAACACAGTTCTAAGCCACATTTATTTTCCTCTAGTTTTGAAAGATTTTCCAGCTTTTTAAAAAATGAGAATTAGCATAAAGTATTTCCTGGGTATCTCTTAAGGCTGAAAACTAAAGAAAGTTGAAATAATGGCCCCTGTGTTTGGCTTCCTTCCTGCATAACTGAAAACTCTTCCATATGTTTGCTGTCTTACCCCTCCCCACCCCCCACTCAATATCTTTTGGATTTCTAAAATGACTGATCTTGTCTTCCTGTTTCTCTGTTTTGGCTGTTATTGTCTGAGCACAGTAGGAGGTTCAAATAAATCGCTCTCTGATAGAAGAATATCCCTCCTTGTTGAGATATTGTGGCTTTGTGTCAATGAATTAGATCACTCAGAAGTCGGAGCCTCAAGACATTTACATGGGTAAAGAGTGCATTTTATCATTTGCACCCCGAGGTTCTTAACCTTCCTCAAATTTCCAAAAAATCAAGGAAAAGATCAGGTTTTTTTTGGCTGTGGGCTGCCACAAATGTGACTCCATGCAAGAGTGAAGAGAGAGCACTAGAGCTATTCACGGCCAGACCTCTGCAGGGCTGCTAATGTCATTGACAGTAATGCATTGACTGCTTCCTCTTTGGGCTTAAAACAGTGGACATGTCACTGTGGCAACAGTTCAGACTAAGTCAAGGACAGTGAGTTGATCACACCCAAGCACCTGGCTCAAATTAGAGCTTCTTAAGGGGCATCTGGGAACCATATTGACTGGACTCACCTCATGCCAGAGATGATTTAATGCTGAGAGGCTTTGAGCTCATTATTTCACCCAGAATCGAGATATGCATTAGATTTTAAAACTCATAGGCTAGCATGGTGGGTCACGCCTGTAATCCTAGCTCTTTGAGAGGCCAAGATGGGAGAATCACTTAAGGCCAGAAGTTCAAGACCAGCCTGGGCAACACAGAAAGACCCTGTCTCTAAAATAAATAAATGAACAAATGAATAAAAGCTAAAATAAATAAATAAAATCTAAAATAAATAAATAAATCTCTATCAACTCACTGTGTAAGAGCCTTTGTGAATGCAAAGACCATCTTTAAAATCTCCACTTCAAGTTTAATTCATATGTCCAAAAGCAAACTATTTAAATGCCATTCTCTGGCATTTTCTGTACCTATTGCTTACTAACTTTTCTAGTCAGTTTATTTTCTTTTCTCCATAGTGTTTATCTGTGCTCTTAGATTTGGTGTCCCCTCTTCCTTTATATAAAACTGTCCTTGGGAGTGATCTGGAGTCAGTCATTTCTACCTTAGTGAGAATTGGAGTACATATGTCATTTCTCCCAGATGAATCTATTTATCTGTAACAATAAGCACTCTGAGAAAAATTTTAATGATAAGAAGTTCTAACATTCAAACAGGGTGGGAGGGACCTCAGATGTGTTGTAAACTTTTCCCCATGCAGTCTTAGTTGGGAGCCTGACATCTTCTTCCCTTGGTGAAACAGATTTAAATGATTGGCCATTAGCATGATGATTCTCCTGCTAATCTGGATAACCATTTAGAAGTTCTCTGATATTTCCCACGTTCCTCCTAGGAATCCTCTCCCCTGCAACATACACATTAGGTAACTTATGTTCTTGAAAAGCACTGAGAAAAACTTAATGTTAAAGAGGCCTGAAAGTCAAGGAGCTAAGATAAGATTTACAAATCTCATCTCCTGCCTTTATAAAATGTGGGTTGCCATGGTGATAGAAGAATGTGAAGTAGGAAGAGATGAGGACATGTTATAAAACTTTTGTGAACATTTTCTCCTATGAATCCAGCCTGGACAAAGATATTGCTTGCTTCTCATTGTGTAAGGAAAGATTGTTAGAAACTCACCTGGATAATTTGTCTCATGATCTCTACCTTCTCTGCTGTCCTGGGACCTTCATAGGACCAGTGCTGCCAGAGGATTTCTTCTTGTACAGTTGGCATTTGAAGTCTTCTTTCTCATTTTGGAATGGAAGAGTTGGAATTTCAAATCTCATCACGTGTGGGATGATTTTGTTAAGGGCCAAGGAAGAGAACATACATTTGAGGTTGAACTGTACACGTGAGTGAGGTAGACCTTGTTGCATCCTCAAGATTCACAGCAAGAGAGGAGGAGGGCATGGTGAGTCTTCCCTTGTCTTTTCCTAAGGAGTTCAGGAATTATGCCTTTCAAAATATGTCTCATCTACTAAGCACTCTTAGTTGAGGTCCATGAGGCTCTTATGTAGAGAGACGACCCTCAGTCACCGTCTCTTTGACTCTTTGTTTATAGATACTACAGGCTCACAAAAGAAATTCTAAACAAATGCACGTTTCCTGACTAGAGAAATTTGGGCCGAGAGACCTCCTTAGGGTCCCTGGCTTTGGAGAACTGGACTGGATCTCAAGTGGCTTTTGTCCCTTAGGCTCAAGATCTATTGCTTAAGTCTGTTACTCGCAAGCTCGTACTAGTGTTGGCCCACAGGCTGTACCAGTCAGAAGGCAATAAAGGACAGAAAATAATAAACACAAGAGCAACAGAGAATGAAATTCTCCCTAAAGTTTAGAGCATGAGAGGTCTGCCACCTACTCCCTGTGTCCTGATACCTGGACCCCGTGTTGGACCCACTGGGCTCTCTACAGGGAGAATGGGAGAGAAGCAACTGTCTTCACACCCTGGAAGAGGTCTGGCTCCTCTCATCACACCAGTTTTGTGAGAGAGGACAAGAGGAACTGAGGGAGAGAGACAGGTTCTACAGAGAAAATCCAAAGAGACTATTTGTGTAGACAGATGAGCTTTGAATTTTGTTGTCTGCTTATGTCCCAGTGGTACTTGGGACCTAAGGGACTATCAGTACCTGTGGTCTCAATCAGCATCGCTATTTGTCTTCTTCCTCCTGAAAGCTCCTCCTGGACTTGGGCAGTTTTATAAGCCCTAATGCCTATGTGCTCCACGGCAGTAACCTCAATGTGTGAAGGGAGCCAAGTAGGGACAGTGGGGAGTTGGAGAGCACAATGAGGACAGCTACTCAAATCCAGCTGATTGCCATGAGAAAGTGCATTATCAGATATTCCACTTTTTTTTCAAGTGAAGCTAGGAATTCAGATTTTATGTGAATCACTTGTTCTTAGAATGCTGGCTCAGTTAAAACAAAACAAAACAAAACCCCACTTTATACCAGATATAGCCGGTGGATGGCCAGTTACCAGTTTTTGCCTTAAGGCTTAGACATTAAAACATTTTCCAAGGTTTATTTTTTATTTTATTTATTTATTTTTTTGAGATAGAGTCTCACTCTGTCACTCAGGCTGGAGTGCAGTGGTGCTATCTTGGCTCACTACAACCTCTGCCTCCCGGGTTCAAGTGATTCTCCTGCCTCAGCCTCCCATGTAGCAGGGATTACAGGCATGCACCACCACACCTGGCTAATTTTTGTGTTTTTAGTAGAGACAGGTTTCACCATGTTTGCCAGGCTGGTCTCAAACCCCTGACCTCAGGTGATTCACCTGCCTCGGCCTCCCAAAGTGCTGGGATTACAGATGTGAGCCACTGAGCCTGGCCTCCGAGGTTTATCTTCATGAGTATGTTTATCTTCACATATGTTTGGGAGATTTATCTTCATGTATGTTTGGGAAATTCAAGATAGAGTGAGTATCTAATACACAGCAAAGGGAATGCAGTATTCCCTTTGGGAAACTCAAATATAAATAAAGAAGAGTCTTGAAAGAATACATCCAGACTTCAACTGCTTCTTCCCACTTTCATTGCTTATGCCCTGATCCAAGTCACCATCATCTCTTGCTTGGATTACTACAATGAACTCCTAAATCATCTTCTTGTGTCTATAATTGTCCCCTACAGTTCATTCTCAACATTGCAGCTGGAGGGATCCTTTTGAAACATGTCACATCATGGCTCTCCTCTGCTCCAAATCCTGCAATGGCTCCCATTTCACTCAGAGCCAAAGCCCAGGGCCTTACAATGGCCTTTAAGGCCCTCCGTGCTGCAGCCCTGTTCCCCTTTGACCTCATTGTCTACCCGTTTCTCCCCTGCTCACTCTGCTCGTGCCCTCCCAGCTTTGGGCTTCTGCACTGGCTGTTCCCATGGCCTGGACTACCCTTCCCCCAGATATCAATATGTGCTTGACTCACTTGAATGAAGAAGCCACTCTAGCGATATAGTTTGGATGTCCTCTCCAAATCTCATGTTGAGATACAATCCCCACTGTTGGAGGTGGAGCCTGGTGGGAGATGTTTGAATCATGGCGGCAGATCCCTCATGAATGGCTTGGGTCATCTCCTTGGTGGTAGGGTCTCACTCTGAGTTCATGAGACCTGGTCATTTAAAAATGTATAGCATCTCCCGCTACCCCACTCCCTCTCTCACTCCTGCACTCACCGTGTGAAGTGCCTGCTCCTGCTCTGCCTTCTGACACGAGTGAAAGCTCCCTGAGACCTCCTCAGAAGCTTGATAGATACTGGAGCCATGCTTGCACAGCCTGCAGAGCCATGAGCCAATTAAACCTCTTTTCTTTATAAATTACCCAGTCTCAGGTATTTCTTTATAACAATGCAAGAATGGCCTAATACACCTAGCATTCTATTCAACATTGTCATTGGTGTTTGCCCCTGGCACTATCCTATTCCCTTTACCTTGCTTTACTTTTTCCTGTCATCCAGAGTACAACATATCCCCTTCAATAAAAAACTTAATGTAGTCATTATAGTTATTGTTTATGGATTTCTCCTCCCATTGGAATGTATGCTCTGTGAGGATGAAAACATTTGTCTGTCTTGTTTACTGACCTATCTCAATGCTTATGCTGGTGCTTGCACAAAGCACAACAGGAGTGCTCACCATGTCTTTGCGGTGAATGAACGAATGAATGGCATCACGCATGGAAACCCATCTCTGCAGAAGACCCATGCCCTAATAGTTCCTAATGCTGTGGAGGACAAGGCCTGCCGCTTGTGGCCTGTGGTGTGGCTGGATTGAGTCTGGAGATGGAGTGGCGACTTAATGTCTCAGGCACTGCACACAGTGTGTGTGATAGAAAACAATGGGCTCATTCGGTTTTGCCTCTGAAGGTGCTACAGGAGCTCATGAGGCTGGAAGGGGTGGGTCTGATACAGCGCACAAGGCGCAGAGCCCCTGGCTTCCACTGCCTTTTCGAAATCTGGTCTAGAATGACATCTCTTTAGCAAAAACTTAGTCCCCAGAGCCCTAACTAATGTTCCATTAAGACCTTGAGGTAGCAAAACAGTTTCTCCTAGAAGCTCGAATGAGCCCTGGCAGAAAGACAGGCAATCCATCTCTGTGTGCTGGCAATTGGCCTTGGCTCAACATCTGTTCCTTCATTTTTCCTGTTACCACACACACGCCAAGTAATTTTCAACTCCATTAATGCAGATTTCCTACCACAGCACCCACCATCTTCACCCCTTCTCAGCGAGCTTTCTGCAGGCCCACTCTCAGCAGAGGAGACATTCCCAGGGTGTGATCCTAAGTGAACTTTACTGAGGGAGTTGATGTATCAGTGCAATCTTATTTCAACCTTGGCCCATTGCACTTTTTTTCCTCTTCAATGCTTTACAAATATATTTTTAAGTATTTTATTTAACAACATTACATATTTTCAGTAGGAGGGTTGGTTAAGGTAACCTAGCCTACCATTACGGAAAAACAGAAACTGAAGTTCAAGTTTGTTTTTTCTTTTAACTTTTATTTTAAATTCACTAGTACATGTGCAGATTTGTTACATAGGTGAACTTGTTTCATGGGGATTTGTTGTACAGATTATTTTATCACCTAGGTATTAAGCCTAGTACCCATTAGTTATTTTTTCTAATCCTCTCTCTCCTCCTGTGCTCCATCCTCTGATAGTTCTCAGTGTCCATTGTTCCCCTCTTTGTGTTCATGTGTTCTCATCATTTAGCTCCCACTTTTAAGTGAGAACATGTGGTATTTGGTTTTCTGTTCCTGCGTTAGTTTGCTAAGGATGATGGCCTCCAGTTCCATCCATGTTTCTGCAAAGGACATGATTTTATTCTTTTTTATGGCTGCATAGTATTCCATCGTATATATGTATCATGTTTTCTTTATCCAGTCTACCATTGATGGGCATTTAGGTTTATTCCATGTCTTTGCTATTGTACATAGTGCCAAAATGAACATATGTATGCATGTGTCTTTATGATAGAACAATTTATATTCCTACAGATATATACCCAGTAATGGGATTGCTGAGTCGAATGGTAGTTCTGTTTTTAGGTCTTTGAGGAATCACCAAACTACTTTCCACAATGGCTGAACTAACTTACATTCCCACCAACTGTGTATAACTGTTCCTTTTTCTCCACAACTTCACCAGCACCTGTTATTGGTACAAGATGATATCACGTTGTGGTTTTGATTTGCATTTCTTTAATGATTAGTGATGCTGAACTCTTTTTCATACGTTTTTCAGCCACATGCATATTTTCTTTGAAAAGTATCTGTTCATGCCCTTTACCCACTTTTTAATGGGGTTGTTCATTTTTTCTTGTTTGTTTAAGTTCCTTAAAGATGTAAGATATTACACCTTTGTCAGACCCATAGTTTGCAAAAATGTTCTCCTATTCTGTAGGTTGTCTGTTTACTTTGTTGATAGTTCAATAGAACTATCTTTTTCTGCATTGTACAATGTTTAAAGGAAAACTGCACCTAGTATATCACTATATGGGCAAAACTTTGAGGTTGAGTGCATGAATTGCTTACCATAGCAAAAAGGCTTTAATCCTGACTAAAACTCCCCACCCATCATCTGCCCAACCTTGTCCCACCTAGAGGAAGCTTAGTTATTATGACTACCTGGGGAAGGGCCTGAAAGCCAGCCAGAGGCTAAAAATCCAGGGAAAGGAGTCTGCAGAGAGCTATCCTGTGAGAACTATGGACATTCCTTAGTTACCTTGACAGATGAGGCCTGAGAGGACAGCTGTCAGCCTCTGGAGCTCCTGAGAGTTAGGAAAGGAACCAGATTTACTTTAGTGGCCCACTGGGAGAAGACGTCAAGAGCTTTGAGGTTGGCGTGGGTTGGGCATTTTCGTTGGACTGGTCTACACTCTCCCCACTTTGGGTCACATTTAATCCTTCCTTCAGGCCTTGGCTTATCTTATACTTTTACCTCCCAACCCAATCCCATCCATCTTAAAGGCTAACCATATAGCTCCCTCTTTTATGGACCCTTCCTAATGACCCTCATCCAGTAAATCCAGCATCTGGAGAGGGCCTTGAATCCCCAATTCCCTTACCACACAGCTTACATTCCATTGCTTTGAGTTATTTCAGGCATATTGATTCTTTTATCCTACTACTTTATCAAATCACATCCTCTGGACCACAGTGCTGTTACAATAAGGTTATAACAGCGAGGGCCTCAGGGGAGATGGCATGAATTCTAGGTCAGCAGGATAGTATGACATTAAGGGATTGATATGTGGTTTCAATGTGAAGAACAATGATATCCACACTGGAGGTATGTACCAAGGGGTTCACAAGATGATCCCCTCAATTAAGAGAAGATAGTGTTAGAATTCCTATTTAGATTTACTTTTAAATTTTACCCTCTGAAGATTTCTACTGAGAATGTGATTTGTTACATATACATTATGTTAGTACAGCAGCATACATGTACACACTTTATAAATTTATATATATGTGTATATACATACAGTCATGCATTGGATAACGATGTTTTGTTCAACAACAGACAACATATATGACAGCATTCCCATAAGATTATAATGGAGCTGAAAAATTCCTATCACCTAGTGATGTCAGCCATTAAAACATTATAGTGCAATTACTTTATTTTTAAAAATGTACCCTAAGTGTACAGTGTTTACACAACATACAGTAGTGTAGAGTAATGTCCTAGGCTTTCACATTCACTCACTACTCACTCCCTGACTCATCCAGAGCAGCTTCTAGTCCTGGAAGCTCCATTCATGGTAAGTACACTCTATAAGTGTACCGCTTTTTATCTTTCATGTTGTATTTTTACTATACCTTTTCTATGTTTAGATGCACAAATACCATTGTGTTATGACTGCCTACAGTATTCAGTACAGTCACATGCTGTACAGGTTTGTAGCCTAGGAGTAACAGGCTGTACCATATAACCTCGCTGTAGAGTAGGCTATATCATCTAGCCTACTATACCCATTCTGTGTAAGTACTTACACCCATTCTGTGTAAGTACACTCTATGATGTTCACACGATGATGCAATTGCTTAATGATGCATTTCTCAGAAATGTTTTAAATGACGCATGACTATATTGGAGAGGCTAAGTCAAAATTATTTCAGAGATGGAGTAGGCAATTTAAAAAGCTTTGAGATTATTGGAATAGACTTCCAAACAGAAAGTAAACATCTTGATCTGTCTATGTGTGCATGAATAAAATGAAAAGTGATCATCTGATTTTTAGAAGAAACAGTTGATAATGTTTATCATAAAGAGTATAACCCCAAACCACTGACATTTTTTTTGCTATGGGTAAATCCTATGACTTTTGAGGAATCTTCCCTTTAAAAGTGTTTGGTTCTGAGATTCCAAAATGAAAATGAGCAGTTTATTGATATTTACTAATTGTGGGACCAGGGATAGTGAGAATTAGATGCTAGGTAAAGGTACTCAATAAGCTGAAGCTGGATGGATCCTCTCAAGTCCTTAATTGCTAAGTGTAGCTTTGTGTCTGTGAAGGTAGGGGTAAAGAAGAGAAAAGTAAGTGTCTAGATGAGACAGGCTCAATGGATGGATTCAAGAGATGGTACCAATTTCATCAAATCTGATTGTACAGTAAAGGGTTAACCAGCATGCCTGGGTCATTCAAACCATTTATGTTCCAAAGAAAAGATTGGTCCTTGTTTGTCTCCCAGAAGATGACATCTAAGTTCTTGAAAGATCCTGCCCGATAAGAGTATCTTTGTATACCTGGGATCTAGGGCCTGACTGTATTAGTTTGATTCTCGGAGGGATTAGAGACCAAATAACTACAGTCAGCCATGTGGGTATTCTATGTCTACATGACAAATCCCCAAAAAGAATCCCCAATAAAACCCCTTACCACCAAGGGGTGAGGGGTCACTAAGACCCAGGTGAGCTTCCCCAGTTGGCAATATTCTGTACATATTGTCACATGTTGTTGCTGGGAAAATGAAGCACTGTTCATAAATTCCACTGAGACAGGATAACTAGAAGCTTGTGCCTGGTGTTCCCAGGACTTCACTGTATGCTCCTTTTCCCTTCACTGATTTTAATGTGTATCCATTCATGGTATTAAATCATACCACAAGGAAAACAGTTTTTCTGCGTACTGAGTCCTTTTAGTGAATCATTGAACCTGAGGGTAGTCTTAGGGAACTCCAGCACAGTGATGAGTATATCTGTGATGCAAATCGGACCCTATCAGATGATCCTATTGCGTGGAACATGAAGCTCAGAGAGGTGAAGTGACGTGCCCAAGACTGAAGAGCTGGAAAACAACAGAGCCAGGCATTCAAACCAGGACTGCTAGATACTAAAACTTGTACTCAGCTTTTCTGAAATCAACTATCAGCTCTTTCACTTACTAGCTGTGTGACCTTCTCCAAATTATTTAACATTTCTGTGTCTTTAGTTGCTTCCTCTGTAAAGCAGGGATGATAAAATGGTTACTTCCTGTGTAAAGCAGAGATGATGAAAACAGCCTCAGAGGGCTATTGCAGTTATGAGGATTTAATGAGATAGTGCATGTAAAGATACTTAGAAGAATGCCTGGCGTACGGTAAACACTTAGCAATTATTAGTTTGTGTAATTACAATGATGAAAGCAGTACTTAAGACTGGATTTATTCTAAACATGAAGAAACAGGAGACTAGCTATATTACTGTGTGTGCGTATGTGTATGCGCACACACATACACATACATACACATATCAGCTATTCCCAAATCTCATCCCTGCTTCCCCTCCACGCAGCCATTTACTTCATGTGCTGTTGGCTCAGATGGACCGTATCATACTGAAGAGAAAGGCCTGGATTCTATGCTCCTTCTCTGTTTTGTTGGATGTAGCTCCATTGTCAATGGCATCCATCTTTGTTTTAGGTATCCTGATGCTGATGATAGAGTAGAGAGAAAGAAAGAACTTCAGTGCTTGATGATATTCTTCAGCTGCTCAAGTCTGGGAGTTTGCTTTTCTTTTGCACTTCTAGTTATAAGATATAATACATTTGATTACTGTTTAAGTCATTTTGAGTTACGGGATGTTTTGTAACTGAAACCAAATGTCTTTTAACTGATACACAGTGATACTTGATTGATTTTTCACTTTGCTACTCTGTCTTGGAAACTCTAATGGCAAGGAAACTCTTCTTCCCTTCTATCAGTTGAAGTCCTTCAGTTACAGGAAAGAGAAAACCAACTCGAACTGACTTGATCAGAAAAGGGGTTATATTTATTCACATAACAGGCAATTCCTGACCTTCAAGTGAGCTTCAGGTATGGTTTGATTGGGGCTCTAGCTCCATGTCTCTATGTTTTTAGAGCTCTATCTTTCTGTCTGTGAAGCTTCATCCTTAGATTGTCCTTTTAAGACAACTAAGAGGCATATTCTGTCTGTTTCCCTTCCAGAAACTATTTCCTACCTCCTGGTACCTCCACTCTAGGTGGAGGCCTACTTTTGTTTAGTTGTGTCTTAGTCTGCTTGTGCTGCTATAAAAAAATACCATGATGGGGTGGCTTATAAACAACAGAAATTTGTTTCTCACCATTTTCGAGGCTGGGAAGTTCAAGATCAATGTCTAGTGAGGGCCTGCCGCCTGTTCATAGACAGCAACCTTTTTCTTGCTGCATCCTCACATGGTGGAAGGAACAAGGGAGGTCTCTAGCAACTCTTTCATAAAGGTACTAATCCCATTCATGAGGACTCCACTCTTATGACATAATCAACTCCCAAAGATCCCACCTCCTAGTATCACCTTGGGTGTTAGGATTTCAACATATGAATTTAGAGGGGGTGGACAAAAATTTTCAGTCCAGAGCATTCTGCCCTTGGCCCCTAAAACTGTCATTCTCAAATGCAGAACACATTCATTCCATCCCAATAGCCCCAAAAGTCTTAACTCATTCCAGTATCAACTCAAAGTCTAAAGTCCAATGTCTCATCTAAATATCATCTAAATCAGGTAAGAGTGAGACTTAAGGTTTGATTCATTCTGAGGGCAATTGTTCTCCAGCTGTGAACTTGTGACATCAAACATGTAATATGCTTCCAAAATACGATGGTGAGACAGGTATAGAATTAACATTCTTATTACAAAAGGGAGAAATACAGTCTTGAGCAAGCCTGAAACCCAAAAGGGCAAATCCTTTAGATCTTAAAGCTCAAGAATAATCCTCTTTGGCTCAATGCTGTGCCCTCCAGGCCCACTGTGGCAGAGGTCCCACCTTTTGTACCCACTGGGATGATAGTTCTAACCCCCTAAAGGTTTGCTGGGCAGTAATTGGGCCCTCACAGCTCCAGGCAGCTCTGTCCCCAAGGCTATGCTGGGTGCTTACCATGCTGCACTGAGGCCATTGGTTCTGCACCTGAGACAGCCGAGGAGCATGGTTCTGGAGTGTGGAGAACAGAGTCTGTGATGTGAGACAGCATGGACAGCACTCATAGAGGTCTTGTGGGTTCAGGGGGCCTCTCATTTGCAGGTGGCCCCTCTTAGACAATAGCTTCTGCTTTTTGTTGAGATGGTTGACTAATCTCCTTATCGGTAGGTTTTTTTTTTTTTAACCACATCCTTAGAATACTCACCTGAATTGGCTTTCTTTTCAGTATGGATAGGCTGAGAATGTTCCAAATCGATAAAGTCTGCTTCTCTTTTGATGAACAACTGCATCTTTAAGTCATCTTTCTCTTCTTTCATTTTACTACAAGCAATCAAAGAAGCCAAGGGGCACCTTCAACCCTTTGCTTAGAAATTTTCTCAGTCAATTTTGCCACTCACAATTTCTATTTTCCACAAAAGCCTAGAACATGAGCAAAATTCAGCCAAGTGCTTCACTACTTTATAACAAAGATCATCTTTTCTTCAGTTTTCAGTAATGTGTTCCTCATTTCAGCCTGAGACCTCATCAGAATGGCCTTTACCACCCAGATTCCTACCAACATTCTGTTCAAGATTCCTTAGGTATTCTCTTGGAAGACTGAGGCCTCTTCTTAGTGCTCTTTTCTTTCTGGGCCCTCACCATAGTTACCCTTAAAGACCAGTGCATAACAATGGGGCCTTTCCTAGTATGCACCTCAAAACTCTTTCAGCCTCTATCCATTACCCAGTTCCAAAACCACTTCCACATTTTAGGTATTTATCACAGGAGCACCCCCTTCTCAGACAAGTTTTCTGTCTTAGTTTATTTGGGCTGCTTCAACAAAATACCACAGGCTCCTTCTCTGCCTTATCTTCACAGGCATTTCCTCCAATAAATCTCTAGCACAACTAATTTTTTCATTGTGTCTGCTCCTCAGAGGCCCAAACGGACACCAGCATCTCCTGCACAGTTCAGTGCTTCACATGTTTGAGCACAATTACCCTGAAAGGGAAATCCTCCTTAAATTTTGCACCCTGGGAGCCTCACTTGTATTCCTAATCCCAGCCTTGTGACATAGTAAGCATTTCTGGCTTTGTGGGCTATTTGGTCTCTGTCACAATCGAACTATTCAACTCTGTCATTGTGAAGCAGAAGCAATATTAGAAAATACATAAATAAGTGGACATTTTGTATTTCAACAAAACTTTATTTATGAAGACAGACGGTGCCCCAATAGGGCCTGTGGCTACAGTTTGCTGACCACTTATAGAAAGGATTGATTCGAGGTAAAGGGAAAGTAAAGAGGCAACTAAAATAGTTGAGACGAGAAATAATGATGAGCTGACTGATTGTAATGGAAAATGAATAAAGAGAAACTTTTAACTTTCTTCATATTTTAAAAGTATTATATGTTATTTGTTAAGAAGTGAAATTTGTAGGAAAAATATGCAAAGAAGACAAAAATTGACCATAATTCCTCAACCTAGAAAAAATCATGGCCTTTTCAGAAAGTCACAAAACCTATTAGCATATCAAAAGTCATGAGAATTCTGTAGTAAAGAATAAAGGCCTTGTTTTAACAGAACATTTTCCAAATACACTTTCTCATGAAATTCTACCTCTTCTCTTTATTTTGGCTAAAGACCTATTGTCTTCTGTCTGCAGCATTCTAATACTTCAAGGAACCCAGTTGGAAAAAGGCTACTATTGGGTTTTCCCACTGCAATTTGAATCTTAGAAGCAAAGCGGTGTCAGGAGAATATAGTTCTGTTAGAAGTACAAGTAACTTGGTGGCTATAATGGGAAAGCCTTCAGTAATATAATCAATGACTGTAAATATAATATTTATAATATTTATAAAAAACCTCGTTGTTTTTATTATTTCTAAAGAATCTTTTAATTGTAATTAGGGAGGGGATCAAGAATATGTCAAATAAAGATTGTAGATGACCACTGAACTGAGGCAAGAAACTAATTTATTAATCCTGCTACAATTGCAGTCTCAAAGAAGATGAAAGAGTTAGAACTCATTGGGTTAAGAGTTATAGATTTCCATAGTTAGAAAGGAATGATAAATGATGAGAATAGGTAGGATAATTTCAGAATGGAATATAACTGCTGAATATTATTTATATTTTATTATCTATCAAGAGTATTGCAGTGTTAAAATTTCATCTTGAAATATAAATCTAAAGATATATTAATCTGTACCTGCATTTCTGAAATAGTGGAGTCCTCAGATGAAATTGGCAGTCTGTGCACTTGTCAGTTCACTGATACTCTTGTCACTTTGTGAAAACAAAGAAAAGGAAATGAACATTTTCTGTTTTTCAAAGAGTTCTGCTTCTTTTTTTTCCATGAACTTACATTAGCAAAAATCAGTTGAATATTCTTTTGTTGGGTACAGTGATGTCAGTAGCTGTCTGTGAAGGAAATAACTGTTTCATAGCCAAGGACAAAAATTAAGTTTGCATGCCTAAATACATGAAGGCCATGGAAGATACCTTAACTCCAGACTATATCCTATTTAAACAACTTTCAGACTGTCATACTAGAATGAGGGAGGCTTTATACAGGCTGAATTAAGTATCATCAGCCTTGTAAGTGGGGTCAAAAAGCTCATAAAATATTTCTATTTTCAAAACTAGTCATCCTTATAAAAAAAGAAAAATGAATAAAATTAGAGAACTGCTTAGTCTTAACTCGTATAGTGTACTTGTCTTAGATTGTTAGACAGGAAATAATGAACAGGAAAACTATGTGCATGTTTTACAAATAACACATTCATATTTATATACATGCATATATGCACTGGTTTGGTTGATACCTCAGCAAAAGGGTCTGTGCAAAAGCTTTTTCCCAGTAATACTTTCCTATTCCTTCTCACAGCAGTAAATGCTTAGTTATGATCTCAACTCTGTTTGGAAGACTCAGTAATAGTTAAATCCACTGTAACACGCAATCCTTCTGTCATTCTTACTAACTTACTGCCTAATCTCTTTCAAGACAAATTCTGAACCCACTCACGTTTCTATTAGTGGTAAGTTGGGCTAGGCTGCAGCATAATTATATTTATGACTTCAATTTACCAGTCTTTTTCTAGATCATTTTTACCAAATGTCTCTTTTCTATACAAAACGCATTCAGTTCTCCTTCCTCCAATTAGACCAGACCAACATTTGTATGTCACCAGGTCCATGATAGGAAGTTGTGAGATTATTATAGACATGGAAACTACAAGTTTTCTAATTATTTTTATTTATTTATTTTTATTTCTATTTTTTTAAATTTTTTTTTTTATTATACTTTAAGTTCTAGGGTACATGTGCATAATGTGCAGGTTTGTTACATATGTATACTTGTGCCATGTTGGTGTGCTGCACCCTCTAATTATTTTTAAGAAAAAAAGGAAGCACCCAGATTGAAAATCTTATTATGGCCTTTTTTGTCCTGTTTCTTCCCTTGTTCCTCCTTACCCAAATGCCATCTGTCAATATTTGAGCATGGGCCATTGGGTCCCTATTTCCACATTTCCCTTGTCAAATGCATGTCATTATTCTCCTTGTCAGAGGAAGAAGTGAGGTGTTTCTTTCAGTATTATACACTCATCTTATCTGGGGCTGATACTATAATCTCCTTGAGTAAAATTTACTTTCAAATGAGCTATAAAGGAGAAAAAAGCTAATGCTTCTTAGTAATAGAACAGATTCCAAATATATGAAGTTGATGGGATATTGGGATTGATTTTCTAAATTAAAATTATATTGCCATAGATTCCTGTAAGAACAGGACATCATATGTCAGCATTTTCTTTCCTTTCCTCTATATAAAAGCACAAAGTAAATAAAGAAAACTTCTGTAAACATTATTTTCAGTGAGAAGATAGGAGACAGATATAATCAACAAATTCTAAAGTACATACAAATGCCATAAAGCTTCTAGGGAAAACATGTCAAAATATTTTTATGACACCAGAGCAAGAAAAGATTTTTTAGGCAGGACAGAGAAAGCACTACCCACAATAGAAAAAAAAAATGAATTAGATGTCTTCAGAGTTGAAACTTCTGCTTATCAGAAGACACTTAAAAAATAAATAGGCAAACCACACAGGGAGAAAATGTTTGTCTTACATATATCTGGCAAAGTGCCTGTATTCAGAATGTGTAAAAAAAATCAGTTATTTAAATTTAAAAAGACAAGAATTCCTTTTAAAATGGGCATTCCTAGAATTAGCCGAATTGCAAGGTCTGAGGGCATAGTCTTCCACGTAACCACCTTCACTTCTGATACCAACTTCAAGTTTGAGGAAGCCTAAAATCACCATCAGTTTAGATAATTGATTGGAAGTACTCACAGAACTCACTTAAAACTATTATCCTCATAATATGGTTAATTATAGAGAAAGAATAAAAAAAAAAAGAAAAAAAAGAAAAAAAACCCAAACCAGTCAGAAGAAGAGACACTCAGGGCAGAATCTGATTGAGTCCCCAACATGAAGCTTCCATTGCAATGAGGACACATTACCCTCTCAATGTCAATGTGTGACAATACATATGAAGTCTTGTCATCCCGGGGAGCACAGCAAGGCTAACAGGTCAAGTCTCCTAGAAAGGCAAAAATAAGGCTGGCTTCAAATCTCTCCAAAGAAGTTTTCAGCACCTCAACAATTTAACATGCTTAAGGAAAAAAAGGTATAAGCCAATCATTTTATATTCAGCCAAACTTTTATTTCCAGCAAGTGTAAAGATGACAGACAAAAGTTTTGAACATGTAAAACTTGCAGAATAGAGGAAGCACTTCTAAACTGGCAGAGTAAGAACCTGACAAAATCTGTTCTATATAAAAGCAATTTAAAAACTGGCCCAAAATGGCCAAAATTAACCTTTTCAGAACTTTGGAAATTAACAGAAGACATGCAAAAATTAGAGAAGCATTTATTCAAAAAAATTGGCTAAACTTTGATAAGAATAGTACATTTGGTGGTGTTTTAACTTGCTGCATTCTTGTTTCCCTCTCTCCAGCTATGTGGTAGCTTTGAAATCTGGGAGCCTCACAGTCATGGTAGTTGTGAAAACCAAAATCCTGGCAGCCACTGAACAGGGCTGGGTTTGGATCTCCCCCAGAAGCCTTACACCGAGAGAATTACCACTGTTTGATCTGTCACCTCCCTTAAAAAAATTAGAAACATTTTCTTTATTTGACCTGACTCAGAGTTTACTCAATGAGAAAAGCTCAATCCCCAAACCATTTGTTGAAAACAGTCAATGGCAATTGTTTACTATTGCAGCTGCATGATGTAGTACTCCAAGCTGGAGCAAACAAGAGGCTAGGCGAAATAATTAAAAGGTAAGTGTGGGTAATGGGAGGTCTGTAGGAGATTTTGAAAAGTTTTGACATACTCCTGAGAATCTAGATAGCCATGTGCATGTGCAGGACTGATCAGGAAAGAACAGAAGAGACCCTAATCTCTTAACTCTAGCTGAGAGTTAGTCCTGTATAAGCAAGAAATGAAGACTAATGCAGAGTTGTGAACCTCCCTAGAATTGAAGGTGTGTCCCAACACATACATACACACACACACGCACACACACACACACACACACACACAGCCTCTCAGCAAAGTGCGGGAGGGAGATTTATTGGTTCTGGAATTTAAGGAAATGTGTGTTCAATCATTAGCTGACCACTAAACTAATCAAGTAGAGACTACATGGGCAGCACACAACAAAGAATACAACTATAAGAATTACTTCAAGAAAGTCATTAAACAAACAAATAGCCACAACAACAAACCCTGGGAAAGGGATGTAATAGAGTTCTACAGAGAAACAGAACAACTAACATATATATATATGTGTGTATATATACATATATACAGAGAGAGAGGGAGAGAGAGACTTATTATACCAAATTGGCTCAATAAATTATGGAGGCTGATGAGTCCCGAGTCCAAAGATTTACAGTCAGCTAGCTGGAGACCCAGGAAAGCTGATAGTGTAGTTCCCACCTGAAGACCAGCAGGCTCGTGACCCGGGAAGAGCTGTGTTTCAGTGTGAATCTGAAGATAGGAAAAAAAATCAATGTTCCAACTTAAAGGCAGTCAAGCAGGAGTTCCCTCTAACTTGCTTTTTATTTCCTATTCAGACACTGAATGTTAATACTGTGTCTATTTTTATTTTTATAAAAATAATTTAACTTTTTATTTTTTAAAAGTAAATTTTAAAGTCAAGTTTGTCTTTTAAAGTTTTCTTGGAATTTTGATATTCCAGTAATTGTCACTTATTATAATTTGCCTTTTCATTTTAATGTATAACTTTTGACATTTTAGAATTAAAAAAACCTTTGAAAAATATACAAAAACTAATATTAATTTTTTGTCTGATTTAAATTTTGATTTAAAATTATATTCAAATGTCATATACTTTGCGATTACCCTTTACATTTAACACTTTATTCTTGGAAATAGAACAAAAATTATGTGAAACTCTTAATTATTACATAGAATTTTGCATGTGATTATGAAGGCTTTGGGAGAGGGAGAAATGGAAAGTAAGTGCTTAACAGGTCGGGGTATGAAAGTGTTTTATAAGTAGATAGGGATAGTAATTGCACAACACTGTGAATATCCCAAATGCTGCTGAATTGTTCACTTTAAAATGATCAATTTTATGTTATGTGAATTTCACCTAAATAAAAAGGCAAGGCAAGACAAAATTTTAAGGGACAAAGGAAAGGAAGGTAAGACACAATTTTGAGGGATAAATATATAATGATTTATGAGTTATATGTGTCTTTGTTATTTATCCAAACATCAGCAACACATCAACAAAAATCAAAAAATAATTAAATTCTGTCATCTTTTGTATTTTGCTGACATTCAGTCGTATAAAAACATATTATTTTATAATATACATATTATTCTTTATATGTATCCTTTATACACATGATTCCATTTTGTTGTTATGAACCTATATTTATTAAGGTAGATGAAGAAAGTATATTTTATTGAGAGCTAGCTTCAATGTATAACTTTTATACTTGTAGATATAATGTCTACCTGTTACATATTAAGACATAATATATTAACGTACATCTGTGCTCCTGCCTTAGGCCCCACCAGTGTTAAGGATAGGCCTGTCCTACAGTGTGTGATGCAGCAAAAGACAGCGAAAAAGATAAAGCTCTGGATATTTCTTGCAGCCGTTCATCCAGTAATGCATGGAGAATGTTATAAATAACAGGAGATACTTACTAAGTGCTGTTTCAGGGTAAATGATGAAATTCTCAATTAGGAATT
This sequence comes from Colobus angolensis palliatus, assembly GCF_000951035.1. Classification (NCBI taxonomy): domain Eukaryota; kingdom Metazoa; phylum Chordata; class Mammalia; order Primates; family Cercopithecidae; genus Colobus; species Colobus angolensis. The sequence continues at coordinate 2,486,275 of NW_012116243.1, read as the reverse complement.
AAGTGTTCAATCTGATTTCCATATGTTTAATCTGTATGATTCATTTAGTGATACTTGAAAGACAGTTTACAGAGAAAAGGAGACTTTAGAAGTTTATTACATTAGCAATATCATTCCAAAGGACTTTGCCAATCTCTTAAAAATATACATTAACATATATATTATGAAAAGCATTTATCTGAATATCAGTACTTAAAATAGATGATTGTTTATCCATCGAAGGTTTGTAAAGGTTTACCTACCCACTGACTTCTTAGATATATCCAATAAGATATAGTTGGAGAAAATATGAGGAAAACACCAAATAGGAGTTTACTTACAAGGCAAGTATGTACCTTAAATTAATATATATATGTCACAACAAAGACCTACACACTATACAGCTGCCAGGGAAAAGCTAAATGATCACTGAGTAAATTTCATCTAGAGGGGTTGATGTTATATAGAACTTCATCTAGAAATGGTCTTGGCCAAACTTACATTTTTTTCTTGTGTAGTCATTATACCCAGTCTTACCTTCATGAAATAATCTTAAGCACATGACAAACATCCTTGGGTAGCCCCATCTGCAAAATAATTTTTATTCTCAGTCCTTCACAAAAAGTTAAAGACTTCAGACATTATGAAGGTCAGGAAAGTGATCCACATTTCTTTTGTAGCTAACCTTCAGCACTCCTGACTCCAGCTGTTCTGAGAGCTGATGTCACACGACAATTCTAGGAGGGTTTGATTGACAATGCTGCATGATAGCCCAACCAAAAAATTAATCTGTGTTGAAAGCAGTGAAACACCCTAAAGATAGTCAGTTGAGTCTTTTTCACTTTTTCTTAGAGATAGTAAGGATTATAGTGATTCTTCTGACCTTGAGGAAAGGTAACATGCAGACATCCGCACAGCATCTTAACGTGTGTATTTTTAGCAGGTCAGCCATCTAATCTGGGAGCTTTAGTCTTCTTCACAATCATACTGAAATGTCAGTTTGTCAGAAGATAGTATCACATCAATGCCAAATATCTGAGTGGTGGGGCCGCATTGGGCCATGGCAACACTATCTATGGTGATGGAAGAGCTTGAAAGGTGATCAGAGAGGCATTGTTGTTACGTCCAAAAGGTCCTCCCTTGTCAGCTCTTCAGAAACTCCTTCGTAACCATGGAGTTCAAAATAATCTTTCATGTGAAACACTTCAAAATGTCACATTACAATTGTTATTCTTCCAGCTAGCGTTGAGTTTTCGTGGTGCAAAAAGAGCAAAGAGAAGAAGTGCTTTTGAATGTAAACCCTGAGAAGGCAGGGAGCAACCCTTCTTCATGATCTGATAGCTATTTTCATTCTCAAAGATGCATAGAAAGATCTGAGTTTAGGCAAGACATAACTTTGAAGTTCCCATAGCCTAAAAATTTGGAATGGCCTCCAAGATGAAATTTTACCCCAAATCATCATGCCTGTTATTTATTTTCCCCATTCCCTTCAACCTGCAACTGTATCCACAGTCTCCGACTTAATCAGTGACCTTTATAATCAAAGGATAAATGGGGTCTTCTGTGAAACCAAAGTCACAACTCAGTGGTTCTACTTCCATTTCTCTTCCTGACTCTGATACCTCTGTGAATGAAAGACTTGCCTTAGCCCATCTCTTGCAAAATACAAAGGAAAATATCTTTGAGAAGGGGGAAATATATGTGTGTGTGTGTGTATGTGTGTATGTATATACATATATATGTATATATACGTGTGTGTGTGTGTGTGTGTGTGGAGAGAGAGAGAGAGAAATAGTTTCAAAAGGCCATATAACAGAAAGGGGTTTGTTCCTTTCTCCCCTGAACTATCAAAGAAATGATAGAGAACAGATCTTGAACATAATCCCTTTAGGTTGCCAGGCCAACCATGAACTCTGCCATTGGAGTTGTGAATGTCTTGAAGGAAAAGATCACAGCTATTTTATGTACCAAGAGATAAAACTACCATGTGTAGAAGAGCTAGGCCTGAGAGTTGTCATTTCCCTTCTGACTTCTGCTTGCTTCAGTCTGCTGAAAGATGTTATGGCTGACCAACCCTCAAAAATAGACACTGTGATGGTGATATATTGTGGCCCTTGAAGAATTTAATTGTCAAATTGACATTTATCAAAAGCTTTAGTGCATTTAAAAGATAAATTGTGCAAGTTTGGTTCAGATCAAAGAGCCCCTGTCCTTCTCCATTCACAGCACAGGCTGGCTTCAGCGGGCAAGTCATGTGTGAAAAATGATCCCCTTCCACTCCCAGCTCCTTTAAGCACTGCACTGGTGACAGATAATCAGAAATTTAAATGTTAGCCTCCTCTTCAGAAAGTTCTTAAAATAATGGAGGACCCATTGAGACCATTTGTATTTGAAAGGAATGCTAAATAATGTAGTGTGCACGAGCGGGATGCGCTGTGCTGGGCAGATAAATGATGAAACCCCAGTACAGTCTCTCTTCAGCAGTTGCCACACTAATTACAGATCAATTACTTCCCAGTTGTTTGCAACCTTATCAAAGAATGGTAAATTTACTGAGAGCAAAGTGTGATAAGATGACTTTTCATTATTACAGTAGATTTGTTGAAACAGCTCCGACACTGAGATTAATAAGAGCTTGCCCAGGGGTAATAGGATCCGTGCACATGTAGGGAGAATTTAAGAGCTGAAAACAGGATGCTGGGCACTATCATAAAAACCCTTCCTCTCATTAATTGTTATCACTAGTGTGTTCATAATGCAGAAGGAAGGCGGAGAAATGACCCATTCACTGAAACTGGTCTAAAACCATGGAGCTCTTTACCCTCAAAAAGGCAAGTGGAACATCAAAGGAAAGTAAAGGCATTTTGGTTTGGAAGCAAGAAAATTTGTGTGCGGTGGGTGGAGAAAGGGTATGTGAATTTGTATGTTCTAGCTGAGGTCCATTTTCATGAAGGTAGTCACAAAGAGATGGTCTGTTCAGTGTCACTATAAAAAAAATTGTCATGGTTTTTGAAGAGCTAAGACCAAGTTTGGGGGTAACTGCTAGGGCCACACATAGCAAGATCCCTCTTGTAGAGCAGAGGCCTGGGAGGAAAACTAAAGGTTCGTAGAGGCTGGGAAATCTTTCAGGTAGGAATAGTAATGTGTGATGTTCTTAATAGAGCATATATAACTGTGGGACCCTATTTTATTTTTTTTAAACTGAGAAATAACTCATTGAAAAATACTTATACTGGGTGAATTTTAAGACCCATATACCAGTCTACTAGCCATGGTAGGCCATTTCCATATACATCTCCCTTAATAACCCCAGGTCTTAATGGGTACTTGGAACACCTATAGAATCGTTTATTCCAATTTGCAAGCTCTTGCTATTTTACAATTTTTGGATGCCGGGTGCGGTGGTTCACACCTGTAATCCCAGCACTTTGGGAGGCCAAGGTGGTAGGATCACTTGAGCCCAGATATTCAACACCAGCCTGGGCAACATGGCAAAATCCTGTTTCTACAAAAAATTAGTTGGGCATGGTGGCACACACCTGTGGTCCCAGCTACTCAGGAGGCTGAGGTGGGAGGATCACCTGAACCCAGGGAGGTCGAGGCTGTGGTGAGTCATGATCCAGCCACTGCACTCCAGCCTGGGTGACAGATGAAGACCCTGTCTCAAAAATAAGATAAAATAAAATTTCGGTCTGGTCAGGAACCTGTGAGAAATGAAGATAAAATTCTGCCATGACTTGGGTAACAAGAGTCATGTTTAAAATCCCAGTGAAAATGGGGGAAGGGAGAAGCTGCGAGGCAGGAGCCGGCTTTTGAAGAATATGCCATCTTTTATAAGATATTTTAAATAAAGTATTTCATTTTTCCTGACTTTTAAAGGAAATAAGTAACCATAGGGTAAAGGTCAGATATCTTCATAAGTTGAAAACCAGCTAGGAAAGGAAAGGACTTGTGGACTTGCCAGGCAGCATTTAGCAGCAGAACATCCACCCCGCCCTTGTTGAGTGCTGCTTATGGGAGTAGGAACTGGATATGCTTTTCCGTAAATGACATTTAACTTCTTAGGAATTCTATTCAATTAAACTCTACATGAGTATCCTTATTTTTTGAACATCCTCGTATAAGTAACTTGAAGCCCAAATACAGATAATAATGTCTACTAGATTACTTTCTGAACCAAATTTGAAGCTTTGTTATGGATGTTCAACGCCAGTAATTCTCTTCCTTCAAGGATAAGCAATGGCGGATTTGAAGACATTTTAGATGCAACCAAGCAAATTGGGAAAGAGGGCAGACAAAAAGCACGTAGTATTTAATTTGGACAAATGAAAAGAAAGATGCTAATGACTGGGGAAAGGCAATATTAAGTTGGCCTATGTCAAACTTATTACATATACACACACATTTAATTCATACACATCCCTGTGGAAGGGTCTTGGAAATAGTTGTCAACCCACCAGTATCTTTTTCTAGCAACATGAACCACAGACACCAAGAAAACAATGTGAAAAAGTAAGTCAAGGTGCCATCAATAGTAATGATTATTTTTGTGTGTTCACTTTATGTCTTTTTGTTACTACAAAGAAACATAAGCAAAAGCTGTTTGAGAATAACAAAATATCTTCTTTAAAAACTTCCTCCATTAAGTCCAGAAGAAGATAGTAAAGCCACAAAAACAAACATTTGTATCCACTTCTTCTCAATGGGCATATGTTAGGCTATTTGTAAGGTGATAATAGAGAAAAGAAAGCTCAGAAAAGCCTTTGAAAAATCACACAATGAAGTCTCAGGCTTAAATTTCTTTCCTCTTCCCTCAGTTTAATTTACTTTTGATGGTTATTTGGACATAGCAGCATACTGCTTTGCACATTCTTGTTGCAAATTTGTTTTCCTTCATTTAAAAAATCAGGCTGGGAAAGCTACAGTGTGTGTATATCGTGAGCTGCTATTACATAAAGAGGAGAAGAGAGGAAGAGAGTTCGTGTTGTATATGAATTACACATGTTGAGAATATTTAGCATGGACTATCTTGAAGCAGATGTGTTTGATGTATTCAAACATGTGCATATTCAAAAATCATGAGAGGTGTTAGGAAAGTTGATCAGTTCTCACCATACTTCCTGCCCAGAAAGTTAGAACAAAGGATTGCTTGATGGAATTGAAGGACACAGATTTATGAGGGGAGGGGGTACAAAATGAAAGGAAATTCCACTTCACATTACATTCATTCAACCTTCTCAATCTGCTTCCATGGAAATCCCTGACTTAATAATGTATCAGATTTTAATAAAGCTAATTTTCTGACTGATTGGACCACTTTTACAAGGTTTAGCTGAGATTATGATAAAAATAATAAAATCTCATCTTTGGGTTGTAAACCATCCCTGGAATGATTAACTTGATTCTGTGCAGAGTGTGGGCAAAGCTATTCAAGGGAAGAGTTGAATTTATTTTTCTTCCTCAGAAGCTGTGCTTTTGGATCATTATGGAGCTAAATGAACCTTTTTGCTTTAGAAAAGCTTGTTCATGACAACCTGAAATGCACTTTGTTGAAGAGACTGCTTCATTTTAGTGTTAGCTGTCATTTTCTAAAACATGTTTAAGTTTCATTTTAAGGATTTATACTTTTTTCATTATAAAAGTAAAACACACTCATTTAAGAAAACGCAGAAAATTAAGGAAAGAAGGAAAAAGCTGGTATCACCCAGACACAGAGCTACTATTAACTTTTCAGTGAATTTTCCCCTAATCTTATATTTCCCATAAAAAAGAGTTTTTACTTGCTGGCTGGCTGGCTGACTTGCATAATATATAATCATGCTTATTTGGAAATTTGTGTCTTGCTTTTCTGACAACATTTTAGCATAAGCATTTTCTCTGTTATTGTACAATCTTTATAGTCATTGCAATGGTTCCGTAACATTTCACTGAGATCATAAACTGTGCTTTACTTAACCATTTCACCATTATTGAATATTTAACTTGTTTTCCATTTTTTGCTATTGTTTAGAATTGTTTTCTTGGAATAAATTCCTGTAAGTGGTGTTACCCAGTCGAAGAATATTAATATTTAAAAAGATCTCACTAATTTGAAATGTAAATAACTAGGAAAAATAGATCTATAGCTTTGTTTGAGTCCATATTTTACTATTCAAATAATAGGGCACCCCTTTATGTAGGAGGATAGCAAAGACACGCGTCGTAAGCCTTTTGAGTAAACTGATGCCTGCTCCATCATAAAGACAGGACCTGCAGTTCTCGCTGGGGTCCAGCTCTCTTTAGTCCCACCCATACCATGCCAAGTGGCCATCATTTTTGTGGTACATCAGCTTCTAAGCTGGTTTGTTGACTCTTTCTAGCAAGCTTTTGTCATTTTTACATAGCACAGTCTCAAATTCCCCTTGTGAAAAACATCTACAATTGCCCCCTGGAACTTCTTGATGGTATTTGCCTTTCACTACTCATGTAAAATTGAATCTGCTTTCTTTCTCCCTCTTAAGAAACTAAGTAAACTCACCCAGGGACACTCAAGGGCAAATCTGCTAACACAAATAAAGGGAGTTGGACTGGATTACAGAAAGAATATCTTAGAGTGGGGAAAAATGTTTTAGGCCGCATTAAGTTGATTTTTAAGAAAGGCCAACGATACCATATTCAGATCTCTTACCCATAACTTCTACCCTAAGTGCTCTCCTGTTACAGACACAAGCATTGCTCTGAAAAGCTCCTGGGTAGGGGCTGCAGCAAAGGGTCCTGTCCATCCCCGCAGTCCTGGGAGACCCACCACGTTATCACAGCAACAGGATGAGGAGGTCAAAGCACCACTTTCTGTCTATGGCAAGAGTGAGATTGTCCTCATTCTACCCCTGCTCCAAGCCCCTGCTCATCTTTGCTCTGAATATGCTGAAACTTGTGATGTGATGTAATGTCAGCATCTGTGCCAGCCAGCTCTGTCACACAGGCTTCCTGTGGGGAAGGAGATAAGTAGAGGGAGGTATGTTCCAGAGCTCAGTGAGACCAGGGCTTGCAGGAAAAGTTAAGGAAACTGTTGTCCTTGACAAGGGGGCCTTTTGGTAGGAAAATAAGGTCATACTCTAAGGCAGCCTCTAGACAAGTTTTTTCAGTTCAGGGTTGTTAAATTTTTAAATAAATAGCTAATCTCTAAAAATTGGCAAAATTCATAGAAAAATTTAGGTCTTTTATTTCTCTTTTTAACAAATCAGAAGGATAATACTGGACTGCATTTCTATAATGTACCAGTCTGAGTAGCAACTTCCCCTCACCCTGTTACACATTCTTTCCTGTTCACCATAGTTCCACCATTCCCTATTCATTTCCCACAGCTTCCCAGTTCAGTCACTTGCTTCTCCTGGCCAGGTAGGCACCTGAATTTACAACCTTCAAGATGCAAGAGCATACAGAGCATACCTGGGAAAAATTGTGGAGTGCAATGTCCTCTATTAAACATGACAATACCTTGCCTTTCTCATGGATGCTACAGTCTTTATTAGGGGCCAGTGTCACTGGCTATTCTAACTCCTTTGATTGTAGTGACACTCTGAAGAGCTGTTTACCTGTACAGATCCTTGGTTGTCCACCTGCACAATCACATAAACAATACTGTTCATATTAACGATGACCTTTCACATTTTCTTAAATGAACAGCATGGGAACTTTCCCTTTTTCATTCACAAAAATTCTGTGGGATGCTTCGCTCACTGCAATAGTATGATACAACTTTAATGAAAACTGGTGTCTATAAGAAACTGTTGGCCATGGTTATTCAATCCTGGGAAATAAAACTGAAGTCTGCAATGAGAGAAGAGAGAATTCCTTTCCATCACATCACATTTCACTATACATCACAATACACAATCAATCAGTGTATTGAATTTTTTTCAACATATCAACATGTAATTTTCATTTACAAAAAGCTAATGTTTATTTTTAAATAACATAAGATGACATGGGCGAAGAAACTTAACTTTCAATAAAAAGTTAGGGTACAATATTACATATACAGCAGGATCTCAATTTTGCAAAAAGTGGTATTTTATGTGCATATTAAAAGTCTGAAAAGGAATCATTCACAATGTTGTCAGTGATGATCTCTAAGTGGTGAGATACAAATAAATTTTTTTCTTTATATAGTTATGAGTTATTAAATTCAGAAAGAGTTATATTTTTAAATTACGTTAAAATGTCTAATTTCAGAATGAGAATAGATTGGCTTGTTTGAGCCTTCCTTTCATTGACTGCTTTAAAATGTCCAGCCCCGTTAAAGTACATTATGTTTATCATCTTTGGGTTAGTGCTGTTTTATGTGAGAATGCTGTTCTGGAACCTCTTACTCATGATTATACAGATTGAAATAGCATTCCAAAATCTTTTTACAAAAAGATATCAGTTATTGTTACAAGACTATGTTGTACATTAATAATATATGTTCAGATCAAATAATTAAATGTCCATTTATTTCTCTCTTCATAATAAAAGGAATCATACTTATTTTTATATCTTTGAGTCTGATCTGAGGCCAGCCAATTTCTCAGACAACACAACTGAGGAAATGCCAGGAAACGGGGACCAGAGCAGGTAGACAGTATGTCTGATATTTACTAGCCTGTGATACTTTTCAGCTAAATGGTAATTCTACCTAACCCTTTTCTTTCTGGATTCTAGGGTAGAGGAATGCATAAAAATGACACACACAAAATGTTGAATATAAGTCATTCACTGGTATGGAAGGTGAACACTGTCCCTTCTATTGCTTTTGCCATGTGGTCAAGTATTTCTGATAAGAAAGTGAGAAACTGGGATGCAGATTATAATGAGAATACTGCCAAAGTGTGGATATTCTCATATGGAACATTTTTCATGTTTTGTTTTATGAGGAAAAATAGGCATTGCATTAATTACACAGTTTTTCACTTGGAACTCTTATTAATAGATGTTGAATATTATTTATTAACAGGAAAACCAGACATCAAAATTTTTAAAAAGTGAACATCAAATGCTAACCACATTCCTAGAAATAACTGAGTTTTATATTAATAGGCAGAGATCTGAAAAGAGAGAGTGTTCCAGAACTTTTCACTGATTTATTTATGTTACTAAGAGAAAGAACTGCATTGGATCAAAGTTAAGCTAATTACCGAATGTATTTAGACATCCCTAAACAGAGGTTGGGATCTTTATAAACATCACTTGAATTCTTGTCTGGAGATGAAACAGGGATATACCATTTAGAATACCACGTAAATTACTCTTACCAAATCACTTAGCAAGTTTGAAATGGCTTTATAGAAAAGTTTCTCCCTCAGGCATCACTTGTGTCTTAGTGCCCATAGAGCCTGATAGGCCCTTTCGGTTCTCTCCCTGACTTCATCTTTTTCTCAGCCCCTACTTCAAAAGCAGATGATAAAGACCATTCTCCCAGGCATATTTTCTAGCTGCAACTATTAGCATTTGTTTCTCATTCTTTTTTGCAATTAAAAAAAAGTAGTACTATTTTTTCAAAATTCGTGCATTCCTTTCAGCTGCAGAGAGGGACACCTGCAAGTCACTCTGCTCACCCTCCATTTCCACAGAGGAAAAAAAGACAGGCATTGTATTCTCTGCCCCATGGCTTCTCATCCTTATATCTATTGAAGGACACCCCAGAAACATAATTGTCACATTTCAAGCAAGTGGATAGAAAGTGAGAATTAGAAATTTCCAACTTTTTATTCTAATAAAGGAGCATTCCGTTGTTCAAAAGTGTCTGGGTCTGACAAATATTTCCCCCTTTGTAGCAGAGAGGCCCAGGGTGATGCGAAGACAGACAGAGATGGACCGGAGCTGGCTTGTTCCTTCGTTAATTCAATGACCAGGAAAAGTAAACTTTCCTGACATAGTTTTGTGGTTCACTGCTTTTATTTCCCCTGTCCTCTCTGAGCACTGAACAACTTTTAACTCTACCTCAATAATTAGTCAAGCTCAGACAGCTGAAATTTAAGTCCCTCTGAGAGGTGGTAAAGACATTTTAAAGAGCTATGACTAAAACCATTAACCTATACCGCATTTTTTAGAAGCCCCTGAAATCCTTTTTTTCTTTCAAAATTCGACTTTGACTCTGAAGAAACCAGAGTAATAAATACTTAATTCTTGATACGTTAATTTTCTCAGCATAACCTGTAAATAATCCAGCCTACAAAAAAGATGAACCACTTGATCCACTTACATTGCCTGTTAAAAATGTAATTCTTAAAAACATTAGATGTTCAATATTTTCCCTTAGATGACTCTATTACTCTCAAGCAAAATGCCAGTCATTGTATTGAAAATCCTGAAAAACAGATTGGTGATCAAGACAAAAACCACGCTCTGCAACACGGACAAGCATCTGATGTTGCACTTGCCCCGCAGGTGAAGGCTGGTTTCTAGTGCAATCTATCAACTATGCTTTAAGTGAACTGGTATAACACTAGTGAATTTCAAAATCAGTAACAAAGCCAACTTTGGGGAGAACCTATGAAGTAATCAACCCCTGTAGATTTCACCCCTACTCCATTTCTCTTTTTCAAAAGCTCATCTCCTGGGTCTTTTTCCCTAAAACAGCACCAAGCACCCAGGACCCAGCAGCCCCAGGCTCCCTGGCAATTCTTTGTCTGGTTTTGTAACCCCCTGCTCCAGACCTACTGCTTCTCCCCCTCTATTGCTGCTGAACTCTCAACCTCCCCCACCTCTCTTGAAACATGCCCAAGAATCCTGAGAATCTCCAGGCGAGTTTCTTGGTACAGATTATTAATCTAAGATGCTAATCCTAGTGCAAATTCAAGAAGAATGTCTGAGAGAACCTATTGGTCTTTAAAAGTCTCTTAGAGACAAAAATCCTAGGGCCCTTAGGAATAATGCTAAATCTACTCTGCCTGTTTTCTATAAATGTAATAACAAAGCCTGGATGACAGCATATCTGTTTATAGCAATTTACTGAATATTTTAAGCCCACTGGTAAGACCTACTGCTCAGAAAAAAGATTCCTTTCAAAATATTACGGCTCATCGAAAATGTACCTAGTAGCCCAAGAGTTTTGATGAAGATATATAAAGAGATTAATGTTATTTTCATGCCTGCTAACACAACATTCATTCTGTACCCATGGATCAAGGAGTAGTTTCAACTTTTGAGTCTTATTGTTTAAAAAATACATTTGGTAAGGCTATAGCTGCCATGGTGATTTCTTTGATCTGGGCAAAGCAAATTGAAAACCTCTGGAAAGGATTAACCGTTCTAGATGCCATTAAGCATATTTGTGATTCAAGGGGAAAAGTCTAAATAGTAACATTAATATTTAGAATTTGATTCCAACCCTCATGAATAACTTTGAGCGGTTTAATACTTCAGTGGAGGAAGTAACTGGCGATGTGGTGGAAATAGCAAGAGAACTACAATTAGAAGTGGAGCCTGAAGATGGGACTGAATTGCTGCAATTTCATTATAAAATATCAACAAATGAGGAGTTGCTTCTTATAGATGAGTAAAGAAAGTGCTTTCTTGAGATGGAATCTACTCCTGGTGACGATGCTGTAAACATTGTTGAAAGGACAACTAAGGACTTAGAATATTACACAAATAGTTGATAAAGCAGTGGTAGTGTTTGAGAGAATTGACTCCAATTTTGAAAGAAGTTTTACTGTGGGTAAAATGCTATCAATTGGCATCACATGCTGCAGAGAAATCTTTAATGAACAGAAGAGTCAATCAATGTGGAAAACTTCATTGCTGTCTTATTTTAAGAAATTGCCACAGTCACCCCCAACCTTCAGGAACCACCTCCCTGATCTATCAGCGGCCATCAATATTGAGGTAAGACTCTCCAGTAACAAAAATATTACAAATTGCCGAAGGCTCAGATAATCACTAGTATTTTTTAGCAGTATTTTTAAAATTAAGGTATGTACATTTTTAAAAGACATAATGCTATTGCACACGTAACAGACTACAGTGCAGTGTAAATGTAACTTTCATTTGCACTGGGAAACCAAAAAATTTGTGTGACTCACTTTATTGCGATATTCATTTTATTTTGGTGGCCTAGGACTGAACTCGTGATATCTCTGAGGTATGCCTGTATAGGCATAGAAAATCGAATTGAAGTTAGTAAACCTAGTGTTTACCCTGACCTAAAATTATTCACTTGGAGGTCTTATTGATGCTTCTTTCCTGTCATACTTTATAAACACAATTCTCTAAACTTATTTATGCTTTTCCTTTTTCAGCTACAACAGCCACTCTCAACTGCATTCACTCCGCATATGTGTCATGATCAGTTGTGAGATGTCACAAGAAATTTGTTACTGGTAATAGTTTCTCTGAAGCCTGCGAAGTATTTGCTTTCCTTTTTCTAAGAAGAGGTTTCCTGGCTATAGCAACCATATCACAGTCTCGTTACAGCTAGAATAACCCTGACAGCACCCTTGGGAGTGGCTGCATATGTGAAAGCCATCTACCATGGATGATAAGGCAGAAAAAATGTTGACAAACTCTGCTACAGCAAGGGATCTAGTAATTGAATATTAGGGAAATTATTGGATCATATATGCTAATGGACTCCTATTCAATTAAACCAAATTCCTAGAGGAGCAAGGTAGATGATCACAAGAAGGAATAGGGCATGATGTTGATTCTGTGACCAGAAGAACACACCAGGTAAAAAGAGGCAGCAGCTATCCTCCTCCGACTGATTGCTATCATGAGAGAAAGCAAGCCTAGTATTGCCAGCACATCCAATTTTTCCAAAGAAAGTAGAAATGCAGATTTTTCAAATGGAAGCTCTTCATTTGTAAACATGAGTATGCACGCAAAACAAAGAACCCAATTCACAATTTGTTAAACTGTCTTTGGGACGATAGTACACGACCAGCCAGATCAGTCTGCAGACCACAGTTTGCAATCTGTGAATTAGATAAAACATTAACTAGCAAGACTCAGTTGGATGAGGTTTAGCATTCAAAGATGAGTGGGACTCAATCCCTGGCTGCGAGGGACTGATAAGGGAGAAAAGGAAAGCACGAAAGTTAGGTAACACCAGGCAGAAAAAAAAAAAAAAAAACTGCCTTTGGAGAAGCAAAAAATACTATTTAGCTAGGAAGAGGAACAAACAGACTTGGGAGCTCGTATCTTAACATTTCTCAGCAATTTAGCTGGGCTTTGGGAAAGTCTGGCACCTGAGCTGTATCTCAGCAGATAAGCGTTCTTCAACAGATCCACCTCCACCTGGGATTCAAGAGCAGTTGGAAGACCTCTTAATCAGAGTCACTGTTACATCAGAAGACTTGTAGATACAGCCCCACATGCACAGTGGTTGTAAATGGATGACATATTCACACAGAATAGGAAAAGAGACCTCTTCCTCTAGGCACTTGCAAACCCCATGACAGGATGCATGGCTTGGCCAGAAGACTGTGGCATGGATTTCATCCCCCAGCTATTCCCTCAGCTAGGCCCCCTTTTGCAGGACACAAAATGCTGGGCATATTTACCAAGTCGCCCAGCTCCTTCCCAACAAAGGCATGCATCTCCAGATGTGCTTTTTTTTTTTGAGCCTAGTAAAATGTAAACTGTGTTGAAAATTATTTTTCTGCGGTCTTCCTACCTGTCGTGTGGATGGAAATCAGGAGCCCTTGGGATGTAGAGCTATTTAAAAATAAATGTGGCATATGTAACCATAGCAAGTGATTATATCAATTCTAAATGGACTTTGCCCTAAGAAAAATAAAAAGCCAAGCTTTGGGGTTTCATTTCATTTACCAGAACCCAAGTGAATTGAGCGTGATTGAAGTGCCTGTGTTTGGCTGGGCTCCTCTATGTAATGCTGGCTTGTTGGACTGGTTTGAGTGGACCCAGCTGTAAAACTAAGAAGCCCCTCTGGACACAATCTCTTCCCAGATGCAAAAAATACCTCCTCTTTGAGAAGCTGGGGGAATAATTCTGCTCTAACAATAGGACATTCTTTCTTCTTGAAAGTTTTATTTTTTCAGGGAATAGGAATGGAGCAGGAGGTTATTCTCTGCCACAAGGCAGTGCCCAGAGCAGGGACAAAGTCCTAACCTAGTTAGGAGAATGGGAATTTGATCCAGCATCCCAAAGAGAAAATTGTCCTATGTTTCTCTTTAGACACGGCACCCTTGTCTCAATGGCACATCTACGGTGTATGTGTGTGCACGTGCGCACTCATGCACGTGTGTCAGTGTTGCCAGATGGGAACAAGAATCACTAAGATTCTTGGAACCTGACTTTGTTTTTATTTCAGAGGGCATCTCACTCACAGAGTTCTTTCAAAAACCCCAGAGCTAAAATATTTCACCAAGCCATATTACAACAATGTGGATTATGCTGTGTAGGAGTATAGGAGGTGCGTACATTCTCTTCCTACACGTTGCTTTGTGGATCGTTGTGTAGCCATAACCTCTTGTAGAAATGTTACCCCTCCTTTATTTTTCTGTCAGGGTGTACTCAGCCGTTCTCCCATACAACCTTGTAAAACGGTTGTCTCCCAGTTTTATTTTAGCTCACCACTTAGTTTGAAACTCTCGCTTCTTGATTCAATTTGAAAAACTGTGAGAGTTCAGATTGAAACAAAAAAAAAGCATTACCTCTCTGTCTGATGTTGACTTTCAAATTGGCTAGAGGGCTCCTGGGATTGAACAGAAGATATTTGGTATCTTCTTGTAAGGAGCATTTTTTCCCTTCTTTTTAATAGAAAATTTCTGACTGAGACAAAGAGGCCAAGAGAGTGTGTTGAAAAATCAGAACACCTCATGTGGTTATTCCAATGGAAAACCAAAAAGAAACATAAGCCTTGTACAGCACCTCAGTCCCTAGGCAGGAAACACGAACTCACGAAGTCAGGAGTGGTAATTCACCTCACTGGGGTTCTAAAGTAATTAAATGGGCATTGGAAAACCTAACTCTGAATGGATTTAAGCTGTCGCTGGGGATGTACCGTCCCTTCCTTGGGAAGAAGGTGAAAATATGCATTACGATGGCAAACAAGAAAGCTTTCAATTTGATTCTGTACTTCTTTATAACATTTGCTACTTTCTGTCTGTCATATTTGAGTTTATCTTTCTTTCTCTAGCAATAAGGAAGCAATGTTATAGCTTGTTATGTTGAAGTTGTGAAGGAAGTATGTACCTAGCTGAAGAAAGCATGTCATTATTTTTCTTAATTATTTCAGAAATGTCACCTGCAATACCATCCAGTCTTTTGTAACTGTGAGGAGAAAATTGAATAACCACCCATTTCCCAAGAACCGCTTTAAAAAGTTTGCAGTCAATTTTTTCGGATGGCTGTGAAACAATTCAGTGATATGGGTAAGCTTGCAGGATGATAGGAGACCCATTACATGTAATCAGGAAAAAAATATTATGGTGTATACAGGCAGACTGTTTCACATAGTTCAGTCAGTTTAGGTTAAGAAATGTTTTCTCTCAGGAAATGCCTTTAAACCAGGGCTACATTTTATTTAATGATGTGGAAAATTTCCACAAAATATCCTTATGAGAAATGTATTTAATTTTCTCTTTTTAAGCCAGTCAGCAAGTAAAGTGAGCTGCATATTGCTCGCATTACTAACACCACCTGGCAGAGCATATTGAAATATGCCTGGTCATGCACATTCAGAGGTAATGTTAGTTGGGAGCACTTGGTATGGTTGCTTAGCACTTTCCAGAAACTGATTGACTTCAGCTGCTGAAAATTTTTGCCTCGATTTTGACATATGTTGAAATCCAGAGTAAACCCCCCTTGCCTTTTTCTGTCCCCAAGTACAAAGAAATAAACAGAAGTACATCCTGGCACCACTAAACAGGATCCTCACCTTCTTACAGCTTTAATGACTGCATTGAAGAAAGAGCATTTATGCCTTGATGTAAAAGAGCAGCTATTAATCGTAGTGTCCTCTGGGTAGCTGGGGGGCATTAAAATGTTCAGGAAATATGACTGAACTCGAAGTATGCACCTTATTTCCTCCACTCTGGCCACTATCCTAACTCAATTTATCTTTCTCGGGGTTTAATCACAAACAGGTCACTCTCTGTTTGTAAGAGTCCTTCCCTGGGTCATTCTGTTTCTTTCTCTGACCTCTGGTGGAGGCAGGCTTGCTCCACTCTGCTCCATAAACACTGCCAGGCAATAATGACATTCTCGAAATATGTGGAATTCGGTTATGAAAACCACTGGGTTGACAGTGATAAAACAGTGTGCTAAATTATCTTCCCCCCTCTATGTATAATGTGCAAACTCTAATTTTTACTGCAAGTAAAAAGTAAACTGTAAAGATAGGCAGATTTTTGATAGAGGTAGGTATGATAGAAAAATTCTTGGTGCAAAATGAAACGTATCTGGTTTATTTAAGATTTCCTCTCTTGTTTAACCTTCACTCTTGCTTCCAGCTCAAGAATACTGCTTGAACAGTACAAAGTGTGTTTTTCAGAAGTCAGATACACAAAGGAAGATAGTATGGGGAGGGCTGCTTAGGCATTTTAATTCTATTAAAGCAGTCACAGGATATTGTGTCTTTATAGAATCAATTTCTACAAATTTTAAATATATACACTGAGCCTGAAGTCCCTACATGATCAGCAAATTAATAGAAAATCAACATACTAAGGTTATGAGCACAATAAAATGGTAGTCCTAGTAGTCCTTGCCCCTGGTAAAGGCGATGATTATGTTTACCCCATCCCCTATGGCTAAATGTTGAGAGTTTTTGATGTGATAATAGCCTTTAAGGAGGATGTCAGCTATGAGTTGAAAATGAAGCATCATTGTTATGTGGAAAGAGTTTTGCCCTCCAGACTGCTGATTGACACTAGGCCATGGATAAACTTTGGGGTATGTGACTTGTGCAGCAGTTGCTTGAAGCCAAGTGCCTGACCTTATCTTAATCCAATGGGAACAAAAAGGAACCAGTGTCCTGCAACACAGTATATCCTCTCTTTGACCTGGAGACAGATGTTATCTCATGCTGAGTGGAGGTTATTTTACACACAGCTTTCAGTTCCTGGGAAATATACTGGTCTTCCCGACTGAGGGCCAGAAGTGTCTCTTAAAAAAAAGTATTACAAGACAAAGATCTCCCACGAATGGTCAAATATTTGGTCTCCCTCACCAGGTGTCTTGTTTAGTTAGTTGCCAATAGCTGATAATTCCAAAATAAATTGGCCATGGGCTCCATATAATGCAATAACCAATGGGTATGCATTCTAAGGTGACATTATTGAGTAAGGGAAATACTCTTTTGGAGATAATTAATACGCTATTGCTTTTGATAGCTTCAGATTACCTATAAGAGAGATTTATAGAATAATGTTTTATGCTGATGGGAAAAATATAATTAATGATCATAAAATATATACTTCTGTTATTTTTCTATTATAATATTTGACCCTCTATTCCATACATTAGCTCTATACAGGATAAAAATATTAATTCATATCTTTTGCTCATTTTCCTAATTAATTTCATACAGTGTCCCTTTTTTCTCCTTAGGACAATTAGGTAAAAATGTCTAGTTACTCAGATTTCATTGAGGGTTTGAATAGCTCAATAAAGGCTCTAATAATTTTTCTCTGTTGCAGAATAGCATAATGCAAGACTGTTCAATTTCATACCATGTATTGGACCTTCCTTTTTTTTTTTTTTTTTTTCAGACAGAGTCTTGTTCTATTGCCCAGGCTGGAGTGCGGCAGCTTGATCTTGGCTCACCGCCACCTCTGCCTGCTGGATTCAAGCGATTCTTCAGCCTCTTGAGTAGCTGGGAGTACAGGTGCCCGCACCATGCCCGGCTAATTTTTGTATTTTTAATAGAGATGGGGTTTCACCATATTGGCCAGGCTAGTCTTGAGCTCCTGACCTTGTGGTCCACCCTCCTCGGCCTCCCAAAGTGTTGGGATTACAGGTGTGAGCCACTGCGCCCAGCCTGGACCTTCCATCTTACAGTGTCTGTTTGGAGTCCCAGCCAAGAGTGGTTGCCTTAACTCTTACTATGCATAGTTGTCCTAGATCTTTTTGAGTAAAGTCATCACAATTAATTATACTCTTTTAGGTAAATATTTCAGGAAACATTTTAATATTGGTATGTTACAGTTATTTATTTCAACCAACTTTCCTGACTATAGACACAATGCATATGCATGATGAGAAATTTAGAAAAAAACAGAAAAATATAAATTACTTTCGGAAAGTAATGTTAGTTATTTTCTCCCCATTTTATTGTCCTTCCCCCAAAACAATTTAAATTGAATATTGATTTTATTTCTCAATTAAGAATATATCAAGATTATAACTGCATATTGATTCAATCAGTCTTTGAAGCAAGTGTTTTAGAATTCAAGAGGCACAGAGGTTTTTAATTTCTTGCATCTCCTGAGAACAGAACACATTTCTAATTTCCCAAAATAATTTGTCTGAACTAATAGATGATGGGACCCAATTCTCCAACCTTTATTTAAGGAGAAATTGCCAGTGGAGCCAGATCTTAAGAACGCGGCAGTCAGTCTGTATTTCGTGTCCTGACCAGTCTGATGGCCATTCACATGTGAGTCCTTCTGGGATCTTACGGTGCATACCATCTGGCTTTGGAGGTTTGAAACACTTACATGTCTTCAGTGCTATATAACGACTTCCTGGAACACTTGATTCTCCGTCAACGTTGTACTAAAAATGATTGCAGGAGAAATGTTTGTTTTACTTTAAACTTCTTTTGTTGAAACTGCATCTCTTAAATTCTCCGCTTGGTGTCAAATTCTTTGTGAAATCTATCTTTGGCAACAGAGTTTTTCATCCAGCTTCTGAACTACCATATGTATTTTTCAACAATTTATTTTGTGTGCCCTCTGTTTATCTACCCCATCCCATCTGAATTTACTTTGGTAGTTCAGTGGCTATAATTATGTCCAGGTAGATTTTCATTTGCTACAAGCTGTTTTATTTTAAAGAATTTCTGTTTTCTCTCTGAAGAAGTCATTTCTCTGCTTTATCACACAGGGATTGCTCTTTCTTGCCCTTGTGCTTTACTTTTCAAAAGTGTAGTGACCTTCAGTGCCTTTAACTCACAGGCTTATATAACCTCAAGGCTGATTCTAGGCTGCTGGGGCTTTTTGTGTTTGTTTGTTTGTCTCTCCTCTGTATGAAATTTGTCCACTGGGTTGCTGCTGCTGCTCACCATGTCGAGAATGATAAAATTGTAGACTCTCACTCAGTGTCGAACGGCTTTGATAAGGTTCATCTAACTTAGTACTGCTTAACCTTTTGTATTTTATGTCCAACCAACATGACTAAATTGTAAACTTATTGAAGGCAGGGGATATGGCTTATTAATATTAATCTAAACATCCCCAGTGTCTAGCACAGTGTCTGACATATATGAAGTACTCAGTTAAGTATTGAATCAAAGAAGATTGAGCATCCCTGGACCTCACCATGATTTAGAACGCTTACTTTTTTCAAGGCTGACTCTGACTTTTATTAGTTTACATAAAATATGTATCATCTATGGACAGGTTTAAAGATATTGAAATTGCAGAAGTACTTTTGGGAGTGAGTTTTGGTGTTTTTGCTAAAACAAAAGTATCTCTAGAACATAAAAGTAGTCATGATATTGTTGCCATTATAAATAAAGATGGCAGAGAATAAATATATAATTGTTCTGACATCCTGTGTCTGTCTACCTGTACTGCTCCTCCAGCCCATGGGTGGCATGCAGCCTACCAGCTGAAAACCATCAGTTCGGTGCCATCAGCGAGCTAGCCCTGCTTCCTCTCACCAGGGCTTCCTGCCGGGTGTCTCCAGGCATCTGCTGGGACAGCTCCTCAGAGGGTACAGACCATCAATCAAGGCTGTCCTTCCATCACCAGCTCTATCAATAACAATAATAATAACAACTACAGCTGCTGGGATTTATTGTGTGCTTAGCACATTCCAGATGATGTTCTAACCTTTTAAAAATGTCTAGTTCATTTACTCTTATGATACAATTAGAAGATACTACTCTTAATGTCATTTTTCTGATTAGAAAACTGAAGAACCAAGAAGGTAAATAATTTGTTTAAGATCAAACAGGACTGGGATTCAAACCCAAGCAGCCTTATTTTAAACCTTATGCTCTTATTCCTCATGCTGTTTTACTTTCTGGAAAATTCCTTCTTATATTGCTTGCTCTGAAATCTACTTCTTGTAACATCCACCCATAGAGCCTACTGTATATCCACAGAAGTGTAATTCTTTTTCACATGACAGACTCTTAAATATTCGATGATGAATATCACATCTCCCTGAATTGCCTCTTCCCACAGTTCAGTATCACAGATGGCATGAGATTGGGCCTTTTGATCCTCTGAGTTACTCTACCCTACTTTGTAAATGTCTTTATCATAAACTGAACCTAGTTTGACAGAGGAATGGGATGGACTATAGGAGTCTCATATTTTAGTGATGATGTTTCTCTTTGTATATCCTGAAACTAGATAACTTCAACTCTCTGTTGGCTCAGTTTGAGTTGAATGAATGCCTTCTACAGCTCTGAAGTATCTTGCAAGTAAATTTTAGTTTGGTCCTGTCTCTACTGTTGCTTGTAAGTCTCCCTATTTAAACTTTCTTAGCTGGTGTAAACACCTCTTTGCATTATGATCTGCCATCAGCAAACTAAGTAACCTTCTTACATGGCCTTTGTCATGAGGCCCCACAGTTCATACTATGTCCTCCTTGCTGTGGACTAGTTTGATCCTCACTCATCCCTTCTGTGCTCCTCTTGTGCACACAGGGAAAGCCCAGCTCCTCCCTGCACCAAACTCAGAGAGACTCAGGGCACTCATTTGGCATTCACCTTGCAGATATGTTAATTATACTATTCCCATGCCATGTGATATGAAAAACATCCACAAGACCCCCCACAATCCCAAGATTTGGGGAAAAGGAGGAGAATAAAAAGTAGCTCCTTCTTATAAAGTGATAGAAACCTGTTACCCATTTTCTAGGAGATGTCAGGGTGTCACTGGGGTCACCACAGACCAGGAACTGTGTGGAAAATAATACGTCATCCTCTCCTTTTGTTTATTTTATTGATCAGTAATAGTAGTGCTGGCTTATAAAGAAATTAAAATGCTGAATTGATGTAAATATACTTTAAAATGTACAAAACATTCAACAACTATTATATTAGGTACATCTCATCCAGTTATCAGTCCCTATGAGGCAGCCAAGGATGCAGAGAATCGCACAGCAGTTGTTTCCTATATGTCACCAGGGTGTGTGAACAGAGGAGTCCTTGAGATGCAGCATGCGTATGAGCCTATTTTATTGAAGAGACCCCAACCTCAAAAATTCTCCAAGATTTCTGTAAGTTGAAGTTTAATTAAGAAGTTTCTGTGTACCAAGGAAGTGAGGGGATGTAAACTATATGGTGGGAACTGTGCCTTATCCACAGTATAACTAGCACCTTTTGGTAAGAATGGCCTGGCCTGAGAAACTGATTCTAGGCATTGTACAGCACCCCTTCTTCCCAGCATCCTCAGTGGTTCTCAAAGTGTGGGCCCTAGACCCACAGCACCGACATCATTTGGGATCTCATTAGAAATTCTAATTTTCAGGCCCTACCCAGATTTACCCAGTTCAGTCTCTCCTCTGTCCACCTATTATGCCAGAAACTCTGGAGGTGGGACCCAGCAATCTGTGGTTTAACAAGCCTTGCAGGTGATTCTGGTGCAGAACTAGTGGTTTACATCAGGGAGAATTATAGAGGCTGCCCTTCCACAACCCCATGACTATATTTCAACGGTTGCATATTGAGTGAAAATGCTACACAACATTCCCCAGCCTACTATCAAAAAGGCATAGCCTGAACCTGCCTGAACACTCCTAGAGCTTCTAGCCTCTTATGTTGTTCTTTCTGTCTTTCTTTTGTCTCCCTTACTTCTGTCTCCCTTGTTTTCCTGGACAACTCCTACTTGCCCTATATAGTCCTGTTCAAGTACCATTTTCCTTGTGAAAACTTTCCTGACACCAACATCCCTGACAAAGTTATTTACACCCACTGTACAAATTTTATTCTTTGTATTTTTCAGAACTATAGACATTGCTCTAAGTTGTTTATCAAAGGCCTCTTTGGGTTTCTCTTCTTTCTCAGTCAACCCCCAATTTGTTGGTAACCTCAGGGCTGTCTCACTTGTGTTCTCTTCCTGGATGATCTTGTCCATTAGCATGGTTTCAACTACCATCTTTTAGCTGATACTTCTAAAATCCATATATCTAACTGCTATGGTTTGATATATTTTCCCCCTTCAAAATTCATGTGTTGAAACTTAATCCCCAATGCAACAGTGTGGGGAGGCAGGACCTTTTGGGTGGTGTTTAGGTCATGAGCGCTCTGCTAATTCCCTGTAGTAATTCTATAAAAGAGCTTGCAGGAGGTATTTGTCTCTCTTCTGCTCTTCTGATATGTAAGGACGTGGCATTCCTGTCTTCTGGAGGACACAGCACTCCAGGCACCATTTTGAAAGCAGAGAAACCGGACCCTGTCCTGTCAGCACCTTGGTCTTGGGCTTCTCCACTTCCAGAACTGTGAGAGAATACATTTCCTTCTTTATAAATTGCCTAGTCTTAGGTAGTCCATTATAGCAGCACAAAATGGACTATGACACCAACCTAGACCTCCTCTCTGAGTTCTAGACCCATATTGCTAATGCCACCTGTACATCTTCACCTCAGTAAATTACAATGAACTTCATATTCAACATGTCTAATACAGAATGAAACATCTTATCTCACCCTTCCCTCTCCCAGTCTCTCATTTGCTGCTTCTCCTCTATTCCCTCCAGAAGTGGTCACTGCCATTTACTCAGTGAACATGGCTGGAAACCTGGAAGCCATCCTGGACTCCTTCCTCACCATCTTCCCCAGTATCTAACCATCACCAACCAATGACGATTCTATAGATCTTAACCTGTTAAGTCTCTCACGCAGACGACTGAAATCTTTTCTTACTGGTTTTCAAGCCTAAAGTTAGTTCCTATACCCGTGCCTACAATTCACCCTGTATACTTCAGGCATTCTGGAGTGTAAATCTGATGATAGTGTACCCTGCTGAAAACCTTCATAGTCCCCATTCTATACTCAACGATAGGACCAAACTCACTCATCACGGTTTTGGCTACCCATTTAACCTTAATTTCTTTTTCTACCATTTTGTTGTAAAATGCTCAAACACACAGAAAAGTTGAAAGAATTTTACAGCGAACACTTACAGACACTTTATTTAGATAATGCAATTAAAAATTTCCTATATGTGCTTTATCACGCAACGATCCAGCTATCCATCCCTGTATCCATCCATCGATCTAGTTTATCTTTTGATGTATTTCAAAACCACTTTTAAACATCAGTACACTTCTCCCCAAACATGTCAGCATGCATATTATTTACCAGGGTTCAATATTTGTTTACAGGGTTGTTTTTATTTGAGGTAAAAGTTACTTATAATGAAATGCAGAAATCTTAAGTAAACATTGGCTGAGCTTTGACAAATATATACATTTGTGTGACTCAAACCCCTATCCAGATACAGATCGTCACTAACACTCCAAAGAAGTTTCCTTATACCCCTTTCCAGTCAATTGCTGTCCCCTTTAGCCAGCCACTACTCTGACATTTTCACCATAAATTAGTTTGGCCTGTCTTAGAACCACTCTAAGTGGAATCTGTGTGTAAGGATTCTTTCACTCAACATTATGTTTTCGTGTTTAATCAGTGCTCCTGTAATTGGCAGGTTTTTTTCCCTTTTATTGCTGAGTAATATTCCAATATTCTTTCTATTATATGAATAGAGCACAGTTTATTTTTATGTTATTAATAGACTCTTTCTTGTTTTTAGGTATTATGAGTAAAGCTGTTATGAACATGATTGTACAAGGTTTTGTGAACACATACTGCAATTTCTCCTTGGGTAAATACCTGAGAGTGGCGTTTTTGGGTCATAAAGTAGTTTGCACATCCTCCAAGTTGTACCATTTCTTTTGCCTCTACCAATAATGTTGGTGACTTCTAATCACTCCATATTCTTGCCAATTTTGGGTGCTGCTGAGTCTTTTTCATTTTAGCCTTCCTATGGATACATATTGCTATTTCATTATGGTTTTAATTTTTATTTCCCAGATGACTAATGATGTTAAGCATCTTTTCATGTAGTTATTGGCCATACATACATCTACTTTTGTAAAGTGTGTGTTTAAATTTTTGCCTCCTTTATTGATGGAATTATTTGACTTTATATTACTGAGTTGTAGAAGTTCTCTATATTCTAGATATGAGTCTTTTGTCAGGTGTATGCTTTGCAAATAGTTTCTCCCAGTCTGCAGTTTGCCTATTTATCTTGTCAGCACTGTCTTTTGATGAGAGAAGCATTCATTTGATGAAGTCTAATTTATCAATGTTTTTCTTTGATGGTTAGTGCTTCTTTGTTGTACCTAAAGAAACTTAGCTTATCCCCAAATCATAAAGATATTCTCTTGTGTGTTTTTTTTTTTTCTGAAAGCCTATGGTTTTAGCTTTTTTGTTTTGGTCTATTATTCATACCAAATTAATTTATATGTATAATGTAAGGTAGGTGTGTCAGTCTGCTCTCATGCTGCTATAAAGGACTGCCCAAGATGGGGTAATTTATAAAGGAAAGAGGTTTAGCTGACTTACAGTTCCACATGGCTTGGGAGGCCTTGGGAAACTTACAATCATGGCAGAAGAGGAAGCATATACACCCTTCTTCACATGATAGCAGGAAGGAGATGGCAGGAAGGGGAAGTGCTGAGCAAAAAAGGTGAAAAACCCCTTATGAAACCATCAGATCTCATGAAAACTCACTTACTCACTGTAATAACAGCAGCATGGTGATAACCACCCCCATGATTCAATTACCTCTCACCAGGTCCCTTCTATGACATATGGGGATTATGGGAACTACAAATCAAGATGAGATTTGGGTGGGGACACAAAGCCTAACCATATCATTTTGTTCCTGACTCCTCCCAAATATCATGTCCTCACATTTTAAAACACAAGCATGCCCTTCTAACAATCCCCCAAAGTCTTAACTCATTCCAACATTAACTCAACAGTCCAAATCAAAAGTTTCATCTGAGACAAGGCAAGTTTCTTCTATGAACCTGTAAAATCAAAAGCAAGTTAGTTACTTCCTAGAGACTATGGGGCCACAGTCATTGGGTAAATAGACCTGTTCCAAATGGTAGAAATTGGTCAAAAGAAAGGGGCCCCATGCAAGTCTGAAATCTAGCAGGGCAGTCAAATCTCAAAGCTCCGAAATTATCTCCTTTGAGTGCATTTCTCACATTCAGGTCACACTGATGAAAGAGGTGGGCTTCCATGGCCTTGGGCAGCTCTACCCCTAGTTTTGCATGGTACAGCCCCTCTCCGAGCTTCCTTCACAGGCTAGCATTGAGTGTTGAGTGTCTGAGACTTTTCCAGGTGCATGGTGCAAGCTCTCAATGGATTTACCATTCTGAGGTCTGGAGAACAGTGGCTGTCTTCTCACAGCTCAGCTCTTCAGGCAGTGGCCCTGTGGGGACTCTGTGTAGGAGCTCCAATCCCACATTTCCCTTCTGCACTGCCCTAGCAGAGGTTCTGCATGAGGGCTCTGCCTCTGCAGCAAACTTCTGCCTAGACATCCAGGCATTTCCATACATCCTCTGCAATCTAGGTGGAGGTTCCCAAACTTCAATTCTTGACTTCTGTGCACCCACAGGCTCAATGCCACATGGAAGCTGCCAAAGTTTGGGGCTTGCTCCCTCTGAAGTCTCAGCCTGAGCTGTATCTTGGCCCCTTTTAGCCATGGTTGGAGTGGCTAGCATACAGGGCACCAAGTCCCTAGGCTGCATACAGTAGTAGGGCTCTGGGCCCAGTCCAGGAAACCACTTTTTTTCTCCTAGGCCTCCAGGCCTGTGATGGGAGGGGCTGCTGTGAAGTTCTCTGACATACTCTGGAAACATTTTCCCCATTGTGTTGGTGATTAACATTTAACTCCTCATTTACTTGTGCAAATTTCTGCAGCAGCTTGAATTTCTCCCTAGAAAGTGGATTTTTCTTTTCTATTTCATCTCTGGGCTGCAAATTTTCCAAACATTTTTGCTCTGCTTCCTCTTGAAAGCTTTGCTGCTTAGAAATTTCTTCTACCAGATACCTTAAATCATCTCTCCCAAGTTCAAAGTTCCACAGATCTCTAGAGCGCGGGCCAAATGCTGCCAGTCTCTTTTCTAAAACATAGGAAGAATCACTTTATTCTAGTTCCCAACAGGTTCTTCATCTCTATCTGAGACCACGTCAGCCTGGACTTCATTGTCCAAATCACTATCAGCATTTTGGTCAAAGCCATTCAACAAGTCTCTAGGAAGTTCGAAATTGTCCTGTGTATTCCTGTCCTCTGAGCGCTCCAACTCTCTAGGAAGTTCCAAACTTTACCACTTCTTCTGTTTTCTTCTGATCCTTTCACACTGTTCCAACCTCTGCCTGTTACCTTTTTGGGTATCTTTATAGCATCACCCTACCCTCAGTACCAATTCACTGTTTTAGTTCATTCTCAAACTGCTATAAAGGATTGCCTGAGTTTGGTAATTTATAAAGGAAAGAGGTTTAATTGACTCACAGTTCCACGTGGCTGAGGAGGCCTCAAGAAACTTGTAATCACGGTGGAAGGGGAAGCAAATTTTTTACTTGTCTTTGCAGAAAATTATTCATTGCAAAATTAAAAGGTTGTATACCTTTTGTCAGAGTAAAAAAATGATCCTTTTAGCCAAGAATTAAGAACACATTTCAAATGTGCCATTTAAAAATAATAAAACGCTGCATAGTATTCCATGGTGTATACACCATGGAATACTATGCAGCCATAAAAAAGGATGAGTTTGCGTCCTTTGTAGGGACATGGATGCAGCTGGAAACCATCATTCTTAGCAAACTATCACAAGAAGAGAAAACCAAACTCCGCATGTTCTCACTCATAGGTGGGAACTGAACAATGAGATCACTTGGACTCGGGAAGGGGAACATCACACACTGGGGCCTATCATGGAGGGGGGGGGGAGGGATTGCACTGGGGAGTTATACCTGATATAAATGATGAATTGATGGGTGCTGACGAGTTGATGGGTGCAGCACACCAACATGGCACAAGTATACATATGTAACAAACCTGCACGCTATGCACATGTACCCTAGAACTTAAAGTACAATAAAAAAATAAAATAAAATAATAATAAAACGCAATCATCTTCATATACTTCTCAAAATTCCTTTTTCACGTGATGGCAGGAAGGAGATGTCAGGAAGGAGAAATGCTGAGCAAAAGGGGGGAAAGCCCTTTATAAAACCACTAGATCTCATGAGAACTCACTCACTGTCACAAGGACAGCAGCATGGGGGTAACCACTCTTATGATTCAATTACCTCCCAACAGGTTCCTCCTATGACATGGGGGGATTATGGGAACTACAATTCAAGATGATATTTGGGTGGGTACACAGTCAAACCACATCAGTAGGGGTCACAGGTCACTTTTTTATGTGAATATTCAATTTATTAATATTTAATGTATTGTATGCAATAAGAATTTTCTTTTCCTATTGGATTGCTTTGGCACCCTTGTCAAAAGTCAGATGACCAGGTAAGTTTGGGTCTATTCTGCTGCTCTTAGTTCTGTTCCATTGTTCTGTCATCTTTATGCCAGTGCCACACTGTCTTGATTACTGTAACATCATAGAATATTGAAATCAGGTAGTGTAAGTCTTCTAACCTTGATTTTCTTTTTCAAGATTGTTTGAATGTTCAAGGTCTTTTGCCCTTTAATATGAATGTTAGAGTCAGCTCACCAGTTTCAAACAAAAAGCCTCCTCATCCAGCCTCAGTTTTTGGTGTGTCACATTCCATCTCCACTGTCTCTGCAAAATAGAGAGAGTGAAGAAACTGTTCTTTTTAATAAACTCTTAGCCATATAGGGTTTTAGCCAAGGGCAGAATTTATTTTTAAATGGCACATTTGAAATGTGTTCTTAAATCTTGGCTAAAACTATCATTTTTTAACTCTGACAAAAGGTATACAACCTTTTAATTTTGCAATGAATAATTTTCTGCAAAGACAAGTAAAAAATGCACCTAAATGCTTCACTATAAAATATTTTGTCCTCGGAAGGAGTGAGAAGATTTTCTCATTTTATCATCAGACAATTGTTTCCTGTATTGCGTTGCTTTCTACAAATAATATAGATGCAGAGTCTACCTGACGTTTTTTCTTCTTTGTTCTCTTCCTTCTCCTCTACATCACCTCCACCCTCAGCATTATCAACACGGTAGCTGACATTTATTGAGCACTTATTCTATTCCCCTGATCCTATGCTAAGGACTTTATTTTATGTCATCAAAATCCTCACATCCCCATGTGATTGGCCTTGTTATTGTCCTCACTTTGCAGATGAAGAAATTAAACTTAGTGAATTGAAGGACTTTCCCACAGTCCATTAGAGAGGAAGTGGTGGTGCTGGGGCTTAAACCCAAGTCTTTCTTCCTCCAAACGTTGATGTTTTAAACATCTTCTATAAAAGAATGCTATACTGAATCTAATGCAATAGTACTTCCTTTGTCCTTTCTAGGATCATTTAAAACTTTATCATTGCACATCCTGAAATCATCTTCATATACTTCTCAAAATTCTGCAATTATGCAGTTCTGAACACATCTGGAAAACAAAGTTGGTTCACTGGGTTTTTGCATTACATGTGGTTTTATAGCCAAAGTAATTTAACCTTCTCTTTTTCTCTTCACAGTGGTTAACTATTTTCATAGTGTCTCAGGATTTCTTTATACACAATGCATGTCTTATTCAAGTCCTAAGATACCTTTATGTATAACTCAAAGTAAAGATTGTCATACCCCACTGATTTCTATCATCCAAATGTGTTGCTGAAATTCCAATTATGATGGCTTTTTCTGATTTAGCCATATAAATTCAACCGTATGGTTTGGATTTTTAAATCTCGCTATTAGCATAGGGAAAGTTATTAATACATTTTACATTAAACTATATCTAACACTTGGTACTCAACTTGTTGTTTTGCTAGGAATAGAGCATATGCCTCATTATCCTTGCTCCTGGGAATACAAACTTTTCTTTATAAAGGATACACACATGTGTGTGCGCCCGTGCGCACACACACACACGCATAAACTCTGATAAAACTACATAGGTAACTTTAGCATCCTGCACTTTTAAACTGACTCTAAAAAAGGGAATTGAAACCTTACCAGGTGCCTATGTTGATATACTTACTACTGCCAAGATCAGAATGATGATTTCTTTACTTGATATAAACAGAGAAGAGTAAAGGATTCAGACCCTGAGATCCCTGAGCAAATGGCTTTTGTTTCTGAAGGTAAATGGTAGAAGAAAGAGGCAATGACCCAGAGGAAAATACACTCTGTATTAACCACTGGCTACAAACAGACCCTCTATCACAAGTTCATCAGGTGGTGAGAAATACATTATAGCTCAAATTGAACATGAATATATTAGTTGATATAAATATTGTCTTGAAGATGTGAAATTAAATACCAAGATTTTCTTTCCTGTATCAATTCATTTTACTAAACAGACACCATATTTGTGAGCTTGATAGCTTTGGTTAGAAGCATAATGAAAAAAAGTTAGTACATTCTCAGTTTAATTTGATAAAGATCACATAATAATGGTGACAGGTGGAGCCACGTGGGGGTGGAGGCAAATTGGTCTTCTGTCCCAGACGTCAAAGACATGCTGCAGACATCAGGGAAATGTCTCATGGTTGGGAAAGGTAAGGGAACTCAGCAGGCTGGTCTTTGATACCTAGGGCTTTCATTTTTAATTAAAGAACATAACTCTGGTGAAAAGTCATCATATCATCCTATTTTACAGGAGGCTTGGATGACTGCTTGTGAAGGAAATAATGATTGGGAAAATGCCTAACATAGTGCCTGGAAGGTGCTACATGTCTAATAAAATAATAAAAGTTGACGTTTATCGAGTATCATCTCTGTGACTACTCACATCTCTATTATCGCCAGTTTGCAGGGGAGAAAACTGATTCTTAGAGCAGTTTAAAATCTTTCCAGGGTCACAAAGCTAGGACGTGATGATCTGGAGAAGCAACCCAACTGTCTGGTTTCAAACTGTGCATCTTTCCACTCACAATGCCGTATTCTCAGAACCTTCCTTTCTTCTTTGGGTGTAGATTAGATTACTGACATACATTTTCTGAAAAAGCTCTCTCAATACTATGTGATAGAATGAATTACTTATTTCCCTACATGTAGGATCTCACTGGAATAGATAAAAACCTTGAATAAGCCTCATCTACAGCATCTTTTCTTCCGTATAGGCTACAACCCTGACCCCCTGTGCAGAAAGATGTCTTTTTCCCTTCATTGACAACCTGTTATCATACACCACAATTTTACCAACTTTAGAGTCTGCAGACTTTTCCTAATGCCTTTTTGGACTTTTTGTTGCAATAGCCCAAAAGTATTTGTCCTGCTCCAGGTAGGAACATGAAACAGCTGCTCACTGTCACTCATATAATAGTTTTTATAAGATACTCAGAAACTAATTGCTAATATTTTCTGCCCTTGCATTTTCTTTTCCAAGTCAAATAATTCCAGTTCCAGCTCCTCTCCCTCATCCCTCTTCATATATAAATTACTTCTACAAAGGGCCTATTTCTGAAAGTGCTAATCATTCCAGTTCCCATCCTCCAGATTTTTCAACATCTGAATATTCAGTGGGTGTCACAAACGCATCACCATAGAGTACTGAAATTATGGCATCTGGGAAAAATTTCAAACAGGCCCACAGGAATATTTTCTGTTGTTTTACAAATTATAGGCAAGAAACTAAAGAAAATTATAGTTTTCCCAATTCTCAGATGGTATTTTGTCTAATCTAATGCAAGACGAAAAGTGGAGTAGTTTATATTGTTTATCTTGTATTGGAAAATGTAGTTATTTTGGAAAAATATTACACTCTCTAAATTTAGTAATTATTCACACTTGTGTATTTGAATGTATAGCATAAGATCATGTCAATGGACTATAGGAATTTAGAAGAAAGAAGTCACACTCATTTAAAGGAATGTGGCAAAGCTTTGAAGAAAGGCAACATTTGTGAGGGATATTAAAGAATAAGTACTATTGTGACATAAACAACTTGGAAGGAAGGAAATTCTAAATGAAAAAGTAGCACAATCCAATACTTGAAGAAATGAAAACCCCTTGGAGAAGAGGAAATGGTTCCTTTTTGTGTCATTCACTGGTTGGTGTGTCAACAAACAAAAACAAAAACAAAACCCATTAAACAGTAAATAATAAGGCTGGAAATAAATATTGGAGTTAGATTATTTAAGATTTTTCAGCAAAGGTTGAATTTTCTTTAGGAAAGTAATTCCAGCAATAGAGTATACAGTAGACAAAGAAACTAGCAGTAGGGAGGTCAGTTTTAAAATTCATGAAACTATAATCACTGGGATTGAAATACATTGAGTACTTATCACATGCCCAGGGGAGAGTCAGGAATATACATTTTAATATAAAAAGCGCCGGGTTCCAAAAGGATGAAAAAATAATAAAAGGTCTTGGGATCTGTGATTAGATCATTGACTGGCATTGAAGAAAGTTTATTAGAAGAATGGAGGAAAGTGAGCAGAGGT
This sequence comes from Colobus angolensis palliatus, assembly GCF_000951035.1. Classification (NCBI taxonomy): domain Eukaryota; kingdom Metazoa; phylum Chordata; class Mammalia; order Primates; family Cercopithecidae; genus Colobus; species Colobus angolensis. Next base: position 2,454,525 of record NW_012116243.1, on the reverse strand, counting down.
GGATCAACAGAAGTGGGACATGGGAAAAGGACATGATGGTCATGGCGTGTTTTCTTCTTGGTTGGTTTTTGGGATATGAGACTTATATAGCTAATGCAGAGAGACAGATTAAAGAGAAAAATTAATGGCAACCCCAAGTGGAATGAGAAAAAATGACAAAGATGGAGGCATAGTCTTGGAGGAAAGAGTAACAGAGTCAAATTACAGAGAGATTTTTGAGGTAGAGAGGAGGAAAGTACAGGGATATCATATTGTCTGACAATTCTTTTAGTCCAGTGGATGTATAATCGTTTATGGGGGATGAGGGGAACAAATAGTGCCTGAACTTATAGGAGTGAAGAAGATTTGGCATAATCTTCATGCAGAGCAATAAAGGGTTAAGAAATCAATCGCAAAGCAACAGTGAATGCCCAACCAGGAAGGGTAAATAGCATGGATGTGTAATAAGCATCTGCAGGGTGTTTGATGTAATGATAGCAAAACATCTGATAAATTCTTCATTTGCTTTGATGATAATTTCGTCTTTCAGATGTAGAGGAATGGGCCAGGGAATTAGTAATCTGTTCTTAATTCTGATCAACAAGAAGGGGAAAATGTTGCCAATAATGGGAACTGTGATCATTTTACCTGAATGTGTGTAACACAGATAATCTGGATATTAGAAAAGTCAATGCTGGAAAGTTCTGTGAGCTCCACAACATACACACACAAGAAGGCAAGGGGGACCATAACCATGGTAAATATGAAAGAGAAGCAAAAATCTATGTAAAAAGTAACACGAAGACCCAGCTAAGAATAAATTTGGGCAGACATGACAACAGGAGTATAATGGAAAATAATTTAAGGGAATTGACAGTATATCTTTTATATCAGTGATATGATGTGGTCAATGTGAACTTCGACTGCTTGCCTAAAAGGAGTGTGTACAACAAAGAAGAGCCATCTTATTGGATTGAGTTTGGTTGCCATGTCTAAGAAGATGTTAAACATGACTTTTCTGCTTCTCGGATTTTTGCAACAGACCCCAAAGGCCATGAATATTACAAGAGGTATCAAGTCCTTCCACATCCCAAATGGAAATGCTAGATAACTTTTGTGGAACAGTTAATGGACAGTAAATCCAGTTTTGTTTGCATGGGCCTATTACTCACTTCAATGGGAGAGAAAAAAAGAGGAACATTCTCCACTCTTTAAATCAAGAGAGGGAGGCTTTGAACTCCCTGAGAACTTTGTTCTTATCTCCTGGAGTTTGGAGCAGAGACACTTAACACCTGCCTCATCCCAGAAGTGTAAGATGGACAACTGGGGTCAGGGACCTCTGAGAAGTACAGCAGAGAGGAAAGGATAATGTTCGGAGGAAACTGGGAAAAAGCTGTCATGTCCTGCAGTTCACCTGTGGGCTCAGCTCACAGGAAAACACAGGCCTAGAGGTGCAATGTGCCCCCAACCCCAGGCCTTGTAAGTGACCAGCCAGAGGATAAACCATTATCTAGATCAGTGCTTCTCAAATTTTAGTCTACATTTGAATTACCCTGGGAACTTGTTTAAATAAGTTTCCTGAGCCACACCTCCTAGAGATTCTGATTCCTTAGGACTGAGATAGGACCCAAAAATGTGTGTTTCTAACAAGCTCCTAGGTGATAATAATTGTGTAATTTATGGACCATACTTTCAGAAGAACTGGTTTAGATGTCATCAGAAAAGCACCTCAAAGAATATATAACGGTGTCATGTAAAAGAGAGAATCAGCTTTGTATATCCATTATACCTCGAAGGCACATTTAACCGTGTCGGCCACGTTCCCATAGCCTCTTCTTCCTCAGCCCAGCACTAAATGGTGGGAAACAGCAGTCAGAAAAAGAAAAAGAGCTATGAAACAATAAATATGCAATCATACTCTGTCCCCTAACTCCAGGCTTCTGAGACTGGGTCAGATCTTGGCAGGAGAGGATAAGCCCTAAACTGGACATATATTTGGAATTTTGAGCAAACTGGGATGGACCAAACTGGAGTTACAGCATTATTAGTTGTTAAATGTCCAAGAGGACTACTCTTATTTCCCACATTAGAAAAGCTACAGGGTCTGTTTCAAACTTTGGACAAAGGTAGAAACAGAACTGGTTTGAAAACAATGGATAAACTGATAACGTTGATTAATCAGCTTATTGAATCAACCAATTGCAAATATCTTAAGAATGGTGTTTTTCAGACTCTTGGCAGGTCCAGAGAAGTGCAGCCAGTATGATAACACATTGAAAGTCTCAGCAGAGAAGCACCCATGCCAATAAATAAGGAGCTCCAGCCTGCAGAAAATCTAGGAGACATAATGACACACTTAAAGTACTAAAGTGTTTTATTGTCAACAAAGGATTAGCCTTCTGTGTGGCCACAGAGGCTGCAATTAGCTTAAGTTAGTGGAAATTAAGGGAGGGGTCTGCTTGGAGTCAATATAAGAAGACAACAGCTGAAGGCATATTTTTAACACCTGGTGATGGCCACTTGCCTTGAACGGTGAAGAGAGCTTTAAACATGGCAGAGGGTACATTTTGGTTGCCATCTAAGAGCACGTTAGTTTCTACAGAAATGTTTTGCAACTTGGAGGCAGGTATACATATAGCGAGAGGTGGGTTTCTCAGGCTGGAGTCATCAGGACCTACCTAACTCCCTGTCCCCATGTTCTACCACATACTCCAGCTAAGATGGCCAGCCCTCTACTCCATCTTATCCCTGCTTGGGCTCCAGGACTACTCCTAATGTGACAATGGGGACTCAGGGTTCTGAGATGAGGGCAATACGCATGGTTTTACTCCTGATTAGTTGAGATTTGATACATAGGCCTTGGCAATCAGTCCTTTCCAAGACAAGTTTACAAGATAGTCAGAGATGGCTGGATCCTGCCTGGTTCTTGCCAGGTCCTCTCCCTGTCCTCCTCAGTCTGGCACTACAGCAACAGCTCTGTTGAAATAACTGACTGGGAATCTAGGTTTGGTGGGAAACCAGGGAAGTTAGAGACAGGGGTGAGAAGCATGGAGAGTCAAAGTGCAGATAGGGAAAGTAGAAGAGTGATGAGTAAGTACAACACAAAGAAGGAAGGAGAAGAGGAGGACTCTGCTGCTCTCCCTGACTCTGAAATGCAGACATGTGCTTGTTAGGCCTTGTATGGACTGTCACCAACAGGAACAGCGATTAGTTGTGCCAATCAAAATTTTGAGCAGACAGAAAGACATTGTGTCTGTAGCTCAAAGGTTGACATATAATAATCTGGAATCAAGAAATTCTTAATTCTTCACTGCAAATAGCTTGCAAATGTCCTCAGAGGCAGAGAAAAATATGACTGGGGTCAGGTGACCACAAGATACTGATTGTGACAGCTGCAGTCCTTCGCATTTACTTAGTGCGACAATTGGCTTTTAAACAATGTCTTTCCAATTTGTTTTCAACATAGCAGCCAGGGTGCTCTTTTCAAAACACAAATCTGATCATGTCATCAACCTGCTTAAAACCCTTGAATGGCTTCCCACTGATCTTGGAATAAAGACCAAATTTTTAACAAGGAGCTGCCCGGCTTGGCCCCTGCGGAGATTGGGAGTGGGGGTGGGGATCACCCTTGTGCAAGCTCTTCTCAGGATCTGGGATGCTCCCCCCGCCACCCACCCGCTTCTTGGTTAGCTTTTACTCGACCTTGTTCTTTAGATCTAAGCTCACATATCCCATTCTCCAGGAAGCCTTCCCAGGTCTATGCCCCCGACTTGGAGTCCTTTGTTGTTGCTTCTCAGAAGTCTCCATTCTTTTCTGTTAAAGCACTTATCTCAGTTTGTAATTATACATTCATCAGTGCCATTATTTGTTTACTTCTCTCCCCCTTCCTCCACTAACCTCTCAGTTCCATGCAAGTGAGAAAGATCTTTCTATTCAGCATCTTGTCCTAGAGCCTAACACTGTGCCTGGCTCATGGGAGGCCCCCAATGCCTTCTGGTTGAATGAGTGATGGACTGCCTAAATTGTGTTTTTCTTCTGCAATTTTGAATTCTGTAAAGGGAGGAAAGTGTTAACCTGACATGAGAACAAAATTCTTGGTTCTATTTTGTCTGCTTCTATGCAATGATTTATTTTAAAATATAGAACCCTATGAGCTGTAATCTTCCTTCATATTATATAGAAATCAGTTCATCAAAATAACTCTCTAACTCTACCTGGTATGCTCATTTATTCCCCATTTTCTCTGGAATGAATTTAAGTAGTCCTTCTTAGAGTTCATCTTCTTTTGGGGACTTATATACAGAACATTTCATTTTAGGTTAATTCAGTTGAGATTTTTATTTAAAGGCACCCTAAGTTACATTGACAGGTAAATGTTTATGAAAAGATATATATATATCTGTATGTGTGTTTCTCAATCCATCTAAAAAATATGTATTTTCATGACTTGAAATAGAAAAGATTGGATTAAGGCAAGGAAATCATTGCAGTACAAAGTTTCCACCCCCAGACTCTTATCCTCTCCAGCTAACTTCTGCAGGATTTGGTGGAATAAGCAGGCAGTCATAATTTCCTGATGACTGACTGAAGGATATATACTTCCCCTCCTAATGAAATCCTCAGTAGTGAGTCATGGTGCCAGAGGCACTGTTCTCAAGGCTCCATTCTGCTTATTCCTAATCCAAATTCTGAAAAGAGCACACATCTAAATCCAACCCTTTAGATCTCTGTGTGGGACTGGAGTATATATTTCTTTTCCAACTTCTCTCTCTCTCTTTCTTGTATCCTCTGCAGCAGAACTGACAGCCACTGGGCAGAAGTGGTCAGCTTTAGTAAGCATGTTGGCAACAGAGAAATAAAGAATCCATTATCATTGCTGACTGTGCTGTGATGGTGAATGTCTTTTCATAAGGCCACAGAAATGGACATTTAATCATTTACTGAGTCACGGTAGACCCTGGGCCAAGTAATTTAGATGAACAACTTCCAGTATGACTACCTACAAATGGCAAAATGTTATAGAAATCTGGTTATTTCCTTTAAGAGTATAAATCTGATACCTCTGCTCCCTTGGAAAAGACATTTTCTTGAGGTACTGGGAAAGAGAAAACAATTTCTTATTTTATTCTATAACACCCTCTAGTTATCGTCATATTTCTCATTATCTTTTCCCTGTCAGATTTCTAAAAGAATGGGTCTTCAAGCCCTTCCTTTTTTTCCTCACCACCTATTTTTTTCCCGAACTCCTGATTTTTCTTCCCACCAAACTAGAACCCACAAAGGTTCTAGTAGCCTACTCTAATAGCTTTTTAATATTTGTTTCCTAAATTAATTTTAGGAAGTTGGCCATTCTCATTCTTTCTGTCCTCTCTACGACTTTTAGTTTCACAGAGGTCAGCCCGGCTTGACCCTAGGCTTCAGTGTCAGTGCTTTAGGGAGATTTTCTTCTTCATGAAACAGGCTTCCGGATTTTAGCTGCCTGTGTCCAAACTCCACCAAACTCCAAGGTCCAACCTTGTCTTGGTTTTCTCTCTAACATTCTCCTTCAGAGTTCTCATTCATTTTCACATTTTCAATCACCACCTGTTACCAGTGATTCCCAAAATGTTCTCTAGCACTTAACTTTCTCCCACAGGATCAACCTCACAACCTCATCATCTAGTTGAACATCTCTACATTAATGACTGTCTTGCTAACATGTTCATGTCATGCTCCCTGTTTCCCTCCAAGTCAACTTTTTCTACTCACTGAGACTTTAAATCTTCCTTCTCACATGATCTGTATCCCAAAGTTACTAAAGTATTTTCTATATGCCTCTAATGTCTGTTCTGCTTCCCATATTCACTGCCACCAATAAGGTCCAGAATCTCTTTGCATCATATGTAGATTATGGCCATAAGCTTCTCATTGATTTCCCAATAATGCCTTCCCACCTGCCCCCCTACAGTCCATCTTGTCCCCTTAAGTTAGAGAATCATTTATACATTTGAAAAAATCATTGTCTAAAAGAAGAATTCTAAGCTTCTCATCTAGGTGTGGCAGGAAGACTCTTGAGATATTAATTAATAGGGGATACTCAAACCCTACCCCTACCCCTCTATTATTAATATCTCCTATCCCATTTCTCAAAGGTGACCTAGTTTTTTGAAGATAGTGCTAATGTCTTTGAAGGTAGTTAGAGGTGAGAAAGGGTGATTGCTACAGATTCAGAAAAAAGATAGGGAATACAGTGTGTCTTCCATGGAAATGCCCCCAAAAGCAGGTAAGACTTCAGAAGCAATGGCTTTAGGGTCTACCCAAGAGATGGGATCATATTCACATTCTTAGCAAAGATTCCCAGATGCCACTGTTTAAAAAAAAAAAAAACAGCAAGAGAGTCACAGGACTTTAAGGGGCTGAGGGGCTGTAAAGGACTTCAATGAGCACAGTAAATAAGAATGGTCAGCATCTTCACACTGGAATAGGCAATAGAGATCTGATCCTTTTTATTCTGAGATTCAGACATGTTTTCCAGATTCTAGTGTATTTTGGAATGACAGACAGCAAAATAGTAACTAAAATGGACTTTTCCACCAGGCTTAGCAGAAGTATGCTCAGAGTGGGATCTAATTTGGACTAAGATTCATATCCTCTCCTCAAAATCCAATAACCCCCCAAAATCTGCACCCCTTCATTTAGTCACTCATCGAAAATACACTGTGTGTTATGGTTTGAATGTGCGCCCTCCAAAATTCAGATGTTGCCAATGTGATAGTATTAAGAGGTGAGGCTTTTAAGAGGTGATTTGTTCCTCAGTGCTCCTCCCTCATGAAGCAGATTAAGAGCCTTATGAAAGAGGTTTCACACAGCATTCAACTAGCTTGCCCTTCAGTCTTCCGGCATGTGAGGATGTTGCAAGAAGTCCCTCACCAGACAGCAAATGCAGTGCCTTGATCTTGGACTTTCCAGCCTCTAGAACTGTAAGAAATACACTCTTTATAAATTACACAGTCTGTAATATTTTATTATAGTAGCACAAATGTATTAAGATACTGTATATCTATTATGCTGCCTGGAAAGACAAAGGTAAAATAGGACATTTTCTGACCTCAAGTTATAATAGTGAGAGAAACAGGCAAATTCTCTCCTTTCTCTTCTTCAGGGAAACCTTCCCTACCTTTCCCTGATCTTGGTCAAATACCCTATGTGCATTTTTAATAGTATGTGTTCCTGTGTTAAATGCTCCCAAGAAGAGGTAAATTTACATTTACTTGAGAAGTTATTTCATTAATTTCTATCACCCCCCCAATAGACTAAATTCCATGAGTGTAGGGGCCATGTCAGTTTTTGTGCAGTCAATGTTTGGAAGGGACAATGCCTGCAGTGAACACTTCCTTTTCTGACATTAATACCTTCTCCACTGTACTTCACAACCTCTGCCATAGTCTTACAGATCTGTGAACACATCATTGCGTTTTTTTTTTTTTTTTTGCCTTTAAACCTTTCTTTTACCATTCTCCTTCAACTGAATGCCAGCCCTCACTCTCATTATGACTCTTGAGGCACAGGATACATAGAGTCTGATATTTCAGTTATACTTTTCTCTGTAATTGTCCTGTCTCTCCAGTTGGTTAGCAAGCATGTCAGTTGTCAGTACTGTATTTTATAATAGCCCAAAATAAGATACACTTAGTGTGTACTCAACTAGAGACCACTTTGCATATGCTTTGGGGATTGCATTTTCTGCAAGAGACTTCTCTGATGGTTGACTATGCATGGTAGCCCTAATTAATTGATATTTGTTGAATGAATATGGTCCAAAGCAGGACAACATGTTTGTAAGGCTCATTGCACTCAATTCATTTCCACAAGTTGATTCATTTCAACAAACGTTTCTTGAGTTCCTACTATGTGTCAGGAACTCTTCCAGGCAACTGGGATACTTCCAAGAATAAAACAAAGATCATTCTTTCCCTGGGGCTTGTAGTTTAGTGGGAGAAACATATAGTAAGCCATAAATAATAACAGTATGAAAAGTAGAAGATGGGAAATTCTATAGGAGAAAAGAAGAGTACAGGATGAATGTTTGGTGAAAGTTAACTTCTTGTCTCCAGATCTGGTCTAGTTCTTGTCGTGTCAAAAATGAAGGTCAACCTGGAGTAGGTCCTTATAAATCAGGTAAGGATCAAATCACCCCTCATCTAAAGGACTCAGACAGAAGCTAGAACAATTTGGAAGCCCATGTGGAGTTAACTGACCATAACCAGGGCAATCAGGCAGGGAAGTATTCAATGATAATATTAAGAAATTGCAAGCTGTGGCACAATAATGTTCATTTTGTAACCATGTCAATTGAAGTTAATAGGATTATTTTTATTTCAGTGATAATAATTAACAAATACTTTTGAGAGCCAACTACGGACATTGTACCTAGCTTTTCTTACATTATCATTGTAAATGTTTACAAATAATAGACCATGCATGATATGTGGTCTATTTTTGCTTCCATTTTGTAGATAAGGAACCGCAGACATAGAGACTTTATGTAAGTTGTCTAAGGTAACACAAATAGTGCATGACAAGGTGGTGATTTGGAGACAGCAGCCTGACTCTTTAGTCATACTCTCAACCGCCATACCCTACAGCCTGGTGATGATAGGAGGCTGGGAAGTCAACCAATGGGAGGTTTAAGTACTGAATCTACCCATGTGCAACAATAAGTAATTATGAAATTACATGGATAAATACAACTAAAATATAGTGCCATTGTTTCCATCAGGCAAGAGAGCACATAGGAGAAAAGAAATGCTGAAAAACAAAGGTATTCATTATACCAAAACCATGGTCTTAAAAGTAAATTAAAGACTCTTCATTCATTTTTTTCACAACATGGACTGAATCTCTCATTCAGATACATCCAGAAGGCCTGGTACTAATCAATAGGAATGCTTGTAAATCTTAGTAAACATAATTTTATCTAGCTGCTTGTCTTGACTGATTTTGATTAGTTTAATTCAAACCTCAACACTGGGGTTGTGGAATACTGTTTGGAATTTCTCAAGACATTGGCTTTCCTTCTCTTAGATACAGTATATGTTTCCATTTTTATTAGATTGTCTAATGCACCAATATATGTAATTCCCTGCGATCTTTTTTATATAAGGAAGTTATCTTCAACTGATGTTTCTGTTGGACAAGCTGGGCTGCCCTCCAGGTGCCAATTGCCTGGTTAAAGGTCATCTGGAAATCGTATGGGACATCTCACTGGCCATCCCCTGAGCAGAGTTCTGCTGGGATCTTTAGAAAAATACATACCCAGTTCCAGGAAATACGTCTTTTCTAAGTTACGAAGAGCATTCCCTAGTGATCTTTTAAATCCAAAGAGCCCACCTACTACATAATTGAATTGAGACACACTTTCCATATCACATGTGGGTGCATGCTAGTTGAGGCCAAAAGATAGCTTTGTCATTTTCTTTAAATTTCAACTCAAAACTCCGAAAAGTCTTCCTTAATTAACTTCCTCCACTTAGCATCTCTGCATATAGCTTGATAAATATTGTCATCATGCATTAATCTTGGCTCTTTAGTTCATGTATGTGTGCTTTGAATGTCTTCCGGGTGACATCCTGAGGACTGGAATCATGTCTTCTGTGCCTTTTCTATTTCTAGCTTTCTTATTATACCTGTCTACCTAAGTGCTTAATGGAAACTTGTTGAGCTGAAGTGAATGGAGCTGAACACTTGAACTGACAACTATATATCTAGATGATTCTGTGCAGCCCCAATGCAGATGTACATCTCAAAGCCCTTTTAGCTTCAGAGCACTATAGTCTCCATTTCTTCCACATATCTACAGCATAGAGAATTTTGCAGCCTCAAAGGTTCAGAAAGCAGCAGGAGAAGAAGCCACATATCCAACCGGCTTTTATTTTTTCTTTTCCTAAGTAGGTGCTATTGATTGTTTGGCCTCTCATAAAATACAGGCTTTAAGTCAGCTAACTGCCTACTCGATTTTGTTCATTTTTATTTGTGCCAAATGAAAGTTTTCCAAGAATGTTCATTTATAATCTAGAAATATTTATTAGGTATATATGTTTTTGTGTCAGAAAAATTAAATCCAGAGGAAAATCATTCCTTGAGTAATATGGAAAAGGAACAACTCTAAAGACAAAAGTCAACTGTATTTGAATGAATTACCCATTCATGTTGGGCTCTGTCTCCCTACTCTTCATTAAGAATTTATCAGTGTCTTCGAAGGAAAACCTACTATACGGTGACTTTATATCAATATTTAATGTAATAGTGCCTGGAGCACTGGATTGACTTTCTTACTGTGAAAATGGGAAAGAAAATTGAGACACTGCTCTATTTTCTAATGGTGAGACCCTTAGATAAATTACATTTTAGTTGTTGTTCTATATATTCTAGGAGTGATAATGATCAGGTTCTTTGTGTTCATTGATATGTTCTTGCTAGTTTCATTTTGTTAGACTTAAGTGCAGCATTTAATGTTATTGATCAGTCTGGAAAGTACCAAAATGCCCTAATACTCCCATGGCTATGTGGCTTGGTGCTACTTTGTCAAGAAAAGGTGGCTTATTGGACTTCTTTGTTAGGTTCCTGAAATACCCACCTTTTCCCCTACTTTCTCTGAGAGTAATACCTCAAGTGCTAATAAGTATTACATATTAACAAAAATCCCAACAGATTTTTGCATTCATTTTTATATCTAGTACATTCAGGCCAAGCTCAATTTATTTGTGACACTGACAATCCTCTTATTTTTTCCTCTGCTGCCTACCTATCTACCTTTCAGTGTCAGATATGGTGATTCTGTCGCTGCTCAGGTAGATGTTAACTCTGATACAGCATCAAGTTCACCTAACACAAAAGACAGGACACCATGTAAAATAAGAACAGGAAAGAGGCAGACACAAACCACTATGAGGTATTATGTACCAGCAGAGGTATATACAACTCAGGCCAAGGTCATATTGTATTGTTGGTGGGGGTGGTCACAGGGGAGCATGGGGTCCTGTCTTTGTTGCTGTTGGCTTTCCTTCTGGGACACCTGACAGTACAGAGATGAGAAAGCTAAGGATAGAGTGGGAATCAATATGGTGACCTCATCAGGCAGTCACACCTGAAGTGTCCTCACTTTGCCATTGAGTTTGGCTACAAATGATCCTTGATCAATCCCATGAGATAAAGGTTCCCAAGATTTTCTCCCCCAAAGCATCCTCTCAAAGTGTTCCCTAAGAGCTCTTTCATCCCTGCATTTTCCCATTACCAGATTTCTGCATGGTAAAAAGTGAAACTTCTTTCTCCATGGACTTGAATGTGATGGGGACAGATAAAATTGGGGCCTTGGAAAATGCCTTGGTGATGAACCAATTTGCCCATTATTAAGTGCATTTGGAGAATCCATCTCTGAAAAAGCAATATTCAGCCCCAGATTCTGATAGTTATATTGAAGCCAAAGTATAACTTTTGTTCTTATATCTCTCAACTCTGGTATTTCCTGTTGCTTTAAGACCACTATATTCTGGATTGTGTATTACCATTGCCATCCAGATGAATCAGGACCAGGAAATTATCACTTCATAGTAGAACAGCTCACCACAGAATGCATACATGATACCCCACCTCTCATCTGTGGACAGGCTGTCTTGCCCAGATTTCTGTGGTGAGTGGGTTTGAAGTCTGTTGGCCAGCTGCAGAATGGAGAATACTCATTAGTCAGCCCTATAGAAATAAACTTCTGGTGATACCTTGTTTATCCAAGCATAGCATGCCTTCAACTGTATAACTAGAGATTTTATATATGTGTGTATATAGACATTATTCTATATCTATACATATATACGGTTGATGTGTATATGTAAATATATAGAAGGTAATTGGTTATATAAATATATAATATGAATAATCCTTGAGAAAAACAATATGTTGAGAAAATACTGTGAAGCCTACACTGAAAGGTAAAATATTTTTCTTGAATATGGAAAATATCTGTTCATTCTTCTTCTTTTGGTATCTGTGAGGCTTTTATCTGTGAATTTATATAATTTGGGTAGAACAGAGTGCAGCTCTGCCATCAAGGGCAGGCATGTGACCCAGGGCTAGCCACTTGGATTATCTCTGAGTTTGGTTTAGAGATGGCTCATGATCTAGTCAGGGACAATGCAACTCAGTTCTAAGAGGTTAGAGGAGCTGTTGGGGAAAGAAGCTCTGTAGCTGGTGTAGCCATCTTGGCTCTAAGAGTGAAGAGGCTGCATAAGAATGGGACTCATGCAAAGGGTGGTAGAGCATAGAGGCAGAGAGAGCCAGTGCTCTAGAGGATAGAATGTACAGTTAGGTGAACTTATAAATCATCTCTTTTGCTTAATCTAGTTTAAATTGAAATTCATTTAAAATTGAAGCTGAACTGAACCATACATGGGTTTATTACTCAGATAAGTCAAGGAAATGCTGCATACACAGTGCATTAGCCTTTTAGCAAAGTATCTGACAGTGTTTCTCATGAAATCCTTGTGGATAACATGCAGAAATTTGGAGTGGATGCAAGTACAATCAGGTGACTTCATCAATAATTGAAGGGTCATGTCCAAGAATGCTAATTCCATGTCAACCTGAAGGGAATTTTATAGCTGTGTGCCTCAGGGTTCTTTCCTGGGCCTGTCCTTTTTGACATATTTATCAAAGGTTTGGATGAGCACACTGATGGCATTCCTATCAAATGCTACAGATGACAAGATGATTGGAGGACTAGATAGTATGTTGAATAACAGAGACTAGTTTCTAAAACTCTTCATAAGCTAGAGTATAAAAATGGAATTTTAAGAAGAACAAGGGTAAAATCTTTGAATTAGGTCCAAAAACTAATTATACAAATAACTGGGTAACACTGGAAATTTAGTCAAGTATAATTTTAAAATGGACAGCAACATGATACGGCTGCCAAAATAAATAAATAAATAGAGTTAGATTGGACTGCACAAATAGGATACAGTAGTGATGGAGGCAGATGTCATATTGTACATATCATGAGGTTAGGTTTGCAGGGTAGAAAGACATAGAGCCAAAGAAAGTGAGGTTTTCAAATATTTCTACCTGAATATGTAATGATCTTCCCTCAATGTGCCAATGGGAATATTCACAGCGCTCTCTCTGCTCCCACCTGCTATTTGTATATTCTATGTCCCCCTTTCCAGAGAGGGTTTTCTCTGAGAAAAAAGTTACATTATGCTACATAATAAAGGATAGTGTGAGAAAGAAGGAGGGGGTAGAGGAATACACAGAAAAGCCAGTGAGCACATGTGAAGAAAGAGCTGGGTGTGTTTAAAGACAGAAGGGTCTGGTGCGGTGGCACATGCCTGTAGTATCAGCTGCTCAGGCTGAGGTAGGATGATTGCTTGAGCCCAAGAGTTCTGAGCTTTTGTGTGCTATGCCAATTGGGTGTCTGCACTCAGTATGGCATCAATATGGTGACCTCTTGTGGGTGGAGGACCACCAGGTTGCCTAAAGAGGAGTAAACCAGCCCAGGTCAGAAATGGAGCAGGCCAAAGCTCCAGTGCTGATTAATAGGAGGATGGTGCTTGTAAATAGCCACTGCATCCCAATCTGAGCACATAGCAAAACCCAGTGTCTTTTTTTTTTTTTTTTTTTAAAAAAAGGGGCAGAGAGGCTCTAGAGTACGTTTTAGAATAGGAAAGAATGGGTGAGAAAAGAAAGGGAGGAAATTTAATTTGGATTATAGTAATCACTCAAGTGTTAACCCAAAATGCATTTTTAACATAATTACCTGGCTTTATTACAAGGAATCCATGGATTTGTGTTATCAAAGACTTTTCATATACCTGCATTTCATTTCCTGCCACGTTCTAATCCCACTCATTTTCCCACCATAGGCTGATGAAAGTCTTATGGGAAAAACTACTACATTCCTAATCAAGAGGACATGTGGTTTCATACCATGATATGATTGGGTCTAGAATTAAACAAAGCTAATTTCTTCAAATGCTACTGGGTGAACATGGTACGGGAGGTTTGGTCAATGTAATCACATTGAAATAAATAAAATTTGGAAGAGAAATATTGCCATCGTTTGTAGTTTACATAATAATTTACTTAAAAAAACAAGCAAATCAACAAACTGTTAAAAGTAATATGAGAGTTCAAGTCAGCAAGATAGAGAAATAAAACATCATTAACCAAAGAGAAATAACATTTTTTACACTAGCATTAACCAGTTAGAAAATACAATAGAAAATAAAGCACTATTTACAATAACACAAAGCTATGAACTACCTAGGAAATAACCTAACGAAAATCTTTACAGGGGAAGTTTTAAGATTCAACTGAAAGAAGATAGATTTGAATGAATGGAAAGTTACACCATATAAATGGATGTGATTGTTTTACAATGTAAAGATGTAGACTTCTGCAAATTGACCTACAAATTCAATGCACTTCAATAAAAATTCCAGCAGAATATTTGCAGAGAACTGGATAAACTGACTCTAATTAATATGGAGCAGTAAATTAATTAATTAATATAGAACAACTAAGACAATTTTGAAAAAGAAGGGCAAATAAGAGAACTGCCCTAGCAGACACTAAGAAACACTACAGATATTATGACAAATTATACTAGTTGAAACAATATACTACTGGTGAAAGAACAAATGACAAATATAAAATAATAGAGTTACAAAACACAGTTTCATAGAGTTATACAGAGTTTCAGGGCAACCTTTGAAGTCTCAGGGCAGAAAAGTATGTCTTTAAGTAGAACACCCTAGGAATAATCCATAAAGAGATAAGGATTGAGTTCGACTACATCAAAATAATTCGTTTCCTATTGAACAAGGAATGTTACACACAACATTAATAAATGACTCATAGACTGGGAGATCTTCACATAAATAACAGACAGAACATTAGTTTCTAGAATATCTAAGGAACTCTGAAAAATCTTCAGGGAAAGGACAGAAACCCAGTAGAAAAACAAACAGGCAAAAGGTATGAATAGGCAATTCATGAAATTCCAATGGTGAAAAACTGATGAGATGCTCAGTCTCACTAATAATCAGAGAAATACCAATTAAGACTATCAGGATATATCACTTGATACTATTCACATTGGCAAAATTCAAGTGTTAAAGGTATCATCAGCTGGCAAGAATATAGAGCTATAGGAGCCCTCATGCAAACCAGGGGGGAACATAATCTGGTACATAATCCATTTTGGATTGCGATGTTGCAGATTTTTTTTTTTTTTTTTGAGGCAGAGTTTCGCTCTTGTTGCCCAGGCTGGAGTGCAATAGTGCGATCTCGGCTCACTGCAACCTCTGCCTCCCAGGTTCAAGTGATTCTCCTGCCTCAGCCTCCCAAGTAGCTGGAACTACAGGTGTGTGCCACCACACCCGGCTACGTTTTTTGTATTTTTAGTAGAGACAGGGTTTTACCACGTTGGCCAGGATGGTCTCGAACTCCTGACCTCATGTGATCCTCCCACCTCGGCCTCCCAGAATGCTGAGATTACAGGCGTGAGCCACTGTGCCCAGCCAATTTTGCAGAATTTAATGGTACTATGTATTTGTGTATCCAATGATTCAGAGACTCTACTCCTGGCACAACTATGTACAGGGAGACACACAAGAAGGTGCGTTGCAGCATTGTTTTTGGTACGGTGAGTTGGAGGTGGTATGCGTATCTTTCACTAGGGAAATAGGGAAGTATAATAGGGTACTTGCCTAGGATAGAATAATATGCAGTAGTCAAAATAAATTAATTAGATTGCTATATAGTAACATGGTTAGATCTCAAAAACATACTGCTGAGTGAAATAAATGAAACTTATAGCACACAATAATTGTGTAAATTCCTCCCCCCATTCGCATATACCAGAGAATATTTTTACAAATACTGATAGATACATATTAACAAATGCACAGAAGGTAACTTGGAAGAACTGACAATGCAAACATAAGAATGAAGACTTGTGAGAAAATGGGGAATAGGATCAGAGATGTGGATGAAAGAGGAAAGTAAATTAACAGGAGTGGCTATGCATGGGCTAATGAAGTGCTATGAACCAAAGAGCATGGTTCACTCACTGCTGTACAGGTAAGGACTAAAAAAAAATAAAAAATGAAGAGGGTCAGGTAAGGTTAAAAAAAGTGACTTCTTGAAGAATATCAAACCAGGATCTCTTTTTCCCTAAAAAATTTAAATGAGGCTTTATTATCTAGATTTCAGGCAAAAGCTATTTTTAAATGATCCATAAGAGGAAGTACCATTTTGCTCTGAGGTCCTAAGGTTTGAACTGTCTATACATCAGAAGAAATCAACATAATTTATAAAATATGCATCCTTTCTGTCCTTTCATATTTTTATCTATCCGGTTATAACCTAATGCCTAACCATGTACATGGTGTCATGGTATATAAACCATTTTCATGTGAACTGTAACATTTGATCTTCACAAAAAATTATAAAGTAGATTACTCAGGTATTAGTTTTCCTTTACAAATGAGGGGATAACAGTTTATAAATGCTCAATGATTTACCAAACTCTTATTGGCAGAAAGGACCAGAGCCAGGAACTGAATCTGATCATTCCACACAAAATTTCACAATATTGTTACTAAATTCACTCTACATAGGTGAGTGTGTCTAATACACTATTTTCCTTAATAGTTAGAGCATCTCTGGAAGGAAGGGACCATTACAAAATGAAGAAACTCTAGCTCAGAAAGTTTTACTCGAAATCAGGTAAATCGTACCTGTAACCCTAAGAATTTGGGAGACTGAAGTGGGAGGATCCCTTTAGGCCAGGAGTTTGAGACCAGCCTGGGCAACATAGTGAGACCCTGTCTCTACAGAAAAATCATGAAACTTAGCCAGGCATGGTGGCACACAAGTGTAGTCGTCCCTCAGGAGGCTGAGGCTGGAGGATTGCTTGAGTCCAGGAGTTCGAGGTTACAATGAACTATGATTGCACCACTGCACTCCAGCCTGGGCAACAGAGAGACTCTGTCTGTAACGAAGATAAAATAAATAGACAATAAATTAAAATTTTTAAAAAATGGGCAAATAACAAGTGCACCCTGCTTCTGTGCCTTAATCAGCAAAAGGCCAATACTGAAACAATGTCTATCCAATGCTTTCTAAGAAGTGGAATTCTTTTTTTTTTTTTTTTGAGATGGAGTCAAATTCTGTCACCCAGGCTGGAGTGCAATGGTGTGATCTTGGCTCACTGCAACCTCCGCCTCCCAGGTTCAAGCAATTCTCCTGCCTCAGTCTCCTGAGTACCTGGGGTTACAGGCACATGCTGCCACACCTGGCTAATTTTTGTACTTTTATTAGAGATGGAGTTTCACCGGGGTGACCAGCCTGGTCTCGAACTCCTGGCCTCAGGTGATCTGCCCACCTCAGCCTTCCAAAATGCTGAGATTGCAGGCATGAGCCTGTAGAATTCTTAAAAATACTAAGCCAATGCTGGAAAATTCAGTAGCGGCTCTGCTCTGAGGGCTGTATTGTCCCATTGAGCTCTGCAGAGGATCCTGCAGTCTCCAAACTCGGCTTTGATTTGCAGAGAAATGCTGCCGGCAGTGGAGCCAGACTCAACAGCATGCCACCTCCGTGTCCATGTATTAAAAGCTAGAAATCAGGGTAATGGTTCCTCTGTATTATGATTGACCAAATCTGATAGACAGGCATGATGTAAGGAGAATATGTCCTAGTTCCTCCGTACAGACAACATCCCTCCCAGAGTAAACAAAATCCTCTGACTAGTTCTTAACTTTTCAAACTCTCTTGGAACATCTGTAATCAAACTCATGAACTGTGGTTCTCAACCCTGGCTGGACTTATGAAGCACCTGAGGAACTTAGACAATGATGTCTGAGCCAATTAAGTCAGAATCTCTGAGAGTAGAACTCACATACCAGAATTTTGTTTAAAAACTTCCTAGATGTTGATGAAAATGTTCTGGAATTATATAGTGGTGATGGTTGTATAATTTTGTGAATAAAAAATAGGCCGGGCGCGGTGGCTCAAGTCTGTAATCTCAGCACTTTGGGAGGCCGAGACGGGCAGATCACGAGGTCAGGAGATCGAGACCATCCTGGCTAACACGGTGAAACCCCGTCTCTACTAAAAAATACAAAAAATTAGCCGGGCGAGGTGGCGGGCGCCTGTAGTCCCAGCTACTTGGGAGGCTGAGGCAGGAGAATGGCGTGAACCCGGGAGGCGGAGCTTGCAGTGAGCTGAGATCCGGCCACTGCACTCCAGCCTGGGCGACAGAGTGAGACTCCGTCTCAATAAATAAATAAATAAATAAATAAATAAAAAAGGACCACTGACTTTAAAAAAGTATACATGCTAACAGGGTAAGTGTTATGGTATGTCAATTATATCTCAACTAAAAACAAACAAACAAACAAACAAAACACTTCTCTGGGTAACTCTAATGTAAAGCTTGGGCTAAGAACCACTACAACACTAGGCAGTATCCCAGTCAGGGCTGTACATTAGAAACTATAAAGGAACTTTTAAAAATATTGAAGTTTAGTCATGACCACCATAGATTCTAATGGTATTGGTCTGGGTTATGATTTGGACATCAGGAGTTTTAAAATCTCCCAGGCAATTGGAATGTGCAGCCAAGGTAGAGACCATTGGTCCAGAATGTTGGTCCTCAATGGGGGCCCCCAGATAAGCAGCATCAGCATTACCTAGGAATTGTCAGACATGCATGTTCTCAGCCCTACCTCAGATCTACTGAATCATCAGTAGGATCCAGCAATCCATCGTAACAAGCCCTCCAGGTGGGTCTGATGCATATCACAGTTTGAGAACCACCACTCTAGCACATAAGAAAATTACCTTCTAGCCCAGTGGTTATTCTTAAATTTCCCTAATCCTTAAGAATGTGTGCAGGGTCTCTTCCACACCTGGAAAGAATTTCATATTTAGCACCATGCTAGACAATAGAGACTGAGGAGTCAGCTGGAGATCCACCCAAGTGGAACAAATTTTGAGAGAAAAATAGGTAAGATGCTGGGTTATATATGTTTCTTCTATATACAAGACTGTTGATTTTAGCTCTCACTCAAAATCCTTGAAATTATAATTACAAAATACTACCTATGGGGTCTGTTATTTCTTTACTTCCTGCATTTTCAAACTCCAAATGCATTTTGTAATCTCAAATCCTTCCTTATCCTTATCCTGTTGAGCCAGTGATTTTGTTTCTGTCTTGGTTTTTGATCAATAAATGATTATTCTTTTCCCTTTCTGCAGCCGTTTGAGAATGTTATTGGAATATCTATGACATTTTAGAGAATATATTTTTTAGAATTTTATCTTCTAAATGTTTGTAGTGTAAAGACTAAATTTAAATCTATTCTGAAGATTTTGAGATGATTTTTTGTATGCCAACTTACAGTTATGAAGTAGTTACTGCATCATTAGTTATGGACTCTTAACGAAATGGGTTTTCCTAGATTTTCAGCATCTATGGCGATATCCCTTAACAATATTGATCTAAAATAAGGCTGTGAAGGAATGGCTGGATTATCTGTCCTATGCTAAGGCACTGTGATATAACTAGATTTCTAGTAATTATTCCCCCCAGCACTAATTACTCTGAAGCTACCCCTACAAATAGATGACTCAAACCAATGTTAAGTTTAATTTGTTTGAGAGCATTATATACTACACACACATATATGTCTTCAGGTTCATTAACACAGATGACACAGCAATATTTCTGGGCCTGAATTTTGACTATCTTTTTATTGGGATAGAGATACAAGCTGCAAAACCAGGATTTACTTTTTTGAAATAGTGAGTTAAATTTGGCTTCCGAGGTCTATCAGCATCAGAATACAGCTTTATATACCTCTATCTCCTATTCTCTTGCAACTAAGAGGACTTAAACTCATTCTGCCAGAGGTATGCCTCATCCCTTGAACACTACCCATTCCCAGTAGGGCCCTGCTGTGGTACCCTATCACTATGGTGACATTCAGGCATCCCTCAAGAGGCCTGGGCAGGTGAGTCAAAGCAGGGAGCACACTATCCCTACAGAGTCAGAAGAGAGAGTGAGGCATAGAAAAATAGTTGGCAGTCATGGAAGATAGGTAAAAGAAAGTTATTAGGGCCATTTGTGGGAATTCTTTGGAGAGTAGATAATTAAGTAAATCAGAGAAGAATGGGGTTGGAAATAATTGGAGGTAAGGTTGACAAATTCGGTATGAAGGAAGTGCTCTGTCTCTAGTGGAGACATGAAGTCTTGAAAGATTGGATGGTCATTTGTAGAAATATGCTGGGAGTTACTTCTTTAACTTATATGTGAAAAATATCTCAGTGAGTTGTTAGACTCTTTCGGCCTTGCAGACCCTGGGAAGTCCTTTTAAATATGCCCCCTCACTGGTTCCCAGGACTTCCCAAGTCTTGAGAATCAATTTCTATACATTCTTCATGGAGTTTGTTGTTCAAATATTATTGGTAACATTTAAAAAAATACAATCATGCAAAGTGACTGATCCATTATCTTTCACTCATAACATAGCAATAATCTCCCAAAGTAGATAATTATATCATTATTTGCAACATGATCTCTGAATAGAGCAGGTGCAGTTAGAAGGAGGCACAGACTAGTGTAACAGCAAAAGATCTGCTCAGGGATCAACATTAAAAAGAAAAAAATGCTTACTTCATAAATATTACCACCTGCAGGTAATCAGAAAAATATAGCCAATTACATCCATTATGCTCTATTTCTCTTCCGGTACTCACATTATTTCTTCTGCAATGAAAAAAAAATCACATTGAAAAATTTGTTTGGTTTATATAATCAATCTAAACACAATATATTATGTATTAGCATTAATGTGAAATTACATATACTTTTATTTTCATGCTAGCCTAAATAAAAGAGATTAATGAAATAACTATTAGGACATATTCTTTTCAAAGCCTCAATAGAAATACCCAAAAGCTATATTTTAACACAGGTAATAAAATATTTTTCTCTTCAGAAATCTAAAAATCAGAGAGGATTATATAAAACTATGAAATTGAAATCTTCTGTTACAATGGAAATGGTGTGTATTAACTCTCAACTACCATGAGAGAAAGAGAGTTTTTCTGTATTTCTGCCATGAAAAAAACTTTGACCAAAGTTCAAAAAATGAGACCTAAGTGGTGTTAATGATTCTAAAAGCAACTGAATAAAACCATTTTTCTCTAGTTTTCATAGTTTAATGTCTAAGGAAGTTCTAAATGTGACTGTGAAAATTGGCTTATATTTTCTGACCCTGCTTAAAATAAATAAACATTATTTTTAGAGTAGTTTCAGGTTCACAGAAAAATGGATGCAAATTATAGCGAGTTCCCATATAGCCCCTCTCCTTACACACACACAACCTCCCCTACTATGAAACCTGCATCAGAGTGATACATTTGTTACAACTAATGAACATACATTGACACATCACTATCACCCCAAATCCATAGTTTACATTTGGGTTAACTCTTGGTGTTGTACATTCTATGGGTTTTGACAAATGTATGATGACATATGCCCATCATTATAGTATCATAAAGAATAGCTTCATGGCCTTAAAAATTCTCTGTTCTTTACCTTTTCATTTCTCCCTCCTCTCTGACCTGTGGCAAGCTGATCTTTTTATTGTCTCCATAGTTTTTGCCTGTCTGAGAATGGTATATAGTTGGAATTATACTATGCAGTTTTTTTTTCAGAGTAGTTTCTTCAGTGTAGTATGTGTTTTAGTTTCCTCCATGTCTTTTCATGACCTGATAGTTCTTTCCATTTTGGCACTGAAATAATGTCCCATTGTCTGGATGTACCACAGTTTATTTATTCATTCACCTTCTAAAGGACATTTTGGTTGCTTCCAAATTTTGGCAATTATGAATAAATCTGCTATAAACATTCATGTGCAGGTTTTTGTGTGTACATAAAATCTTCGGTTCATTTGGGTAAATACCAAGGAGCACAACTGCTGGATCATATGGTAATAGAAGGTTCGCTTTTATAAGAAACCACCAATCTGTCTTCCAAAGTAGCTGTATCATTTGCATTCCCATCAGCAATGAATGGATTTCTTGTTATTCTACATCCTCACCTGCATTTGCTGTTGTCGATGTTTTGGATTTTAACAATTTTAATAAGTGTGCAATGGTATCGCATTTTTGTTATGATTTGCAATTCTCTAATGACATATGATGTTAAACATATTTTCACATGCTTACTTGTCATATGTATATCTTCTTTGGTGAAACATCTGTTTAGGTCATTTTTACGCACTTTTAACTTGTTCATTTGAGAGTAATGGCAAAAGTCGCAATTATTTTTGAACCAACCTAATAATTAAGTTGTTCATTTTCCTCTTGTTGAGTTTTAACACTTCCTTATATATTTTAGATAACAGTTATTTATCCAATGCATGATTTGCATATATTTTCTCCCAGTCTATAGTTTGTCATCCTCACGATCTTGACATTGCTTTTCACAGAGCCAAAGGTTTAATTTTAATGAAGCCCAACTTATCAATAATTTATTTCATGGATCATGCCTTCAATGCTGTATCTAAAATGTCATCACCACACCCCAGGTCATCTAGGTTTCTTTTATGTTATCTTCTAGGAGTTTTACAGTTTTGCATTTTACATTTAGGTCTATGATAAATTTTGAGTTAATTTTTGTGAAAGGTGTAAGATCTGTAACTAGATTCATTTTTTTGCATGTGGATATCTAGTTGTTCCAGTACCATTTGTTGAAATAACTACCCATTTATGTGAGTCTATTTCTGGACTCTCTAATCTGTTTCACTGATCTATTTGTCTGTTCTTGCATCAATTTCACACTGTCTTAATTACTGTAGCTTTATAGCAAGTCTTGAACTGGAATAGTATCAAACCTCCAACTTTGTTTTCCTTCAATATTGTGTTGGCTATCCTGGGTCTTTTGCATCTCCATATAAACTTTAGAACAAGTTTATCAATATCCACAAAGTAACTTGCTGGAATTTGGGTTAAGATTGCATTGAATCTACTGATCAAGTTGGGAAGAATTGACATCTTTACAATACTGAGTCATCCAATCTGTGAACATGGGATATCTCTCCATTTATTTAGTTCTTCTTTGATATATTTTATCAGAATTTTTTAGTTTTATTCATATAGATTTTTTTTTTTTTTTTTTTATGGAGCCTCATTCTGTCACCAGGCTGGAGGGGGGACTGTGGCCGGATGTTTTTTCTTAATTGTCATACATCGTTGCTGAGACTTGCTAGGACTTTAATGGAACTGCATTGAATATATTTGTCAAATGTAATTGGGGATAATAGACATCTTTACAATACTGAGGCTATTTTTAGTAGAGACAGGGTTTCACCACGTTGGCCAGGCTGGTCTTGAACTCCTGACCTCAAGTAATCTGCCCACCTTAGCCTTCCAAAGTGCTGGGATTACCGGTGTCAGCCACCGCGCCTGGCCAGTTTTATTCATATAGATCTTATACAAATTTCGTTAGATTTATATCTAAGTATTTTATTTTTGGGAGGTGCTAATTTAAGTAGCAATGTGTTTTTAATTTCAAATTCCACTTGTTTATTGTTGGTATACAGCAAGGTGATTGACTTTTGCATGCTGACCTTGTAACCTCATTATAATCACTTATTAGTTCAGTTTTTGTAGATTCTTTCAGATTTACAAATGTGATTATGTCATCTGTGAACAAAGACAGTTTTGTTTCTTCCTTCTCAATCTGTATACCTTCGGTTTCCTTTTCTTCTCTCATTGTATTAGCTAAGACATCCAGTACAATGATGAAAAGGAGTGGTGAGAGAAGAAATTCTTGCCTTGTTCCTGATTTTAATGAAAAAAGGTCTAGTTTCTCCCCGTCAAGTGTATTCATTGTGGGTTTTTTTGTATATGATCTTATCAGTTTGAGGGAGTTCTCTATACTTGGTTTGCTGGAAGTTTTCATTATGCCTGAATGGTGGATTTCCTCAAATGCTTTTCTGTGTCTATTGATATGGTCATATACATTTTCTTTTTTAGTCTGTTTATATGATAAATTACATTAATTGATTTTTGGATATTAGCCAACTTTGCATAATTGACAAAAGCCCCACTTGGTCATGTGTATAATTCCTTTTATACGTTGTTGGATTCAGGCTGCTGATAAGTTGTTGAAGATTTCCGCATCTATGTTTATGAGAGATATTGGTCTGTAGTTTTCTTTTCTTGTAGTATGTTTGGTTTCTGTATTAGAGTCATGCTGGACTCATAGAATGAGCTAAGAAATATTCCTTCTGCTTCTATACTCTGACAGTACAGAAAGTATAACTGAAGGAAATAGATCAGACGAGCCTAAACACAAGACTTTCTAGCTGCAGAGCTGGTGCACGGGACCCCAGGAAGGCAGCCAAGGCCATTCGTGCCCACTAGGGACAGTCCAGAGACCTTGAGCCAGGGACTTGCGATCCGCTAACCTCTTCTCCTCCATTGCGTTGACAGTTGCCTTGCACTGTAGTTACCATAAAATAACTCTCATTGGCATCCAAGCTTTATAAAAACACCTTCATTTTGCTCAAAAAGGCAGTCAATAGATACAGAGAAGCCAAACTGAACAGCCTTAACAAAATAAAATTAAAACCAGCAGCGAGCTGGGCGCGGTGGCTCATGCCTGTGATTCCAGCACTTTGGGAGGCCGAGGCGGGCTCATCACAAGGTCAGGAGATCAAGACTATCCTGGCTAACACTGTGAAACCCCGTCTCTATTAAAAATATAAAAAATTAGCTGGACGTGGTGGCCGGCACCTGTAGTCCCAGCTACTCGGGAGGCTGAGGCAGGAGAATGGCGTGAACCCGGGAGGTGGAGCTTGCAGTGAGCCGAGATGGCGCCACTGCACTCCAGTCTGGATGACAGAGCAAGACTCTGTCTCACAAAAAAAAAAAAAAAGAAAACCAAAAAAAACCAGCAGCGAATCCTCTTGCTGAAGACTTTGACTAGAGGCTGTAAGGGGCCCCCACGCACTGTCCTCGCCTTGAACACACCAGCTTGGGGGATTTTTAATGGCCTTTTCAAGATCATTGTAGCGACTCCTCTTTGGGGCTTTGTTGAAGTGGTCAAGCCCTAGCCAAGGCCAAGGATGAGACATGTTACTCGGCGGTGGCTCAAAGTCTTTCAAATTTACTTCATATTTGTCTTCATTTATGTACGGCCCATCATTACAATTGCAAACTTAAACTTCTCGTACTCCTTCTCTTGGATGTCCAGCAGGCTCTGGATTCACTTTGTCACTTCTCAAAAATGCTCACCCTGGTGTATTCTCAGAAAAAAACGGGATTCCGAACGTTCTGAAGACCTCTTTGTGGAAATGTGCCACTGTGACAAGCATCTCATTGTCTTTGTCTGTGTCCATCTGGTCCAAAG
This sequence comes from Colobus angolensis palliatus, assembly GCF_000951035.1. Classification (NCBI taxonomy): domain Eukaryota; kingdom Metazoa; phylum Chordata; class Mammalia; order Primates; family Cercopithecidae; genus Colobus; species Colobus angolensis. Next base: position 2,429,084 of record NW_012116243.1, on the reverse strand, counting down.
GGATTTCCTCTATTCACAACGTCCGGCTTGTTGCCAGAGATAAACATTCTAATAGTTCATCTTCTTGATGGACACAAATGACTTTGTAGCTTACAATTTGTAGAAGCCTAAGTTTCCCTGCTGCTTTCTCCCCAAGCTCCACGGACTTTTTACATTCTTCTGACAGGTCCCAGACACACCCATGCTTGTCTGGATATAGTGTTATTTCTTCTTCCCTAAATTGGCTGTTTAACTATGTACATTTAAAACTTCACCTGTTCTCACAGTCCTGATTTTCATCTTAAGATGCTGATAGTAAAGTTTCTTAGGTTGTCTAGGCTTGAAGAATTGTAGAAGCTCTCTTAAAGTACCTTCATAATTATGTCTAAGAAGATTATCCGGGCCATCCCTATAACCTTGAGACTTGAAAAACTGGAGCAACATTGGATCTGTGTTGGGCCTCTGTGCAACGGTCTTTGCAATGTGAAGATAATTCATTTTATTTGATAATGTAACCACAAATCCAGGATCATTAGGGATTGTTTTATCACAGAAAATAACATCAGCACAGAGATCTCGGAAATACTCCTTTTCGGTGGGTAATTCACTGTTACCATTTTCAGGGTCATCCTTCTGAAATACTATGATGTCACCATCCATTCATTCATCAAGGGTTTTATCAAGAGACACGTCTTAGTCCTGAATTCTCTGTTAAATTCGGTTTAACTTTCTCATAGAGGATAAGGCTAGTATCTTGAATAAATCCTGCTCTGTTACACATAACTGGGAGCAAAGCATGTATTTTACAGGATTATTGGTGTGTAGATATGCCCACAGTAATTCAAGCTCCACGTTTTGGGATCATATATCTTCAAAAATAACATTACATCACGATCTTTATCACACTTGGGTAAGGTCGCTCCACTAGCAGCAAGCTCAGGATCGACTGTTTCTAGGAATATTGTCCAAGAGTTTTCATTATTACTGACCTCAATCATTGCTTTATTGCCATCACAAAACTTGTCCTCTGCAGCTATCTGTGCTTGCCTATAGAGATGGGCTTTCTGCCATTCCTTCCATTTCTGAGCCTCAATCCTTTTCTCTTCTTGTAATTGTTCCACCAACTGCTGAGGAATGTCATGGTCGGTGACTGCCTGTAAAACTTCACTCAGTTTTGATTCCCTGATACAGACTAACACGTAAGCATTAGTGCAGTGTCGGACAGACAGGTCGTCATTGTGACTCCCATAACTATGCTCAATTGCTTCCTTTTTAGTACACCTTGACACCACATCGTCATCAAATTTACACCATTTTCCATCCCCTTTGGGTTTAGATAAAGCACATAATGTCTACCATGATTATCTCCACTATGAACCAGGACATCATGAAGAATATAATTTGCAGGGTCCTTAGGATCTGTTTTTTACAAAAATTCATCAAATGGTAATTGCTCTGGGAATTCAAACCTATCATTGATCTTGATATTTTGGTCCGTCTGAGGGTCATACATAAATCTCATCAATTGTAGACGTAACACTGGTGGTGATGTTAGAAATTTCACATCTTTCTCTGCTTCCTGTAAACCATGTTCCCCAGCGTCCTATTTATTGTCCCTATTGAGCAGTTCTACTGCCACATAATCCACAAATGATTCAAATAAATTTTTCTTTCCTTTGATATTTAGCTGGGTATCATAATAATCTTCTCTTCTATCAGACCGGCAGTCTACTTCTTTACACTGGATATAGGACACCATTTTGTGTTGGAATCATCCGGGTATGGTGTCCTCTACACAGGTGCCTTTCACGTTATTTTCCACATTATCAAGCAACACTTCACAAAGCTGCTGAACATCGTGTTGCACGACGCTGTCTAAAATTTCCCGCCCAAATGACTTTCTTAGCTTTTTTGTTCCTACGGGTTTATCACTGCGCTGTAATTCATAGAACATTCTTCGTAATGCTAAAGGGACGCTTTTAGACGAATCATCCCCCTCAGTTGGCATCAGGTACACAGGCTTTCGTAGCTGATTTGTGAAAAATAACGTCTGTAGCAGGCTGTTCATGTAACAAGTTGCTCCCTGATTCTTTAAGCTGACATAGCCTGTGTGCTTCTTTGAATCCCACGCAACTTCATGGGGAGCATCCACCTGTACAAAGACTTCAGTGGTAACTTTGTCATCATCTGTAAATTCTTTCTCAGGATCAGTCACTTCACTCCAGGCCATAAAATTGGAAAATCCCCAATCGTTTTATTTACGGAAGAACAAATGACTAATACGACGACTGAACGATTTTTCATCATCTCCGTAATTTATTATCTTCAGTACTGCTTCTGTATGACAAGTCTATGACGTGGAGTCAGATTCAGCGTTGCTCTGGAGAAAGAATGCTACACTTTTTTGGTGTGGTCTCTCTGGATAAAAGTGTGGCACACCATAATCTTCCATGGCAGATTTCGCACAAAACACGGAGGACTAAGGACCTACTCACTCAGTCTGCTGAAGCGCTCCACAGTGAACCGAAAGGTCTCCTTGGAGCGCTCACTGGTTTCATCCTCCTTGTCCTCCTCAGCGTTGCTGTGTCCATCACTCAGGGTCGCGTTCCCATTGATCACAGGGTTCTGGGTAATTCTTGATGGGTCGTCTGTATCTCCAGCTTCCATCTCCATGTCCTCGGGCTCGCTCAGCTGCTGCTTGCCCGCTTTCTGCTGCTGCTGCTGCTGGTTCATGTTGGCCGCGGCCAGGGCGGGGCGGCCTCCTCATGCTCCTCCCGCGCCTCATCGGCGGCAATTTTATTGATCTTTTCAAAGAACCAGCTTTTGGTTTTGTTGATTTTCTCTGTTGATTTTCTGTTTCAATTTCATTGATTTTTGACTCTAATTCTTACTAGTTCTTCTCTTCTGCTTGCTTTGGATTTTATTTGATCTTCTTTTGCTAGTTTTCCAAGGTAGAAACTTAGATTATTCATTTTGAATCTTTCATCTTTTCTAATATCTACCTTTAATGCTATAAATTTCCCTCTACACACTGCTTCCACTACATTCCACAAATTTTGATAAGTTGTGCTTTTGTTTCCATTTAGCTTAATATATTTTAAATTTTCTCTTGAGATTTCTTCTTGATCCATATGTTATGTAGAAGTATGTGATTTAATCTTCATGTATTTTCAGATTTTTCAGTTATCTTTCGGTTATTAATTTCTAACTAAATTTCCTTATGATCTGAGAGCAGACATTGTATGATTTCCATTTTTTTTTTTTAAGTTGTGTTTATGTCACAGAACGTGGTCTATCTTGGTGAATGTTCCATGTGCTCTTGGGATAAATGTGTATTCTGCTGTTGAAGTGGTTGATAGACGTCAATTATATCCAGTTGATTGGTGGCGGTGTTGAGTTCAACTGCATGTCCTCAGTGATTTTTTTTGCCTGCTGAATCTGTTTATTTCTGGTAAGGGGGTGCTGAAGTCTCCAATTATAATAGTGAATTCATCTATTTCTCTTCCACAGTTCTACCAGTTTTTGCCTCACATAGCTTGATACTCTTTTTAGGTCCATATACATTAAGGATTGTTATGTCATCTTGAAATCTGTACCTGTTTATCTTTTTTAATGCCTCTCTTTATTCTTGATAACATTGTTTATTGTGAAGTCTGCTCTGTCTGAAATTAATATAATTACTGCTGGTTTCTTTTGATCATTGTTAGCCTGATATATTCTCTTCCATCATTTATTTTTAATCTATATTTATTTTTATATTTAAAGTGGGTTTCTTATGAACAACACATAGTTGGGTCATTTTTTTTATTCCATTCTGACAATCTCTTTAATTGTGTATTTGGGCCATTGATATTAGAAATGATTATTTATATATTAAATTAATATCTATCATATTTGATATACTATCTATTTGTTGTCCTCATTTGTTTCTTTTTTAAATTTAATTTAACTTAATTTTAAGTTCACAGGATGTGCAGATTTGTTACATAGATAAATGTGTGCCACAATGGTTTGCCACACCCACCAACCCAACACTTAGGTGTTTAGCCCTGCATGCATTAGCTATTTATCTTGATAGTCTCCCTCCCTCTGACACCCTGACAGACCCCAGCGTGTGTTGTTTCTCTCCCTGTGTCCATGTGTCAAGCTTTTTGATGTGCTGCTGGATTCAGTTTGCCAGTATTTTATTGAGGATTTTTGCATCAATGTTCATCAGGGATATTGGTCTGAGGTTTCTATTTTGTTGTATCTCTGCCAGGTGTTGGTATCAGGATGATGCCAGCCTCATAAAATGAGTTAGGGAGGAGTCCCTCCTTCTCAGTTGTTCAGAATAGGTTCAGAAGAAATGGTACTGGCTCCTCTTTGTACCTCTGGTAGAATTCAGTTGTAAATCCACCTGGTCCTGGGCTGTCTTTTAGTTGGCAGGCTATTTATTACTGCCTCAATTTCAGAACTTGTTATTCGTCTATTCAGATTCCCACACAATAATTCTTCCTGGTTCAGTCTTGGGAGGGTGTATGTGTGCAGGAATTTATCCATTTCTTCTAGATCTCCTAGTTTATTTGCATAGAGGTGTTTATAGCATTCTCTGATGGTTGTTTGCATTTCCGTAGAGTCAGTGGTGATACTCCGTTTATCATTTCTTATTGTGCCTATTTGATTCTTCTCTCTTTTCTTTATCATTCTAGCTAGCAGTCTATCTATTTTATTCATTTTTCAAAAAAATGGCTCCTGGATTTGTTGATTTTTTGAAGGGTTTTTCATGTCTCTATCTCCTTCAGTTCCACTCTGATCTTGGTTATTTGTTGTCTTCTGCTAGCTTTGGGGTTTGTTTGCTCTTAGATCTCTAGTTCTCTTAGTTGTGGTGCTAGGGTGTTGCTTTGAGATCTTTCTAGCTTTTTGGTATGGGCATTTAGTGCTATAAATGTCCCTCTTAACAATGCTTTAGTGCAGCTAAAACAGTGCATCCCAGAGATTCTGGTATGTTGTCTCTGTTCTCATTGGTTTCAAAGAACTTCTTGGTTTCTGCCTTAATTTCATTATTTACCCAGGAGTCATTCAGGGGAAGGTTGTTCAATTTCCATGTGGTTTTGAGTGAGCTTCTTAATCTCGAGTTCTAGTTTGATTGCACTGTGGTCTGAGAGACTGTTTGTTATGATTTCAGTTATTTTGCACTTGCTGAGGAGTATTTTATTTCCAATTATGTGATTGATTTTGGGCAAGTGCCATGTGTTGCTGAGAAGAAGGTATGTTCTGTTGTTTTTGAGTGACGAGTTCTGTAGATATCCATTAGGCCCACTTGATCCAGAGCTGAGTTCAAGTCCTGAATATCCTTGTTAATTTATTGTCTCAATGATCTGTCTAATATTGACAGTGGGGTGTTAAATTCTCCCACTATTATTGTGTGGTAGTCTAAGTCTCTTCGTAGGTCTCTAAGAACTTGTTTTATGAATCTGGGTGCTCCTGTATTGGGAGCGTATATATTTAGGATAGCTCGCTCTTCTTTGTTCAATTGAACCCTTTGCCATCATGTAATGCTCTTCTTTGCCTTTTTTGATCTTTGTTGGCTTATTAAAGTCTCCTTTGTCAGAAACTAAGATTGCAACCCCTGCTTTTTTCTGCTTTCCATTTACTTGGTAAATTTTCCTTCATTTCTTCATTTTGAGCCTATATGTGTCTTTGCATGTGAGAGGGGACTCTTGAATACAGCACACCAGTGGGTCTTAACTCTATTCAGCTTGCCATTCTGTGTCTTTTAATTGGGGCATTCAGTCCATTTATATTTGAGGTTAGTATTTTTATGTGTGAATTTGATCCTGTCATCATGTGCTAGCTGATTATTTTGCAGACTTGTTGATGTAGTTGCTTCATAGTGTCATTGGTCTTTGTACTTCAGTGTGTTTTTGTAGTGGCTGGTAACATTTTTTCCTTTACATATTTAGTGCTTCCTTCAGGAGTTTTGCAAGGCAGCTTGGTGGTGACAAATTCACTCAGCATTTGCTTGTCTGGAAAGGATTTTATTTTTTTTCTCCCTCACTTACAAAGCTTAGTTTGGCCAGATATGAAATTTTTCGTTGGAAATTCTTTTATTTAAGAATGTTGAATATTAGCCCCCAATCTCTTTGGGCATGTAGGGTTTCTGCTGAGAAGTCTGCTGTTAGTCTGATCAGCTTCCTTTTGTAGGTACCTGGCCTTTCTCTCTGGCTGCCTTAACATTTTTTTCCTTCATTTCAACCTTTAAAAAATCTGATGATTATGTGTCTTGGGGTTGATCTTCCCCTCAAGTATCTTACTGGGGTTCTCTCGATTTCCTGAATTGGAATGTTGGCCTGTCTTGCTAGGTTGGGGCATTTCTCCCGGATGATATCCTGAAGTATGTTTTCCAACTTGGTTGTGTTCTCTCCATCTCTTTCAGGTGCCCCAATCATTCATAGATTTGGTCTTGTTACACAATCCCATAGTTCTTGGAGGTTTTGTTCTTTCCTTTTTATTCTTTTTTTTTTTTTCCAATCTAATCTTGTCTGTTTGTCTTATTTCAGCAAGAGAGTCTTCAAGCTCTGAAATTCTTTCCTCCACTTGGTCTATTCAGTTATTGATACTTGTGGTTGCATTGTTAAGTTCTTGTGTTATATTTTTCAGCTTCATCAGATCATTTATGCTCCTCTCTGAACTGCTTATTCTGGTTAACAGCTCTGGTAATGTTTTATCATGGTTCTTAGCTTCTTTACATTGGGTTAGAACATGCTCCTTTAGCTCAGCAAAGTTTGTTTTTACTCACCTTCTGAAGCCTACTTCTATCAATTCATCCATCTCATCCTCTGTCCAGTTCTGTGCCCTTCCTGGAAAGGTACTGCAATCATTTGGAGGAGAAGAAGCATTCTGGCTTTTTAAGTTTTCAGTGTTTTATCATTGATTCTTTCTCATCTTTGTGAGTTTATCTAGCTTTGATCTTTGGAGTAGCTGACCTTTGGATGGGGTCTTGGTGGGGACTTTTCTGTTGATGCTGTTGTTGTTGTTGCTTTCTGTTTGTTTATTTTTCTTTTAACAGTCAGGCCCCTCTTCTGTAGGGCTGCTGCAGTTTGCTGGGGGTGCACTCCAGACCCTAGTCACCTGTGTCCCTCCTGTCACTAATGGAGGCTGCAGAACAACAAATATGGCTGCCTGCTCCTTCCTCTGAGAGCTCTGTCCCAGAAGGGCGCCAACCTGATATCAGTGGAATGCTCCTGTATGTGTCTGGTGACCCTTGTTGGGAGAGTGTCACTCAGTGAAGAGGCATGGGATCAGGGACCTGCTTAATGAAATACTCTGGCTGTGCCTTGGTGGAGGAGGTGCATTGCACTGTGGGGAATCTCACTCATCTGGAATGCCTGGATTCTTCAGAATCAGCAGGGGGAAAGACTAAGTCCACTGATCTGCAGGGACTGCAGCCACCCCTTTCCCCAGGGACTCTGTCCCAGGGAGATCAGAGTTCTGTCTGTAAACCCTGGCTGGAGTTGCTTAAATTCCGAAAGGGAGGCACTGCGTGGTGAGAAGGGATGGGTCTGGGTCTAGCCTAAAGAGGCTGTCTGGCCATGATCTGTCACAGCCACTGTGCTGCACTGTGGGGAATTCCTCCTGGGTCCAAAGTGCCCAGTCTCCCTGGCACTGGCAAGGGAAAACTAACAGACTGGAGCTGCAGTGATAGCTGCTGACCCTCCCCCCAGGTGCTCAGTCTTCTTAAGCAGCAGGCAGCTGCAGTGATGATTACTGCCCCTCCCCCTGGGAACTTGGTTATCTTAGGCAGCAGGCAGCTGCAGTGATGGCTGCCACCCCTCCCCCTGGGAGCATAGTCATCTTAGGCAGCAGACAGCTGCAGTGAAAGTGGCTGCCCCCCACCACCCGAACTCGGTCATCTTAGACAGTCTCCAGCTGAGTGGCTGCCAAGAATCTGCACAGCTCTGTGCTTGGGACCCAAGGCCCTGGCGGTGTGGCTCATGAAGGGGATCTCATGATCCTCAGGATGCACAGATCTGTGGAAAGAGTGTGATTTCCCCGGTGAGGTAGCAAAATCACTCACCACCTCCCCTAGCTAGGGGTGAGCCCTGTGCAGCTCCCTGGTAGGCTGTTACTCTACCCTACTTTTCCTTACTCTCCATGGGTCACACCAACTGCCTAATCAGTCCCAGTGAGAGAACCTGAATACCTCAGTTGCTGGTGCACAATTCACTTGCCATTTACCTTCTTCTCTGTGGGAGTCTCCCACAGCTATTTCTAGTTGGCCATCTTGGCCCTGCTCCAAGTTATTTTGCCTTTATTTTTTGTTTTTATTTTTGTCATCCACAATTTCCTTGCCTTTTGTGGTTTTAATTAAGCACTTTATACTATTTTGTTTTCTCTCTTTTCTTACCATATAAGTTATACATTTTTAAAACTTGTTTTAGTGGTTGCCCTAGAGTTTGCACTATACATTTACAACTAATTCAAGTTCATTAACAAATAACAATGTGCTACTTCATGGCTAGTACAAGTACCTTGTAGTAACAAAATAGTCTCTCCTATCCCTTGAATCACTGTGTCATTCATTTCATGTATGCACAAGCAAATGTATATATAACATATATATTTTATATAGGCATATGTAATTGATTACATTGTTTTTATTATTTTGAACAAACTTTTATCAGTTAGATCAGTTAAGAATAAGAAAAATAAGGTTTTTATTTTACCTTCACTTATTCTTTCTTTGACACTGTTCTTTTTTTAAATGTAGATCTAAGTTTCTGAACTATATCATTGTCCTTCTCTCTGAAGAACTTCTTTTAACATTTCTCACAAGGCAGGTCTACTGGCAACACATTCTTCCATTTTTGTTTGAGAAAATCTTTATTTCTCCTTCCCTCATGAAAAATTACTTCACAGAGTAGAGGATTCTAAGTTGGTGATTTTTTTCTCTCAATACTTTAAATATTTCACTCCATTCTCTTCTTGCTTGCATAGTTTTTGAGAAGTCAGACAGAATTTTGATCTTTCTCCTTTACAGGTAAAGTGTTTTCTACTTCTGCTTTCTTTCAAAATTAAATTTTTTTTTTTTTATTTCCCGAAATTTGAATATAATATAACTAGGTGTAGGAGTTTTTGGCATTTATTCTACTTGGTGTTCTCTGAGCTTCCTGGATCTGTGGCCTGGTGTCTGACATTAATGTGAGGGAAATCCTCAGTCATTATTGCTTCAAATATTGTTTCTCTTCCTTCCTCTTTTTCTTCTCCTTCTGGTATTCTCATTACATGTATGTTATGCTGTTTTAGCTGTCCCACTATTCTTGGAATTCTTTTTTTTTTTTTTTAAGACAGAGTCTCACTCTGTCACCCAGGCTGGAGTGCAGTGGCATGATCTAGGCTCACTGAAACCTCTGCCTCCTGGGTTCAAGTGATTCTCCTGCCTCAGCCTCCTGAGTAGCTGGGGTTACAGGTGTGCACCACCACACCTGGCTAATTTTTGTATTTTTAGTAGAGACGGGGTTTCACCATACTGGTCAGCCTGGTCTCGAATTCCTGACCTCGTGACCTGCCTGCCTTGACTTCCCAAAGTGGTGGTATTACAGATGTGAGCCACTGTGACCAGGCTATTCTTGGAATTCTGTACTGACTTTATTCAGTCTTTTTTCTCTTTGCTTTTCATTTTTAGAAGTTTCTATTGTTGTTTAGAGATCTTTTCTCAGTCATGTCCAGTCTACTAATGAGCCCCTCAGAGTTACTCATTTATTTTACAGTGTTTTTAATCTTTAGCATTTCTTTTTGTTATTTTCTTTTTTTGTGTAGCATTTCTCCTTGATTTTTAAAATCTCTCTGCATACATTATCTATCTGTTCTTGTGTGTTGTCTACTTAAATCCATTAAATCCCTTTTAATTAAAGCGTATTAATTATAGTTGTTCTTTAATTCCTGATCTGATAATTCCAACATTTCTGCCATATCAGACTCCAGTTCTGATGTTTGTTCATTATTTTCAAGCTATTGTTGCCTTTTTAGTATGTCTTATGATTTTTTATTGATAGGTAATCTTTAGTGATGTAGTAATGAGGTGTTGGGGGAGAGGAAGTGTTCTATAGTCCTATGATTATGTTTCAATCTTTTGGTGAGTCTGTGCCTTTGGACTGTGAACTTCTGAGTGCTTCTCAGTTTTTTACCCCTTAGGTGCGACAGGATGGCTAGAAGGGGCTAGAGCTCAATATTTCCCTTCTCCCACATAGAAGGCCAGAGGGAGCTGGAGCTGGGTATCTCCCTTCCCCCAGATCGGTTAGGCCCTGAGAATACCCCAGAAGGTTAGGCTCTAGTAAAATAATTTCTCCTGAGGGCAGGCTGTGTTAAGAAGAACAGAATGCTTCGGTATGTTTCGTATATGTTTTTTTCCCCTTCCCTCTGGAAGCACCAGGGGATTTTTCTTCCATATTTGCCGTGAGAACCTAATAGAGCTCCAGGTGGTAGGTAGGACTCACGAAAGTGTGGGGCTTCCCTGTGATCGGGTCCTCTGGAGTTTTTAACTCTGAGGCTTGTCTACGCCAAGCCTCCAGCATTTTATCGATTACACTTCAGGGTTTCCTACCCCAGCACTGCTTCCCACAGAGGCTCTGTCTCAGGTAAGTTGTGATTCTCTGTGTCTACCTTTCTGTCTCTCCAATTCTGGGGGTAGCAGTTTGCCGTGTGACCTCATTTCCTTGATTAATCTAAGAATTATTGATTTTTCAGCTTGTTCAGCTTTTTACTTCTTTGGACAGACTGGCAACTTCTAAGCATCTTACATAAGTGACCAGAAACTTCCAGTTTCTGACCTACTTTTATGGGGAAATCTAGAATTGTCTCTAGATAATGTTTAAGGGAAGAAGGTCATGTTTTTATTTATTAAAAGTAAGTGAAAAGGCCGGGCGCGGTGGCTCAAGCCTGTAATCCCAGCACTTTGGGAGGCCGAGACAGGCGGATCACGAGGTCAGGAGATCGAGACCATCCTGGCTAACACGGTGAAACCCCGTCTCTACTAAAAAATACAAAAAAACTAGCCGGGCGAGGTGGCGGGAGCCTGTAGTCCCAGCTACTCGGGAGGCTGAGGCAGGAGAATGGCGTAAACCCGGGAGGCGGAGCTTGCAGTGAGCTGAGATCCGGCCACTGCACTCCAGCCCGGGCGACAGAGCAAGACTCCGTCTCAAAAAAAAAAAAAAAAAAAAAGTAAGTGAAAAACATTTTTCAGTCTTGTAGTCCTAAAACATGTTGCAAAGCTGCTAAATTTTGTGTATTTTTTTACATTCTGGTGAATGCTATGGCTAATAACACAGAGGCCTAACTCTTCCTTTTGATTGCAGACGTAATATGCTTATAGCGACTTATCACTGTGACAGGATAATTTTTTAAATGTATCTTTTTTCTTTCTAGCTGATGTACAGTTGGATTCATTCCATTAACATGCAAATTATATAGCATTTCAGTGCATTTTGCTAGTATGTATGTATTTTATGTAAAATAAACATACAGCTGAATAAATTTTTGCAGAGTAAACAAACCAATTTAACCAGCCCCCACATCAAGAAAAAAACATTCTCAGAGACACAAAAGCCTTCCTGTGCTTTCTTGCCCCTTCCTGTGCTACTCTTTCCTTCCATTTGCAAAAGTAACTACTATTTTGTCTCCAGATAGCTTTGGACTTGTTATTATAGAAGCATACAATATTTACTCTTTTGTCAGCCTTCTTTTCCTCAGTGTTACATTTATGAGATACATTTATGCTGTTAAAGATAGTTGTAGGGTTCATTCATTTTCATTGCTATATAGAATTTCACTATGTAAATATACCAAGGTTTATGTGTCCATTATACAAATGACATTTGCGTTGTTTCAAGTGTGGGGCTATCAAAAATAGTGTTGCTATGGATATCCATTTACATACAATACATTTCAAAAACATATGTATGCACTTTCATCGGGAATATAGCTAGGAATGAGAGGGCTAGGTCATAATGTAGGCCTTATACACTGTTTAGCTTTAGTAGATATGACAGTGGAGTCTTTTAGTCTCTCAAAAATTCCCCCTGAAAACAAAGCAGACTAATTAGGATTGTAGGGGGAAAATTATGGATGATGTATTCAAAAAACTGGGGAAAAGAATCCCTACATATTCTAGAATAGAAGGGAGCATGCACAAAGCACCAAGATAAATAATTGTGTGGTAAGGCTGGTAGGGAAATAAAAAAGGTGTCTACCAATGTATTGTACAAGCCAGGGAAATAAAAAAAAAATCATCAACACATACCCCACAAAAGAGGGGACACTACGCTACCTGGGGGAAGTGTCTGACAACAATCAGCAAAAGTGAGGAAAGTCCTCACAGGATTCAAATTGTAAGTAAATGCAAAAAACTGCACAGCCCTGGGAAGATTCCACCGTGCTGTGTCAGGTTACATCTTCCAGAATTTCAGGGATATTTGACAAATCTCCCTTCATGAGTTTTCAGGATACACTAGGAAGAATCAAAATCAAATTGACTAGAACATAAATATTAGGAGCAAATAAAGAGAAAAGTTTCTGATAATAAGGGAGGAGTGTTGCACTGGAAGCACATCCCAAAAGATACCACACAAGCAAAATAAAAATCTAAAGCTGAGAGCTCTATGGAGTTAAATTCAACACTTTCCAGATTGTTGGCTGTAGATCTGATTATGTCCTTAACCAGATGTGCCATCATAGGAAGTTACATGTCGTCTTTCACCTGAAGTGAAAACAGTAATCAGTTTGTTATTTATTATTTACTCATGAAATTCATGAGTTTGTCATAAAAATGTAATGTGGTAATGCTTGTCAAGTGTCTACCTGAATGTAGCAAGTACTATAATTAATGGCTATGATTACTGTTGTTACTTTATTGTACTTCCTAGTTGCATTTGATATTGTTGTCTGTTTTCTACTTCTTAAAATACTTGCTGCTTGCTTCTTCTGGCTTCTATAATGCCATTTTCTAGTCCTTTTTTCCTCTTATTTCTACATTTCTGTGATTCTCTTTATGACTTTCTCTTTTCGTGATTTAAAGTCAATATTCCTCAGGGTTCTGACTTCGACCTTTGTTTTTTCTGTATATGTGTAACAGTGGTTGACAACCTTGATTGATTACTACAATCACTGGGGAGATTTTCCAAATCCTGATTCCCAGGCTGCACCCCAGACCAGTAAATCAGATTCTCTGGGGAGAGGAACCAGACATCAGTGTATTTTAGAGTTTCCAGGTGATTCCTTTATGCAGCCAAAGTTTAGAACCACTGCCATACAATCTCTTTGGATGACCTCATCCACTCTGGTAGGTTTGATTACCATTTATAGCCATGGTTTTCAATCCTGGCTGCGTATCAGGATCACCTGGGGATAGTAGTTTTGTTTTTTTTTTCTAAATTGGTCCCTTTGCCTCTAACCCCAGAGCTGCTGATTTATGTAGCCTGAGGTAGAGCATTGAGTGAAGGTATCTGTTATAGTTGTGGAAACCAGATTATCAAGTACAAAAGAAATGCATTTGAAGAGCAAGTAGGCATTTCATGAGAGCCTGAGGAATTCTCCAATAAATAAAATTAATTTGTTAGTGCATGAATTTTTGACATATAATTTGGCTGCTAAGAGCTCTAATTTGCTTTCTTTCTAACAATTGTCTATATGACTTTGAAAGTTTGACTGAATGGATATTGTACTTTAAAAAACTTTTTTTTAAATAATCATAGATACACAGAAAGTTGCAAAATTAATACACAGAGCCTCATGAACCCTTCAACCAGTTTCTTCCAATGGTGACATCTTATATAGCTGTAGCACAATATCAAAACCAGGAAACTGATCTGGTTACAAAACATTCAATAGACAACAGACTTTGTTCAGTTTTCACCAGTTTTTAAAAGCACCCACGCATTTGTGTGTGTGTGTGTGTGTTATTCTATGCAATTTTATTTCATGTATAGATTTCTATAGCTACTACCACAATCAAGATACAGAAGTGTTCAAGCAACACAAAGAAACTCTGTCATGCTATCCCTTTATTAGTCACACCTACCTCCACCCCTGACCCCTTTCAACCACTAATCTTTTCTCCATTTCTTTGTCATTTCAAGGATATTGTACAGATGGAATCATAAAGTATATAAACTTTGGGTTGGCCTTTTCTATTTAGCATAATGTCCTTGAGCTTCCCCTAAGTTGCTGCATGTAATACTATGTTTTTAAAATCAGAAAATGCAAAAGAGATACAAATTGAGTTTAAACATTTGGAAAAAACTTCTTTTATCTAAAATACATTGACGGGTCATTTAAAAGTCTGTATTTGTTTAAATAATTGGGATTTATTCATTTCAGCTAATGATTTAAAAATGTATTTTAAAATTCAGGAGAGATTAATTTTTACCTTGTTGGAGAAATATTAATGAGAGTTTCAGGTATCATTTGAAATGAAACATAAACTCAGATTGTGCAGTTTTGAAATTATGCCCTGCAACTTGATACATACTTTCAATATAAAAATTCACAAAATGAACTCAATTTACCACTGCTACAGACTACCGAGGGCCAATAAGTATTTTATTGACTGTTATATTTGGTGGAAATAAAACTCTGGTAACACTGATTTGGGATTTTATTTAATTTGAAGAAAGTTTTCTAGATTTTACTATTACTGAGGGTTTCTTTTTTTTTTTTTTCCTTGTCTGCCATAGCCTCTTATTATTGTCACCTCTCTACAAAATGCTATTATGGTTCCCATATTCAAATGCATTTTCAATTTTATTCATATTTTTGAGCTACTGACAGCTATCAGTCTTGTGACAGGTAGTATTTATGGTAATATACTCACAAATTGTTTGAAAGAAGAGAAAAGTGAATGATTTATGTCTTGGGTTTAAGAGGTTAAATTTGATTTTATTGTAATAAGACACTTTGAGACAGACTTAGTTTTGCTGCTGTGAGCCTGCTGGAGTTATTATGCCATATTGAGCAAAAGCTTTTATCCATGTTTAGCCAAAAGACATATTCATTCTTGAAAAGAACAATTTCTATTGTTGTTCAAAGAATTGACTTCTTAGTAGGTTTTTGGGAGAGACTTTATCCCGTTAATACCTTGCTTATGTAATACAAACATAGGAGAGACTCCCAAAAATACATTTTAACTATAAGAACAATTCTTCCAGACTTTTTCTGCTTTTTGATTTAGAGATGATTTCTTCGGCTATGTTTTCCAAACACAGCCATATTTAAAGTAGTATTCCCTGTTAAGCCTTTTGATCCTGGTGTTTTCAGTTATCTTTCCATTCACAAATATTCCTTCATGTTGACATGTATAATTTATTAAACAAACAAAAACAACAACAAAAGAGGAAAAGTGTTTGAAAATTGTTTGTCTTGATATGCTTAATTTATTAAGTTTTTACACATTAATAAGAAACAGAGAAAAAACCACAATTGAAACTTGGGAAATATCACAAATGGGCAATTCATAAGAGGAGGACATACATGGCCAATAAATATATGAAGAAATGTTCAACAATATCAGAAACACAGAAACTCAAAATTAAAACCCAACAATTTATAATTTTTTTCCTCTTGATTGTTGAGGATTTTATAAAAATGATAATTTCCTTGCTTGACTACAGATCAGTAAAACAGCTACTTTGTGCAGCACCTAGTGTAAATGTATTTGTGACAACATTTCTAAAGGCAATTTGGCAATAAGAACCAAATACTTAAAAAATGTGCAAATATTTCACATCGTTATGTTTTATATCATTCATCATAATTTTTAAATTGAAACAAATTTAGTGATTAACAATAATAGAATGGCAAGTAAATCATGGAGCATCTATATGATGAAATATTATGCATTAAGGGTGATTTTATGGCCAGACGCGGGGGCTCACTCCTGTAATCCCAGCACTTTGGGAGGCAGAGCTGGGTGGATCACCTGAGGTCATGAGTTCAAGACCAACCTGGCCAACATGGCAAAACCTATCTCTACTAAAAAAATACAAAAGTAGCTGGGCGTGGTGGTGTGCACCTGTAATCCCAGCTACTCGGGAGGCTGAGGTAGGAGAATTGCTTGAAGCCAGGAGGCAGAGGTTGCAGTGAGGTGAGATCATGCCACTGCACTCCAGCCTCAGTGAGAGCATGAGACTCCATCTAAAAAAAAAAATAAAGTGGTTTTATAAATCTACACTAGCTACATAAGAGATCCACAATATATTATTAAAGGAAAAACATTTACTTAATTTTTATGTATGATATCAATTTTGTCCTCCAAAATGTGTATATGGTGACAGGAAAAAAAGCACACAGAATTCTTAACTATCAATAGTAATTATCTCTGTGCTGAAGAATTATGGTTGATATTTCTCTCTGCGTCTTACCATATTATCCAATATTTTATAATTTACATGATTTATTTAAGATGACAGAAAAGCAGAAATGATTTTGAAATGATAACATGCAGTATTTTTAAATGGATCAATACAGAGGATTAAATAATAGTAAGTATTGTGACATATCAAAAGGTCTGGGTCAAACTATTCCCACCTCTCTTACCATTTTATATTTGTTAACAACCAGAGACCATATTTGTCATGCTCTTCCTCAAACAGACTGTCTTTTGAAACTTCATCTACCAAATAAAAGTAAGTAAAAGTTATTGAATGTGTTTTCTCAATTTTGTTCAAAAAATTATACTCGCCAATTATAGGTGAAGAAATAGTTGTTACCAAGTGTGACGAATGATTATATGTGGCATCTTGACTGGGCCATAAGGTGCCCAGATATACAGTCTGACATTATTCTGGGTGTCTCTATGAGGGTGCTTCTGGATGAGATTAATAATTGAATCAGTAGACCTAATCAGGCAGATTTGCCCCTCTCTCCCAGTGTGGGTGGGCCTCATTCTATCAGTTGAAGGTTTGAAAAGAATACAAGACTGAGTAAGGAAAAGTTCTTTCTCTCTGACAGTTTTCCAGCTGGGACATAGTTTTTCTTCTATCTTTGGATTTGGATTCAAACTTACACCATCAGCTCTCCTGCTTCTCAGACCTTCAGACTCAGGTGAAACTATACTATAGGTTCTCCTGGGTCTGGACTTCTCAGCCTTCATAATCACGTACGCCAATTCCTTGTAATAATCTCTCTCTCTCTCTGTGTATATATGTATATATATACACACACACATATACACACACATATACATACACACATATACGTGCGTGTATGTGTATATAACTATATATAGTGTATGTGTATACATATATACATAGAAACATATATATACACATTTATATATGTATAAACATGTACAAACACCTATGTGTATATGTATACACATAGATACCATACGTATATATGTATAGCATGTATACACATACACACACATATACGTGTGTGTGTGTGTGTGTGTGTGGGGTTCTTTTACTCTAGAGAAATGTACACCAGCCAGGTGTGGTGACTCATGCCTGTAATCCCAGCACTTTGGGAGGCTGAGGCAGGATTGCCTGAGCCCAGGAGTTTGAGACCAACCTAGCAACATAACAAGTCCCAGTCTCTAATTCTTCTAAAAAATAGAAGAAATTAGCCAGGCATAGTGGCACATGCCTGTGGGCCCAGCTACTTGGGAGGCTGACATGGGAGGATCTCTTGAGCCTGGGAGGTCAAGCCTGCAGTGAGCCATTATCATGTCACTGCACTCCAGCCTGGGCGATAGAGCAAGACCCTATCTTAAAAAGAGAGAAAGAGAGAAAAAGGAATATACACTGGGCTGAGTTGACAAAAATGGACAAAAAACCAGATAGATAGTATTGCAGCACTCAGCAGCCTTGTTTTGTTATAACATGCTCAAGTCCTTTGCAGGGTTAAAAGAGTGAAATCATCAGGGGCAAGGACTCCTGTGGCCTGTGATAAACATGTTTGCCTGGAGAGACTAAATTTTTTAAAAATCTAATTTTTTATTGACTATCTCCCAATATTTTTTTCTGCTTTCTAGATAACTTTTTAAACTTCATTTTCTATGAAATGTTTACATTTTATTTATCCTTTTTTAAAGAACTATTTCTTGTTCTCCATCTTTTTAAAAAAAATTTCTCTATTTCATAGATGTCATATATATAACCTCTTGACTCTCTGAGAAAATTAATTTGTTTTGTTTGTGTTCTGTTTTAGAGGTCTCCTCAAATGTGTGATGAACTTAGCTGACCATTTTTTAAAAAAAGAACTTCTAACATTTTTCATTAAGGAGTAAGTAGTGTATATTCATTAATGTGCAATGATCTTAAATGAACAATTTGATAAATTTTTACATATGTATAAACTTATATAACAATATCCAATCAAAACATAGAATATTTCCACCACCCCAGATAATAACCTCCAGAGGTAATCACTATCCTAACTAATAATACCATAGATATTTTGGGCTCTACTTAAACTTCATATAAACAAAACATAAAATATACATGTTTTTATAACTAGTTTTTACCAAAAATGTCACCTGTGCGATTTATCCATATTGTTACATGTAGTAATAGTTAATTCTTTTTTAAAAATTGTAATTATGATTATAATTACTATTATTATAATTGCTATTTAAATACTATTGTATAATTATTCAACTGTGTATACATATTATACTTTATCCATTTTCCCATTGATATTTTGATAATTTTCAATCTGAGGCTATTATGAAAAAAATACTATGAACATTCTTTTACCATGTTTTGGTAGACATATGTACTAGATTCTCTTGAGTAAATACCTATGACTAGAATTCCTGAGTTGTGTGGTAGGTATGTGTTAGATTCGGTAGACACTGATGAATGGTTTTCCAAAGTAGTTGCATCAGTTTATGCTCACACCAGGTAATGATGTGTAAGAGTTCAAATTATTCCAGATCTTCCCCAACATTTGATGTCGTCAGTTTTTTCAGTTTAAGTGATTATGGTGGTTTTATGGTGACATCCCATTGTCATTTTAGTTGTATCCCTGATGACTAATGTTAAGTGCATTTTCCTATGTTTTTGGACATTTCCGTATACTCTTTTGTGATATTTGTTTTCAAGTCTCTCACTCATTTTTACAAATTAGGTTGTCTTTTACTTATTCGAAGGAGTTCTTTATATGATCTCATTAGCATTTTGTCAGACATCAGATATCTACTACAAATATATCCATCCTATTTGTGCCTTTAGTTTTTATTGTGTTAATAATATCTTGTGATGAACCAAGTTCCTTAATTTTAATGTAGTTCAACATATCCATTTACTTTTTTGGGGTTAGTGTTTTTCATGCCCTTTAGGAATTTTTTTCTACTATAGGATCATGGATATATTCTCCTATAAATTCTTCTGAACACTTAACTTTTTTATAATTAGGTGTATGATCCATCTTTAACTGATTTTGTATATCTTATGAGATAGAGGTAAAGGTTTACTTTTTTCACATACATATTCAAATGATGTTTTCCTCAGTCTCCATTGGTCTTCTGCACACGCTATCTAGCATTCAATCAAAGATAATAAGACACAAAAAAGCAAGGGAAAAGCAACCTATTATCAAGAGATAAAGTGGTCCACAGAAATAGACATCAAGAGTGATGCTGTAAAATCTAACTGGAAGTTCTCTGTACATGGATAGGATGTGTAGACAGTTAGGCACCACTTTGTGGGCTTCAGTTATTTGCTGGCTTTTATATAGAAACCCACGATGTCAGTTAGTGTAAGTATTGTTTTAAGGAGATTCAGTTTTTGCCATAAAGAACCTTCCAATCCTCTGCCTCACTTGAAGGGGTAAAGGGGAGCTAGTAGCCTGTGTTTTCTTCCTGGTCTTTCACCTAATCACTCTGTTTTAGTCCTGTCAATCACTCCTTCTACCTTCTAGTGAAAGTGCCCCCAATTACTGAGCCTTTTCAAGTTTTGGAGGGGCCATTTAGCTTGTTTGTCATTGATATTCCCCTTCGTGTAGACTGAGAGTTAGATCCTCCGGATTTATTTACCAGTTCTACCACTTAACAGCTTTCTTGGGAACTCACTCTGCTTCAGCTTCATCACCTGTTAAATGGAGATAATGTTACTTACCTCACAGTATTATTGTAAGATTAACTAAAATAAATTATGTGAAGCTTTTGTAATAATGCTTAGCACATAATGAATGTTCCAAAATTGTTAGGTGGTATCAGCTCTTTTGTTCAGCTTATTTATTTACCATTCCATTTGCTTTTATCTTCCAAAAAATGTATAAGTGTGTATCTTTAGCATCTCCTCTCACATTTCTTTTGTTCTTTTAAATTCCTTTCCTATAATTTTGAGAAGATTTATAAAGAAATTTAATGTAAAAACATGTTCAATACACATATTTAATGAAAATTTATTTAACTGACAAATTCAAAAGTTTAAATTGCTGCAAAGACTCTTTTTGTAATTATTCCAGACCATGACTGTAAAATCACTGAGCTACATGATCTCTAAGGTTTGTTCCAGATTAAATTTTATGAATGAATGACATAAAAAATCATGCCCATGAAATCATTTGTTTACATTTTTCTCTGTTTTCCAGAGTACTCACATTCCTACCTGATTGGATATTGGCTGGTTGATTGACAGGTGTGAAAAATACTTTGGGGCAGCTCTTTGGAAAAGACATGGAAAGCTATATAAATTCTTTGATCAAATTTAAATACCCTTAAGCAACCTCCATTAACCTTGAATACCTCAAGCTGTTCCCACAGGCTCTCAAACGTACTCAAAGCTCAAACCATATTTAGTGTAAGAACAAGTCCATCCATAAAATTATATATACATGTGAGTCAGTGTTGTTTTAATGGATTTAAAAAGTTTGAATAAAATATTTTTATGAATACAATTATGGTATTAGTACCTATTTTATATCTATATTATTTATGCTAAATATGGTAAATAGATTATAGTTAATATAATACTATATTAAAAGATCATATTATTTTATTCATGTTAAAAAATATTCACAGGCAAAATAACATTTAGGTTTTCTCTGTTGCTTCTATCAGTTTTAAGGCAGGTTATTGATGTTTTCGTGATTTTTAAAAAATGAATGAGTGATCTAAAAGTTAGAGGCCTTTATTAATTTTTCTCATAAAAATTTTTCTTAAAAAAGTCACATTGTGGCTGCATAACATTTTCTAATTGTGTGTGTATGCATGTGAGTACATGTGTGAATGTATGTATGTTTGTTGTATGCATATGCTTATATTCATATGTGTGTGTGAAAGAGAGTGAGAGACATGAACCTAGCCATAATGACCCAGCCTCAGCTGGGTTTAGTCATTTTATGTAGATCATATGCAGTTAAAATTAAATTCAAATGGTTTTAAGGTGAGTTGGGGAAATACAAAACATAAATAAGGCAAAGAAAAATAGGAGGGGGGATCTCCTAGCAATTAGCTATTTCAGACTCTGAAATGATATCCCAAGAGAAGTCAAGGAGGCTCGATCACTTGAATCATTCAAAATTGGACTGGACTAAGCCTGGAAGAATATTCCATTGGGAGTAATCATGCTTTGACAGAGAAAGACTGAAAGATCTTTTCCAATTCTAATTGCCATGATCCTGTGTAATTCAATTTGAAATGGCCTTACTATTCTAATTCACAAAGATTCTATTTTTACTAACTCTTTCTTTTTCATAATCCTGCTTCTGATATCACTACTCCTTTAAAAGGAAAAAGAAACCCTCGAGCTTGGTTTCCAAGTATTCATTGAATTACATCCCTTATTTCCTTTTTTTTTTTTTTTTTCCTCCAGACGGACTGTTGTGCAGACTCAGGCAGCTCACTCTGGGCTGGGCAGCAGACAGTGATTATCATCACCCCCTGCTTTCATCCATTACGGCGGGTGTTAGCAGGTAAGGGTGAGGGCTGACAAAGAGGTTTTCAAAACTGGTCAGCATAACTGCTTCCAGGAGGCCAGTTCAGGATAATCTATTGAAATATGGATCAGAAATATGGCCAGCCTGGGATGAATACCTCTATCTGTTGCATTTAAGCCAAAGCAACAGAATGCTTTCATGGGGGAAAAATAACAAAAGCCATAATTACATGTGGAGAATTGTCTGTTCATATCATTTGGCGTTAATTTTGTGAAATGGTTGCCATGCTGTCTGGGTTCAGTGTCTGTCTCAGCCACTTTATTTGTTTTGAGATGCTTCGGGGTAAGGTCCCTGGAGACTTGAGTCCTGGAGGCCTTCTGGTTTCCAGGAGCTAATTTGTGACAAGATCAAAGGGGTCTAAAGTCCCAAGAGCCTGAATTACACTGTGGAATTTACTGGTGTATCTCATTTTACAGAGCACTTCCGTGTTTGAAAGGTATTAGGGAGCAAATTTTAGTGAATCGAATTTTATTAACCCACTAACATATTATACTTCCCATTGGTAATGGTCCCTGGACTCCAGCTTTCATTTTTCCTTGTCTATCTAGTAATTAATGATCAAAATTGAAGTGGAGCCATGCAGTGAATTTCTTTATAAGTCAAGAATGCTTTGTAACATCAGTGTTTTATAGTGTTTTCTTTCATATATAACTTCTATGCAACAATTTGAGGAAATGAAGAACTAAAACAAAAAAAATTCTGAAAATTTGAGGTAAAATTTTCAAACACTTCCAAAACAGTAATAATGATACCTTAAAATTCAAACAATTATACAGATAATATTTAAATTCCTGGAGTGAATAAAGCATGCTACTAATGCTAATTTTTATCTTGAAATATTTCAAACATATAGAAAAACACCAACAATAATATAACAAATGTGTATTACATACCATTCAGAATTTTAATACGTGAACAGATTTTCTTTATTAATTAAAAAAATTAAACCTGTACTTAGAGTTGAAGAATGTTTAATCTCTTCCCTGGTATTATTTTTCCTTCTCTCTCTCTAAAATAACTTCTATCCTGAAGTAGGAGTATATTCTGACCATTTATTGTCTATATTTTTACTATATTTATATGAATCCCTAATTGGTAAATAGCATTTTTTTGTGAGAATTTTATTTTCTACATCTTATTTTCATTCAATATTTTATTTTTAAGATCTATCCATGTCAATACATGTGGATTAAGATTTTTACAATTTAACAGATATGGAATATTCCATTATTATTGACTTATCCTACTCCATTATTGTTTACTTATCCATTATTTTAATGATATGCATTTAGGTTGCACCCAATTTTTCACAGCTGTACTGTGCAGCATGTCTCTTTATGCATAAATGTTCAAACTTCTTTAATGTCTATAAGAAGAAATAGAGTTTCTGGATCTAGAATATATGCATCGTCACCTTCACTGTATACTACCAAATGCTCTCTAAATTTATTGCTCTCACCAACAATGATGTAATCAAATTGATCAATCTTTCCCTTTAAGATTTATGCTTTCTGGGTTTGGTTTAAGAAATTCTTCCATCCCCAAATTATAAAAATATATTTGTTGTGTGTTCACATTTGCATCTTTAATTCATTTGGGATTTATTTTGGAGTATGACATGAGTTAGGGTTCTAATTACATTATTTTCCATATGGATGGCAAAGCTACTTTCAACACCCACTGGCTTTTAAGGTCATGTCTGCATTCACTGAGGTCTGATGTAAGAGCAGGTTCTGTGAATCCATTCATGGATGTGTTGACCCTCTCCTAACACCACATTATTTTAGTTGATAAAGTAGTACACGAATTCATGATATCTAATGGAGCAAATCCATCCTTTTTATTTCACTTCTTCAAATTTGTCTTGGCTATCTTTGGAACTTTATGTTCTTATATGAATTTTATCAGTTTTTAAAAAAATCTTCAATACAATAAATTGGTAAGAAAAATGTGTAACATCTATCCTAGTTATATTAAACTACTAAATGTAATTTATTGGTCATTCATCAATATTAAAGATACCCTGCCATGTCCTGACAATTAACGTCTTTGAAAAATAAGCTTATCATGTTTCCTTTCCTCTACAAATAATTACTCTCTGTTTCAGCTATTTTCATGTTATTGCCATTCTCCCAATTCATGGGCCTCTAATATCCCTTCTGCACCAAGTTTAGAGATCCAGTCCTTTCTGTTGTGCCACCATGAGATTACTTTGTAAATGTAACTTCTTTTCAATCCTCTTCTATTTTTCACTTCAATCAATTCTACGCAGAACTTGTAGAGCAATTGCTTTACTGTTTTGATCATGCCACTTTTCTGCCCAAGCATGTAGATTCATATTTGCCATAGGGCTTGAGTGACTCTCAGAGACCATACATCCTATCTCATGGATGAATGACTTGAGTCCCAGAGAGGATTTGCCTTGCCCAGAGTCACACAGCTAGCCAGGAGAAGAATTAGGACGCAGAAAGTAAAGCCTAGTTTAGACTTCAGGTCTTCTGATTCTTGAACCAATTCTCTTTTCACCTTTCACACTGCTTTACCAGAACTTTGGATAGCGTTCCCTACATGAGAACACTGGATCAACTGTACTTCATATAAATTCCTCAAATGAAATTCCGTTTCTTAGTCTTACCTCAAAATGTGACTTGTTCCTTCCTACTACTTTGGAAATGCAAGCTTCCACCTTGAAAGCCAGCCTCCTTACTTTCCACTGAGCTATGTCTCAACTTCTTGGAAATGTGCACCTTTTTCAGGATGTACCTACTGCTGTTACTTCCACTACTACTCTTAACAACTGCAATACAACTCTCACTTACTGTACTTTACCTGGCTCTTGAGAGAAATGACCTCAACTTTCCTTAGTCTACAGATGTGGGATTTGAGACCCAAAGAAGTGAAGTAACCTGCCCAAGTTTACACAGCTTGGTGTAGAACCTGAGTTTCTGTGGACTCCAGAGCTCATGAGTTCACTACTTCATTCTGTGCCTCCTAACTCTGTAAGTATTTGGCACTCTTTGACTCTAGATTACTCTTGAATTCAGTTGCACTTACTATTAGCTGCTTTGGGTATATGCTGAACCTTTGTCATAAATGTAGGCTCTAGCCTTGGAGCTGGACAGTATATCCTCTGAATACAGGATCATTGAAAACTTTCTTAAGATTGTCTAGCTCCCCTCAGGGCATCTACTATGAAGCCCTGCTATGAGCCCTCCTCTGACT
The DNA here is from genome assembly GCF_000951035.1 of Colobus angolensis palliatus. Lineage (NCBI taxonomy): Eukaryota > Metazoa > Chordata > Mammalia > Primates > Cercopithecidae > Colobus > Colobus angolensis. The sequence continues at coordinate 2,403,968 of NW_012116243.1, read as the reverse complement.
GATGAGGGTTTAATTATCCTAGAGATTCCTCTGTGACAACCAGCCAAGAAGCTTCTATGTTGAAAAATCTCCCATTGTGTCAGAGACTAAAACTGAGACTTTTATATATATAATATATATAAAATATATGTAAATAACATATTTATATATATATGAAATAACAGAGTGAGTAGAATGCCACTGAGAAAACATGCTTACTGTATTTCAGCCTAATAACTTGTTTGCTGTTGCATAAATACCAAGAAAAAGCTCTCTCTCTCTCATCATAAGTTACTGTTTCTTTAGCTAGTATTATATACCATTAATTAGAAACCTAAATTCTACCTATCATGTAAAATGTATTACAAAAATTATAGGAAATAGTTCTTCAAAAGTAATTTTGTGAGAGTAAAACATAAAAGCATATAAAATTGCTGAAATGAAGAAAACACAAAATATAATGCAGTGTGAGGTCCACTATTTGCAGTACTCCAATTCTATTTTCCGGGAGCTTGGATGAGAGTGCTCAGTGGCCAGGCTTGGACAAGGAAGGAAGTTTGGTTCTCATTCCACTTCATCTTGGGCAATTATCTTGCAGCAAGGAAGGGCAATGAGCAATGAGTCTCAGTTCCCAAAAGCCTGATATAAAACATAATTTTAATGCTGTTGGGTTTTTTTAAAATACAATTTACAAAACAGATTTTTAAACTAATAGACTATTTTTTAACAATTAATTGATTTTTAAAAAGTTAATAGACTTTCATTTTTAGAGCAGTTTTAGGTCTATAGAAAATGTGAATGGAAAGTATGGAAAATTCCACCCACACCCTCTCCTACCTCACCTTACAGTTTCCCCTATTTTTAACATCTTGCATTAGTGCAGTACATTTATTATAATTGATAATATTGCTACATTATTAATTAAAGTCTACAGTTTACATTAGAGTTGACTCTTGTACATTCGATGGGTTTTGAGAAATGTATAATGAAAGGTATCTACCATTACAGTATCACCAAAACAGATGGTAAGCTAACAAAATTTCACAAAAAGAAGACTAAAAGATGCCATGTTGAAACATTTAACTGTGCTGAAACAAGTTAAATCAACTAAAACGCAACCCAAAACTTAGTGAACTTATTCTTTATAGTTCCTTCCAGACAGAAAAGCAATATAGTAAAAATTAAGTAGTCTTTTCTTTGAAAATTGTAGTTATTTTGATAAACAGTGCTGTCAAAACAGAAAACACGAACACCATGTACTCTAGTTCATTCTCTTTTGTGCGCTGCTCTCATGGTTTGGTGTGAATACTTCATAGTTAAAGTATGTCTTCCCTTGAGGATCACACAGCCATTTAATTTCTGTTCTGGCATTTGACCTATTGTGTTTATGAGGTTCTATTGAGAAATGGAATTGATGATTTCTTCCATAACCACAAAGAAAAAATTGAGAGTTACTGATTTCAAACCACTATTATAACCTTTCAAGTTTTTCTGGAAAAATGTTTTCTTTCCAAAATGAAAAGTAAAGGAACTCCTTATTAAATGTCTAACTTTTCTGTATCATCACATCCTTCAATATGTTAAATTCACCTCAGACTTGGCTGGAGGACAGCTGGAGTTCCTCATCTATAGTTTGGAATCTACCAGGAGATGTCACTTGCTGGCCTAATCTTTATTGGTTCCTGCTTGTTCAGGCATTATTTTCAAGGAGAAGAGTGGATTTTCCATCTGGGGCCCACCCCTCCTGTCCTCCACAATAACTTTCTTGTCAGTATACATTCACTGTTCATGCCTCAAAGACCGTCCTTCTCAACCCCTAGATGCCCCTGAGGACTCAGAGGAAACTAGTGCTTATGCTTTCTCCAGTCTCTCTCCTCTTGTGTGAACTGTGTGACCTGCCACTTTAAGACTCTTTTGGAGAACCATAATCCAAGTTGCAAAGTCCAACAATTCCTCTGGAGAAATGGTTCTCAACTGGGGACAAATTTGGGTCCCAGGAGACATATGGCAATGTCTGACAATTTTTTTTTGATTGTTACAAACAGGTTGCGGAGAGAGTCCTGCTAGCATCTAGTTGGTAGAGGCCAGGGATGCTGCTGAACAGCCTGCAGGATGCTCCCCACCCCATCAAAAGATTCTCTGACCCAAAATGTCAATGGTACTGAGGTTGAAAAGCCCTGCTCTGGAGTTTTAATCAGTTGGCCATTTTTGCCATCCCATGTTGAAATATTTTTATTTAAAGCATTACATCTGGATTCTTTTTTCAAGATAATGTCCAGTGTACAGTGGAAAATGATGTGTTTTCCTATCACTTTGCTCAAGAATAAAGCTGTAATATTTGCAAAATAGATAACCTTAGTTGTCACTCAAAATGTAAACTGTCATAAGGGATAAGAGATTAACTGATTTTACTGTCAACCTTTACAGTGTCATTATTTTTCCCTGTAACTATCAGCTTGATATCCTTGCTGACAAAGATGTTTTAAAATGGAAGACAATTAGAGGCTTTATGTTTATAAAAAACGAAGTGTTCAGGCACAAAAGAATGCACAGTGGACCTTTTATGGGATGTTTAAAATATCCTTTCATTAAAAGATTTTCTTAAGTGGCTGTTTGTCACTTAATAGGAATCCCCGTTGTTGCTACTGTTGTTTTCATGCAGAAATACCAGCATCTGTAGTTTTCCAGGATGTTCTTTAGAATTTCACACCACTTGACCTCATGTTGGGTTGCCTCAGATGATTTTTCAATCTTAAAGTCACATCACATAAAAGCATATCTTTCAATACACTACAAAAACCATTGGAAACTGGCAGCCAGAGAACAAGATTCTACTCACTAATTAGTTTTGTTTAGTTAGGATGGAATTCACATCTTTTTAAATGAGTTGCCAATATTCTTAAAAATTAGTAGATTGCTCATAAGAATCTAAATTCTTTTTCTTTTCTTAAAAATGAAAAGATCTGGCTTTTTTGGCCAGCATTCTTCCATGGCAACAGTCTACCACAGGAGAATGTACGTTTTAGGCAGGTCTGGCACCTGTTGGCTTGCTCTAGTTACCACTCAGCCTGTTGGACACCTGTGGGTCTGCCCACTACAATCATTTAAGGGGACAGACCCCTGCTCCATTGCAGTTGAGTTATGCAACTGCAATGCTTGTTGGTAAATATAACCCAATCCTTGCTGCATGAACTAATATGCAATTCATATGAGAAGGAGCAGAGGCCATTTTGGAGGATGGGAGAAAATGCACTGAGAGCAGAGATTGAGCTGTGAATAAATGGAAGGGAAGGAGTCAAGGTAAGAGCCACACTATAAAGTAAAAGCAGATTCAGAGGCTCCAGTCTGCTTCCTAGTATCACCCCTGCAGAGAAATCTGAACTTTGGTGATTAGAGGGCAGACCAGGTAGTAAAAACAAAGGAAACTTGACTACATTTATGACCATGTCAGAGGCACTTTGCCATTGAATTAGACTGTGCATCATCTTTGCCCCAAGTGGTGAGTTCTTAGTCCTGGCCTATGTTCTTGAGAAATCACCACAAATAGAAATGGAATCCAGGAAGAGCTTCATGAGGTAGGCATCAGTCCAAGCTGGTGGTATTATTAATACAATGTGTGGGAGTTAGGACATGAAGCAAAGGTAGAAAAAATGCAAACCCAGAATCGAAGCACAAGAAATATCAGACACAGGCTTTTGGATTGAAAGAATAGAGTCCAACTCAACGAGAAAGGTTGAGCTAAAAACCTTACAGGACAGGTGGGAACAATAAGATGGCCGTTTCTGGCCCCTGCATTCCTTTGTGAGAAGTCTGTGATTTTGCTTAATATTGAAGACCCATTCCTCTGTTGGTAGTGGTCTGAGGCTCACACTTGGCTCAGCCTTCGTTTGACAGTGCCAGATTCGCTCGTCAGCCATAGCACATTTTCCATGGACATCGTGCTTGATAGAGAATTTCTCTAGTCTTCCAGGGTCTGGAGAAGAGTCCAGGGTAGTCTAGCCACACAGAGCTTCAGGACACTTCCTTCTCTCCTTGCCCCCAGACAAGACAAACAAGATAAAAAATCTTCAAGTGTAGCCTCAACAGGGACTCCAGAAACATGGAGGTGAGACGAAAAATTTCTAGGGGATAGGGATGGGGAGTGAGGTGAGGAAATGAGCTTTTTGGAGGATATTTAAGCCTTATCTATTGAAAGAAAGAGATGAAAGACCAGAAAGAAAGACAACTGAGGAAGAGAAAGAATGAAAGAATTTTAAAATTGTTGCTGGAAGACATCCTAGGTAAACATTATCCTGGGCTTGGCTTTCCTTAAATGTTATGCATAGAGTGACCATATAATTTACCATCCAAACCTGGACTCTTCTAAGAGTAAAAGTAGGAGCTATTAATAATTTTTCCAAGATAACAGCATGAGTGGGGATTGGCCATGGCAAACCAGGGCATCAGGCCTCCCTAATTAGGGTCAAAGTAATAGTAGCAAAGCTTCCTTTAGATTCACAGCCCCAGGCTACTAGCTAAATTGTAGAGGCCTAGAGGCCTGGAGGCATAGTCAATTGTATTATATGGAAAGTGAAGACTCCACCTTGGTTAGGAGGAGGAGGAGAGTGTTTCTGTCTCTGAAGTCCCTGGAACTTTAAAAAATTACAGATGCCCAGGAATTCAACTTGAATTTTCTGAATTGGGCCTAAACAAGTGTTTTCAAAGCTGCCAGTGATTCCAATGCACAGACTACCCAGAACTCTGCAGCTTCTCCCAGGCTTCCAGGAGACTATAGCTTCTTTTGCCCTTTCCTGAATTGGCCTGTGCTGGCAAAGTGGTGGACAAATCCTGCCACTAGGGAATCTCCTCCCTGTTCACCCGGCCTCCAACAATTCTGGGGCAAGAGGAGGTGGCAGCTGCAGCAAAGTGAGCTTGTACATTTGAGCTGAGAATATGTATTTATTGTGAAGGACAACTGAATATTTAAAACAAGCAAGAAACCTGAGTAAAACCTGTAAACCAGGTCTGAAACAGCTGTCAGCATCACAAGCACAAAAATTTAGGAACTTATGCTTGGCTTGGTACTTTATCACGACATAGAGCCACACAGGCACATTATGAAATTGGTTGCTGTACCTATTTAGTTTTCAGAGATGCCTACGCTGAACCCACTTCCAGACCCCGATGATTTAATTCAACCTGTATTTATGGAGCATCTGCTAGGGTTCGGGTGCTACGGTCCACCATAGTGGCTGCTGCACTACAGAGAAGTTTAGCAGAGTCTTCACATTCAAGACTGAGCCCAGTGGGGAAGTAACACACAGAACCAGAGAGACCTGGGCTGCGTGGACCTGCTCTCACCCACAGTGTCACATGGCTACACAGCCAGTAGCAACACCAGTCTCACAGGATAAATTAACAAAAGCATTTTAAATCCTTGTTGCAGCGTCTCTGAAAATCACCTAGAGCTTATGCAACCCTCAACAAGGTTTCTAGGAGTCTTCCTGCCTCCACCCACACTGCCTTCTTTCACTCTTCTCTCTCCAGATCTCAGTATCATCTCAGCCCTTATCAATATCTCAGTATTTCAATTTCATCTCAGATCTCAGCATCTTGCACAGCTCGCCATGGTAACAGTTCACTGTTTCCTTTTTCTCTCTTCACTCCCCCTAACTCTAATTCCTAACTCTGGCTTCTGTAAACCTTTTCTTCTGTCTTCCTCCTCCCTCTGGGATTGGTCAGGGCCAGGGCTCCATTTCCTTTAAAATGTAAATCGTGCAGCTCTGCGCTTATTCTAATCACCAGGACAAAAGGCCAGGCTTGGAGCTGCCCAAGCAGCAAGGCTGCTTCTTAGAAGTCTGGTGGAAGGGGAAGGAAAAATGTTATGACTGCTCAAAAATTAACGTATTTGCTCTCTCACTCATGCATATATACAAGCATAACTACATAAAGGACCATAGTATCATGAAGTATTGTGGAAAGATTCTGGGATGGTTTTGTGTGAGAATGATAGTATGATATAGAAATAACTGCCAGATGAGTGCTTTTTTTTTTTTTTTTTTTTTTTTTTTTTGAGACGGAGTCTCGCTCTGTCACCCAGGCTGGAGTGCTGTGGCCGGATCTCAGCTCACTGCAAGCTCCACCTCCCGGGTTCATGCCATTCTCCTGCCTCAGCCTCCCGAGTAGCTGGGACTACAGGCGCTGCCACCTCGCCCGGCTAGTTTTTTTTTTTTTTTTTTTTTTTGTATTTTTAGTAGAGACGGGGTTTCACCGTGTTAGCCAGGATGGTCTCGATCTCCTGACCTCGTGATCCGCCCGTCTTGGCCTCCCAAAGTGCTGGGATTACAGGCTTGAGCCACCGCGCCCGGCCCAGATGAGTGCTTTTAAACTAACTTTTATTACTGAATACCTTTGCAGCATATTAGTAAATAACATTTTTGCCAAATTAAACTGCCTTTCAATATCCCACTGCTTTTCATTTTTCACAATAACAAAATGGAAGCTATTGTTTATTGTTCTAATAAGTGTCACATGTGGAGAGGTATACACACACTTTTTAAAAGAAAATAAAAACAATATATTTTAGGTCCATAAGAACAATATAATATAGGACATACGAAAGTTTGCAATATGTTTTCTTATTTGTATTCCTCATTAGACTGGGAACTCCTAAACAGAATGGATTATTTGTTACTAATTGCAATTGGAGCACCCAGTATAGTGCCTAAAATGTGGGAGATCATCATTAACAAATAAATAATACAAGCTGGTATTAACTGAGCATTTGATAAGTACCTGACATTTTTTGCCATTTATATTGTCTGTAGTAAGGATTATGCCACTGTAAGATCTTTTAAGGTTTACATCTCCTAGTTTTTTGTTTTGTCTTACTTTTTTGAAAAAAAAAAATATGCGTACATAGTAGGTATCGATATGTAAGGGTTACTTAAGATATTTTGATACAGGCATACAATGCTTAATAATTATAACCTCAAGCATTTATCCTTTCTTTGTTTTACAAACAAACTAATTACACTCTTTAGTTATTTTGAAATATACAATAAATTATTGTTGACTGCAGTCACCCTGTTATGCCATCAAATACTAGATGTGATTCATTCTAACTATATTTTTGTACCCATTAACCATCCCACTTCTCCCACACAACTCCACTACTCTTCCCAGCCTCTGGTAACCATCATTCTACTCTCTGTCTCTATGAGTTCAATTGTTTTAATGTTCATTTCCCACAAATAAATGAGAACATGCAAAGTTTGTCTTTCTGTGCCTGGCTTATTTCACTTAACATGATGACCTCCAGTTCCATTCATGTTGTGCAAATGACAGGATCTCGTTCTTTTATGGCTGAATAGTGTTCCATTGTGTATAGGTAACTGATATGGTTTGGCTCTGTGGCCCCACTCAAATCTCACCTTAAATTGTAATCCCTATAATCCCCACAGTCAAGGGTGGGACCAGGTGGAGGTAATCTAATCATGGGGGTGGTTTCCCCCATGCTGTTCCGTGATAATGAGTGAGTCTCATGAAATCTGATGGTTTTATAAACATCTGGCATTTCCCCTGCTTGCACTCATTCTCTCTCCTGCCACTCTGTGAAGAGGTGCCTTCCACCATGATTGCAAGTTTCTGAGGCCTTCCCAGCCATGCAGAACTGCGAGTCAATTAAACCTCTTTCCTCTATAAATTACCCAGTCTCGGGTGTGTCTTTATTAGCAGCATGCAACGGACTAATATGGTAACACATTTTCTTTATCTACTTGTCTGTTGATGGACACTTGAGTTGCTTCCAAAACTTCGCTATTGTGAATAGTACTGGGATAAATGTGCAAATATCTCTTTGATATATGTATTTTCTTTCTTTTGGGTTTATACTAAGCAGTGGGATTTCTGGATCTTATGGTAGTTCTATTTCTGTTGTTTTGAGGAAGCCTCAAACTGTTTTCCATAGTAGTTGTACTAATTTACATTCCCACCAACAGTTGACAAGGGTTTCCTTTCCTGTATATCCTCTCCAGCATTTGCTCTTGCTTGTCTTTCGGATAAAAATCATTTTATATGGGGTGAGATGATATCTAACTGTAGTTTTAATTTGCATTTCTCTGATGATCAATTATATTGAACATCTTTTTATATGCCTGTTTGCCATTTGTATGTCTCTTTTTTTTCAGAAATGATATTTTGCCCATTTTAAAATTAGACTATTAGATTTTTTCCATTGAATTATTTGAGATCTTTATATATTTTGGTTATTAATCCCTTGTCAAATGGGTAGTTTGCAAATATTTTCTCTCATTCTGTGAGTTGCCTCTTCTTCTTTTCTATTGTTTCTGTTGCTGTGCAGAAGCTTGGTCACTTGATATGATCGCATTTGTCCATTTTTGCTTTGGTTGCCTGTACTTATTGGTATATTACTCAAGAAATCTTTGCCCAGACCAAAGCCCTAAAGAGTTTTCTCAATGTTTTTGTTTAGTAGTTTTATAGTTTGAGGTCTTAGATTTAAGTCTTTAATCCAGTTTTATTTTATTTTTGGATATTAGCTATAGATAGGTTCTAAGTTTTGTTCTTCTGCACATGGATAGCTGGTTTTCCTAGCACAATTTATTGAAGAGACTGTCCTTTTCCCAATGTATGTTCTTGGCCTCTTCGTTAAAAATGAGTTCACTGTGGATATATGAATTTATTTCTGTGTTGTCTATTCTATTCATTGTTCTGTGCATCTGTTTTTATGCCAATGCCATGCTGTGTTGGTTATTAAAACTCTGTAGTACAAGTTGAAGTCAGGTAATGTGATTCCTCCCATTTTGTTCTTTTCGCTCAGGATAGATTTGTCTTTTCTGGGTCTTTTATAATCCCGTATAAATTTTAGGATTTTTTTTCTATTTCTGTGAAGAATGTCATTGGTATTTTGATAGGGATTGCATTGAATCTGTAGGTTGCTTGGGGAAGTATGGACATTTTAAATAACATTGATTCTTCCAATCCATGAACATGGAATATCTTTCCATATTTTTATGTCCTCTTCAATTTTTTGCATCACTGTTTTCTAGTTTTCATTGTAGAGATCTTTCAATTCTTTGGTTAAGTTTATTCCCAAACATTTTATTTTCTTTGTAGTTATTGTAAATGGGATTACATTCTTGATTTCTTTCTCAGATTGTTTGCTATTGGCAATAGAAATACTACTGATTTTTGTATGGTGAATTTTGTATCCTACAACTTTACTGAATTTGTCAGTTCTAATAGGCTTTTTTTTTGCTGGAGCCTTTAGGTTTTACCAAATATAAGATTCTATCATCTTCAAACAAGGATAATTTGACTTCTTCCTTTCTAATTTGGATGCTCTTTATTTCCTTCTCTTGTCTGATAGCTCTAGCTAGAACTTTTAGCACTATGTTGAATAACAGTGGTGAAAGTACACATCCTTGTCTTCTTCCAGATCTCAGAGACAAAGCTTTCTGTTTTACCCCATTCAATCTGATACTAGCTGTGGGTCTGTTAAATATACCTTCTATTTTGTTCAGTTGTGTTTCTTCTATACCCAATTTTTTAAGAGTATTTATCATGAAGGATGTTGAATTTTATCAAATGCTTTTTTGGCATCAGTTGAAATTATCATATGGTTTTTGTCCTCCATTCTATTAATATGATGTATCACATTGATTGATTTACATATGTTGAACCATCCTTGAATTCCTGGGATAAATATCACTGGTCATGATGAATGAACTTTTTAGTATGTTGTTGAATTTGATTTGCTAGTATCTTGTTGAGGATTTTTGCGTCAATGGTCATCAGGGATACTGGCATATAGTTTTCTTTTTTTTTTTTTTTTTGACGGAGTCTCGCTCTGTCACCCAGGCTGGAGTGCAGTGGCCGGATCTCAGCTCACTGCAAGCTCCGCCTCCCAGGTTTACGCCATTCTCCTGCCTCAGCCTCCTGAGTAGCTGGGACTACAGGCACCCGCCACCTCACCCGGCTAGTTTTTTGTACTGTTTAGTAGAGACGGGGTTTCACCGTGTTAGCCAGGATGGTCTCGATCTCCTGACCTCGTGATCCACCTGTCTCGGCCTCCCAAAGTGCTGGGATTACAGGCTTGAGCCACTGTGCCCGGCCTAGTTTTCTATTTTTGGAATATTTGTCTGGTATTTGTATCAGGGTAATACTAACCTCATAGAATGAGTTTAGAAGTATTCCCTTTTCCTTGATTTTTTGCAAAAAGTTGAGTAGGATTAGTATTACTTCTTCTTTAAATGTTTGTTAGAATTCAGCAGTGAAGCCATCAGGTACTGGCTTTTCTTTGCTGGAAAAAAGTTCATCACAGCTTTGATCTTGTTACTTGTTATTTGTTTGTTCAGGTTTTGGATTTCTTCATGGTTCATTCTTGGTAGGTTGTGTTTGTCTAGGAATTTATCCATTTCTAGGTTTTCCATTTTATTAGCATATAATTGTTCACAGAAGCATCTAATGAGCCTTCGAATTTCTGTGATAACAGTTATAATGTTTCCTTTTTCATCTTTGATTTTATTTATTTCAGTCTTCTCTCTTTTTTCTTTGTTTCTACTCTGATGTTTATTATTACTTTTCTTCTACTAATTTTGGGTTTAGTTTGCTCTTGCTTCTCTAATTCTTTAAGGTGCATTGTTAAGTTGTTTATTCATAGTTTTTCTGCTTTGTTGATGTAGGCACTTATTGCTGTAAACTTTCCTCTTAATACTGCTTTCACTGAATCTCATAGGTTTTAGTATGTTTTCATTTTCATTTGTTTCAAGAAATGTTTAAATTTCTTTCTTTCTTTTTTTTTTTTTTGAGATGGACTCTCACTCTGTCTCCCAGGCTGGAGTGCAGTGGTGTGATCTCAGCTCACTGCAAGCTCCGCCTCCCAGATTCATGCCATTCTCCTGCCTCAGCCTCCTGAGTAGCTGGGACTACAGATGCCCACCACCACGCCCGTCTAATTTTTGGATTTTTTTTAGTAGAGACGAGGCTTCACCATGTTAGCCTGGATGGTCTCGATCTCCTGACTTCATGATCCTCCCGAGTTGGCCTCCCAAAGTGCTGGGATTACAGGTGTGAGTCACTGCACCCAGCCTTTAATTTCTTTTTTAATTTTTTTAATGACTCATTAGTTATTCAGGAGCATATTGTTTAATTTCCATGTGTTTGTATATTTTCCAAAATATCACCTGTGACTGATTTCTAGTTTTATTCCACTGTGATCAGAGAAGACACTTGATATAACTTTAATTTTTAAAATGTTTTAACACTTGTTATATGGTTTAACATATGGTATATCCTTGAGAATAATCCATGTGCTGTAAAGAAGAATGTGTTTTCTGTTCCATTGGATGAAATATTCTGTAAATATCTATTAGGTCCTTTTGATCTGTAGTACAGATTAAATCCAATGTTTCTTTGATGATTTTCTGTCCACGCAATCTGTCCAGTGCTTCAAATAGGGTGTTAAAGTCTCCAGCTATTATTGAATTGGGGTCTATCTCTCTTTTTAACTACTTTAATAATATTTGTTTTACAGATCTGGGTGCTCCAGTGTTGAATGCATATTTATAATTGTTATATCCTCTTGCTGAATTGACTCCTTTATCATTATATAATGCCCTCCTTTGTCTCTTATGGTTTTTGTTTTTAAATATATTTTGTCTGATACAAGTATAGCTACTGCTGCTCTTTTTTTGTTTCCATTGGCATGGAATATCTTTTTCCATCCTTTTATTTTCAGTCTATGTGTATCTTTATACGTGAAGTATGTTTCTTGTAGGCAACAGATCATTGGGTGTTGGTTTCTTATTCATTCAACCACTCTGTATTTTGATTGGAGAGTTTAGTCTGTTTACATTCAATGTTATTATTGATAAGTGAGGACTTACTCTTGCCATTTTGTTATTTGTTTTCTGGTTGTTTTGTGGTCTTTTCTTTCTTCTTTCCTTCCTTCTTGTCTTCCTTTTAGTGAAGGTAATTTTTTCTTGGTCATATGTTTGCATTTCTTGCTTTTTATTTTTTATGTATTTGTTTTTTTTTTTTTTTTTTTGAGACGGAGTCTCGCTCTGTCGCCCAGGCTGGAGTGCAGTGGCGCGATCTCGGCTCACTGCAAGCTCCGCCTCCCGGGTTTACGCCATTCTCCTGCCTCAGCCTCCCGAGTAGCTGGGACTACAGGCGCCCGCCATCTCGCCTGGCTAGTTTTTTGTATTTTTTAGTAGAGACGGGGTTTCACCGTGTAGACCAGGATGGTCTCGATCTCCTGACCTCGTGATCCACCCGTCTCGGCCTCCCAAAGTGCTGGGATTACAGGCTTGAGCCACCGCGCCCAGCCTATGTATTTGTTTTATTTCTTTTTATTTGAAGTTAACATGAGGCTTGCAAAGACTATCTTATAACCCATTACTTTAAACGGAGGACAACTTAACACTGATTGTATAAACACACTGATACACAAGCAAAGAGAAAACTAGTAAAAACTATATGCTTTAACTTTATCTCGCTGCTTTTTAAGTTTTTGTTGTTTCTATTTATATCTTATTATACAATGTCTTGAAAAGTTGTAGTAGGTATTATTTTTGATAGGTTCATCTTTTAGTCTTTCTACTCAAGATATGAAGTTTATACACCACAATTACGGAGTTAAAACAGTCTGTATTTTTCTGCATACTTACTTTAACAGTGAATTTTGTATCTTCAGATGATTTCTTATTGATCATTACTGTACTTTTCTTTCAGACTGAAGAATTCTCTTTATTTTTTCTTGCAGGACAGTTCTGGTGTTGATGAAATCTCTCAGCTTTCATTTGTCTGAAAAAGTCTTTATTTCTCCTTCTTTCATGTTTGAAGGATATTTTTGCTGGAAATACTATTCTGGAATTTTTTTTTCCCTTAGCACATTGCCACTCTCTCTTGCCTGTAAGGTTTCCCCTGAGAAGTCTGTTGCCAGATGTTTTGGAGCTCCTTTGTATGTCATTTTTTGTTGTTGTTATTGTTGTTTGTTTGTTTTCTTGCTGATTTTAGGATCCTTTCTTTATCCTTGACCTTGGGAGTTTGATTAATAAATAAATGCTTTGACGTAGTCTTATTTGGGTTAAATCTGCTTGGTGTTCTATAAGCTTCTTGTACTTAAATATTTATATCTTTCTCTAGGTTTGGGAAATTCTCTGTTATTATCCCTTTGAATAAACTTTCTACTCCAATCTCTCTCTCTCTTTCTCTTCTTTAAGTTCAATAACTCTTAGATTTGCCATTTTGAGACTATTTTCTAGATCCTATAGGTGTGCTTCATTCTTTTTTCTTTTTTCTTTTGTCATCTCTGCCTCTATGTATTTTCAAATAGCCTGTCTTTGAGCTCACAAATTATTTCTTTTGCTTTGCTGTTAAGAGGCTCTGATGCATTCTTCATTATGTCAACTGCATTTTTCAGCTCCAGCATTTCTGCTTGATTCTTTTAAATTATTTCAACCTCTTTATTAACTTTATCTGATAGGATTCTGAATTCCTTCTCTGTGGTACCTTGAGTTTCATTGAGCTTCCTCAAAACAAGTATTCTGAATCCTCTCTAAAAGGTCAACTCTCTATCTCTCTGGGTTTGGTCACTGGTGCCTTATTTATTTTCTTTGGTGAGGTCATGTTTTCCTAGATGTTCATCAGTAAATATGCTTGTGGATGTTTGTTGGTGTCAGGGTGTTGAAGAATTAGGTATTTATCATAGTTTTTGCAACTTGTGGTTGTTTGTACCCATTCTTCTTTGGAAGGTTTTCCAAGTATTTGAAAGAACTTGGGTGTTGTGATCTAAGTCTTTGGTCATCTGCATTAGTGGCCACCCCAAGCCCAGGAATGCTGTGACTCTTGCAGACTTGTAGAGGTACTGCCTTGGTGGTCTTAGGGAAGATCCAGAACTCCCTGGATTATCAAGCAGATTCTTGTTCTCTTCCCCTACTTTCCCCCAAACAAGCAGAGTCTTTCTCTGTACTGAGCTGCTTGACACTGGGGGAGAGGTGTCCCAGGCACTCTTATATTCACTACCACTGGGACTATGCTGGTTCAGACATGTAACCAGCATAGAACTGGGTATCATCCAAGACCCTTAGTGTCAACTGCCTTGCTACTGCCTATGTTCACTCAAGGCCAAAGGGCTCTTTAATCAGCAGCTGGTGAATCCAGCCAGGCTTGTGTCTTTCCCTTCAGGACAGCAAGCGGGTGCAGAGATGTCATACAGGAGCCAGGATCTGAAATCAGGGACCCCAGGAATCTGCTTGGTGTTCTACCCCATTGTATGTCACAAACTTGTGACTGAGCTGGTACCCAAGTTGCAAGACAAAGTCCCCTCTACTCTTCTGTCTTATTTCCTCAAGCAGAGGGAGTCTCTCTTCATAGCCACCACAGCTGGGAATTTGCTGGGTTACACATGAAACCACATGGTTCTGAGAATCAACCAAGACCTGCAGTGAATACTGCCAGGCTACCACTGCTTATTAGTCAGAGCTGAAGGAGTCTTTAGTCAGCAGGTGATGAATCCTGCCAGGATAGGGTATTTCCTTTCAAGGCAATGGATTCCCTTCTGGCCCAGGGTGTGTCTAGAATTGTCACGCAGGAGCTAGGACCTGGAATGAGGGCCTCAGGGATCTGCCTGGTACTCTATTCAACTGTGGCTGATCTGGTATCTAAGTTGCAAGACCAAGTTCTTGGTACTCTCCCTTCTCGTCGCCTCAAGGACAAGGAGGAAGTCTCTCCCAGAGCTGCAAGCTGCACTGCCTGGGGTTGGGGGAAGAATGACACAAGCACTCCCTTGCCATCCCAGCTGGTGTCTCGCCATGTTGTGTGCCCCCCAAGTCCCTGGCTCTGAGCCCAACACAGCACCAGGACTTGCCCAGGAATTGTGGTATTTGTGGCCCTAACTGCCTTTCAAGATTTTTTAGAACCCCAGAGCCCTTTCGCCTGTAGTGGCGGGGCTAGCCAGAACTCAGGTTCTGACGGCTGGGATGGGCAGTTTGCCTCTGGCTAGGGCTAGCCTAAATTCTCCCTCTGTGGATGCTGACTAAGTTCTGCCCATGTTCCTTTCTGCTGTGAACAGGGCAGGACTGAGTTCTAATATAGTCACTGCACTCTCCCTCTTGCAAGATTCCCTATGCCACATTGGCCACTGCTGGGTGATGGTGGAGGAGTGGTGTAAATGATTCAAGATTATCTTTCTTACCCCTTCTTCAGTGCCTCTTTCCTTAATATGATGTTAAAACCAGGTACTGTGATTGCTCACCAGAGTTTTAGTTCTTATGAAGGTGCTTTTTTGTGTGGATAGTTGTTCAATTTGGTGTCCCTAGGGGTGGAGGTGTGGGTGATCAACTAGTGGAGGCATTTACTTGGCCAACTTGATCTACCTCCTCTCTCCATCTTCTAGTTAATAAAGATTCTTTCTTTTCTTTTTATTTTCCTACCTTTCTTTCTTGTTATAAGGTATTTAATATTGACACAAGCATTGCCTAATAGAAACATAATGCAAGCCACAAATTGGGCAACAAGCATGTAATTTTTCTGGTAATCACATCAAAAAAGCAAAAAGGAGATAAAATTTATTTTAATAATATATTTTATTTAATCCACTACAGTTAGCCCTCTGTGTCCAGAGGTTCAGCATCCTTGGATTCAAACAGCCATGGATCAAAAATATGTTTTTAAAGCTAAAACTATTTTTATTTAAAAAATAAAAATAACAAAACAATAATTAAAAATAACAGAAATAAAAAGCAATTCAATATATCAACTATTTACATAGTATTTACATTGTATTCGGTATTATTAGTAATCTAGAAATGATCTAATGCATATAGGAAGTAATGCATAGGTTATATGCAAACACTATACTATTTTACACAAGGGACTTGAATATCTAATAGATTTTGGTATTTGTTGGGTTCCTGGAGCCAATCCCCTGTGGATACTGAGAGTCAACTGTATATACAAAATAGTACCATTTCAACATGTGATCAATTAAAAAAAATTTTAATGAGAG
The DNA here is from genome assembly GCF_000951035.1 of Colobus angolensis palliatus. Classification (NCBI taxonomy): domain Eukaryota; kingdom Metazoa; phylum Chordata; class Mammalia; order Primates; family Cercopithecidae; genus Colobus; species Colobus angolensis. The sequence goes on along the minus strand of NW_012116243.1, from coordinate 2,387,980 downwards.
ATCTTGCAGTCCTTTCTTCATACTGGGTTTTCAAAATCCTATGTGTATTTTACATCTTCAGCACATCTCAATTTAAAATAACCATATTTCAAATGCTCAGTAGTCACATGTGGCTAATGACTTTTCTATGGAGCAACACAGTTTTAGACCATCAAACTTAAAGATCAAAATTGCTGGCCTGTCATTCCAAGCCATTTTCTGAATAATCCATCTTTTCCTCACTTATATCCAAAACGACTCATTTATTTATGTACTGATCTCTTGTGTGTATGCATGATACTCAATACACATTGGCAGAATGAGTGAATGATAGAATGGCATTGTGATTTATTTTAAAAGGATATTAAAGAACTCGAGTGAAGGGGAGGACTTAACACTAATAATACACACAGTAGTGAATATGTGTTGCATCCCTAACATTAGACAAGATACCTGAACATTATCATGTCATATACTGCTCATTGCATAGTTTACAAGATTGATATGATCAGCCTCACTTTTAAAAATAATTTGAGGTTTAGCAATGTTTAGTAACTTGCTCAAGGTTAGGATCACAGTTAGTTGCAGAGCCAGATTTGAAACTACATTTGTCTCATTCCAGACTGAACTCTTTTTACTATACCATACTGCCTTATATGATAAGACTATGAGGCTGAAGAAATAGCAGAGAGTGTTAATTCATTCTATCAAGTTAGAAAAGACACCATTGCTTACTGCAGTCACTGAAATTTTCTCACTTTAATGTTATTTATAGAGAGTAGCAAAATTCTTTCATTGTTTCCACAAATTTTTCAATTTGTTTCTAAAACATTCATTGAAAGGGTATTTAGAAAATTATATTTCATTAGAGAGAAAGGAAGAGAATATGTAACCTGTATTTTACAGTGCAAAATGGAAACAATAAGTGATTAGTTTCACAAAGATATTAGTAGTAGAATCATGAAGTTATTATTATTACATTCCTTTTCTCAACCTCTTCTAATCACTAAAAAATGTCCTAATTAGATTGAGGTTACAAAGCAGGATGCTAAATTAGGTAAGTCTCTTCTTTACCTATTCTGTAAGGTAGGCTGCCTGTTGAAAGTCAGAAAATAATGCATTCCTGTGCATATGTAATTGTACAGATAATTGCCTCTATCATTTAAAAATATCATTTGCCAAAATGGTGTGTATGATTAATTATGTACATTTATCATTGAGTAGACTCAGGTACATTATAAAATCCTCTCCCTATGCTCATGCATCTTTCCTCCCTTCTTGCTTTTTTTCAGTGTAAGTCATTTAGTAATTCACAATTTCTTTTTATTATTTCTTAAGCCATAATTCGCCTGCATAGGAACCAGTTGCTAAGTTCCCTTGTGGCTGCAGATAAGTTGCTCTTTTTGCTTAGGACATCAAGGGACAAGGATGATGTTTAAAATCTCCCCTCTTGATGTATGGTTGCTCCTAAAGCTAAAATCCTGGGAAAAGGTCCATTTACTGATATTCAGGTATCTCCAGTGCCATTTCTTCAGCTCCAAACTGTACATTTTTGGGCTTCAAAGTCAAGTGGTACCAGGCTGGGAGCGGTTGCTCACGCCTGTAATCCCAGAACTTTGGCAGGCCAAGACAGGCGCATCACCTGAGGTCAGGAGTTTGAGATCAGCCTAGCCAACATGGTGAAACCCCATCTCTACCAAAAATACAAAAATTAGCCAGGTGTGATGGCAGGTGCCTGTAATCCCAGCTACCAGGGAGGCTGAGGCAGGATACTTGCTTGAACCTGGGAGGCAGAGGTTGCAGTGAGCCAGGATCATGCCACTGTACTCCAGCCTGGGCGATCGAGAAAGATTCTGTCTCAAAACAAAAAACAAAACAAAACAAAGTCCAATGGTACCAAGGAAAGAAAATAATTAATGAATTAAAAGTATATAGTGATCTTGAAATCCTGACATGTAGAACTTACCTATAATTAATGTAATTAACAGTAGTAAAACTATTAGAGAACAGCCTAAATCTTTAACATAAGGCCTCCTGATGGGCTCTGTGGTTCTGCCTTGCCCTAGAATCTCAGAAGAGCATTTGGAATGATCCTACTAGACTTAAGTCTGATCCTCAGCTCTGAACTCTTCACTCTTTTGCCTCATTAGGGACTTTATTTTTTTGAGACGGAGTTTCACTCTTGTTGCCCAGGCTGGAGTGCAATGGCATAATCTCAGCTCACTGCAACCTCCGCTTCCCAGGTTCAAGCAATTCTGCCTCAGCCTCCCAAGTAGCTAGGATTACAGGCATGCACCACCACGCCCAGCTAATTTTTTGTATTTTTAGTAGAGACGGGGTTTCACCATGTTGGCCAGGCTGGTTTCGAACTCCTGACCTCAGGTGATCCACCTGACTCGGCCTCCCAAAGTGCTGGGATTACAGGCATTAGCTACCATGCCCGGCCTGTTCTGGACTTTAAAAGTCTGGTTTGACAAAGGCTTATGATGCCTAAAAGATCTTGCCCCTGCTCCCCCTAGGATATTATCCTTCTGCTTGTTCCTTCACTGGCTCTTCCCAGCCACTGTGGCCTCTTGCTGTTCCCCAAATACTCTGTGTACTCCTTCCTTTCAGAGCCCCTGTGCTTGCAGTTCCCTTTGCCTGGACCAGCTGTCTCTTTTATTAGAGTGGCTGCTCCTTTACCCCTCTGAGGTGTTTATTCAAATGTCATTTTCTCACAAGAGCTTTCCCTGTCTTCTTGCTCTAAGATTGCAAACCTCTCCTCCATCAGAAACTGCCTATTCCCTTTCCCTGCATGATCATTTCCTTTGTATCACTCTTTAATGCATCATATATTTTACTGATTAATCTGGCTTATTAATTTTTCCGTCTACTAGAAAGTAAGCTCCATGGGGCAGAGATTTTAATCTGGTTCACTGATGAATTCCTAGCTCCTGGAACAGTGCCTGGCATATAGTAGGTGCCCAATAAGTGTTTTTTGATTGCATGAATGATGATGTCTTCTACTTTTATTTGTCGACTCTGGCAACCCTACTCTCCAGCGTAGTAAAATTGCTCAAACCTATGTCCATGTAACTCAAATTCCCAAAAGAGGGCAGGCCCTTACTATCCCAGCTCCATTTACAAATCTCAACAAGTACCCTGAGACGCCTAATTTAGTAGCATACTCTCCCCTGTAGTGGTGATAGGGCTATAGTGGTGTTGCAGGGTGCTAGGTCATGGCAATGGATAGCTTCACTAGGATCAGAAAGATGGGAGAAAAAGTTCTCCAACTGAAGGATGTTAAGCAGGCAGGCAGCGTTAGTTCACAATAGGATCCAACACTTTTATAATAAATTGCTTTATTAATTGTCTCTGCTACCTGTTAGACTGTAACATAAGCTCCGTGAAGTTAGGGAACAGCTTGTTATTGCTTGCCATTATATCCTAAAAGCATGGTACACATTAGAATATACTTGTTCTCAATAAATTTATTAATGAATAAATGATTTTATATATTTATGAATGAATACATGAACGAATGAATAAATGAGTGAATAGCAAACTACAATGAAGGCAAATTATTAACAAGTTCTTTGGTGGCATCAGTATAAGGAAGATGTTATGTGACAGAAATGTTTAATGGTATTATGTTGAGAAAGCTAGGTGGAGCTGTCTATAATTTGGATTTACCTGTCAACCTGCCCAAGCAACACTTTCCTTGAGTACTCAGGAATGAAAACTGTGAATTTGCCTCAGGCAATTTTGTTTTCTTCACTCCATTTCTGACTGGCTCCTTTTGTGGTTATCACATTCCTTTTTAGAAATGGAAGGACCTTCAGTTAGATCTGGATCTAGGTTGCAAGTATTTCTTTAAGGTGGGTTTTGTATCTCTCTGCTGGGGTCTATTGTGTGGAGCTTCTCTGCTTAAACCTTCCAAGGGAAATCCTTTTCCAAATCTTTGAGAGTCACTCAACTGTCCCTCCCTCTTATCTCCACTGCCTTTTGTATAACCCTGAGATCTGGTTCCTAATAGCAACCACAAGAGAACACACCGTGTAAGGTACTAACACACTCATTCATTTATTCATTCATTCAATGTATATTTATAGAGTGCCTACTACATGCTGTGCACAATGCTAAGCTTTGGAGAGATAATGGAAAGCAATCGAACTAGAAGAGGAAACAGATGAAATAGCCAAACAAGTATGGAATTTCAATCAGGGCACAGGTGATACAAAGAAAATGACCTTAGTGCCATGTGGTTATTTAGAGGAGTCTTGGTCTATTCTCTGGGGTCAGAAGAGATTTGACTGAGGAAGTGATATCTGAGCTGAGGTTTGAAGGAGGAATACAAGTTAACCAGGTAGGACCCTAAATATTTTGGACAGAGGCGACAGCATAAGCAGAGACCTGGAGACAAGGAGATGCATGGCTTCTTTGAAGACTTGACAGAAGGCCAGAGTGGCTGCAGTTATTGATGTGGCAACAATTTTATGAAAAGAGATGACAGGAAGGCAGAGATCAGCTTGGCCAGGGCTTGGTATCCATATTAAGGGTTTTATCTTTGTTTTGAAAGATATGGAAAGGCATTTAAATGGTGAAGGATGACATCAGGCTTTCTCTTTAGAATAGACCAATCTGATTGTAGAATGGGATAGACATTGGACAAATGTAAGATTACATGGCTGAGACCAGTTAGGAGGCAACTTGATACAGAAATGACAATTTGAAAAACAAATTTTTACATTCCTTGACAGAATACTGAGTCCTTTGCTTTATCAGATCTGTCAGCTAGAAGTTCTCATTTGGGAACCGGTGGGGGATTTGATTCTGATCTTGGCATGCTGGAGAGCAGGAGTGCCCAGAGCAGGGTAGCTCTGTCTGTTGAAAGAATAGATGCATTTTTTTGGACTTGCTGTCTTTGAGGTATTGGAGTACAGTTATGTTGAAAAGTCAACCAGAAGCCTGGGGAGGTGGTTCTGATAGTGGCAGACAATAAGTCCTAGAGCTGAAGTTGGGAGACAGCCATAAAGAAACTATAATTGGAGCTGTAACTGTGGGTGGAATTGTTAAAGAAGATCATGTTGGTAAAGAAGGAGTCTAAAGAAAAACACCTATATTTAAGGAATGGGTACTGTGTATTTATCCATTTCGCAAATAATCATTAAGTTGTTTACTATGTGCTTGGACCTGAACTGTGAGTGACAGATGAAGCAGTGGAAAAAAACAGTTGGAGATTAAAAAAAAAAAAAAACAACCAATCTGCAAGTGCGAAGTAACAAACTCCAAAGGAGAAGAAGGAAGGATAGCTAATGGTTCAGTTGCTGCCAAGGAAGAAAATGCAGTGAAAGATGGAATGATGACTTTGAGTTTGTGGATTAGACTCCACCCTGGATGGCATTCACTAGAAACCCGGATGAGTAAACTTGGGCTAGTAAACAGACCTGCATATAAGGGACCCTGACAAAACCTTCCTCTCATTTTAGAACTTTACAGGAAGATGAGATTTGACATATAATATTTCCCTTTATAATCTCACTTCCTTGAAATACATCTCTTCCATCTACAGAAAGACAGCTGTACTTTCCTGGGCCTGCCATGGCTGTCAGCCAAGAGCAGAGATGTTGTAATTTGAAGTTGACATCAAGATGACCCTTACAGGGTCACTATAGTTTCTATCTTGTGGCAGATCCTCCTGCTGAAATATGAAGGTGCCATGATGTTAAATCAATAGTAGTGAGTGATGCAGAGATTTGAGTTGAAGCTAAACATAGCTTCCTTTGATTTTACCATTTCATTTTTCTTGCTGGACACCACTTTAGAAGAAGAATCACCTCTGGATAAATCATCTGCTCAGGTTTGCTCTTCTAACCAAATGACATTATCCAAGAAGATCAGAAAAGCCTGAATGTTAATTGTATTCATTTAGGGTTCCATGTTAGGCTTGTGTTGAAGACAGTCTCCCTGTGAAATTTATAAAGTAGCAGAAACAAACATTTTTGTTAGACGTATTTGCAAAGTTGTGATTACCAATTACAAATTTAACACAAAGTAATTCAGTAATGAAAAGGTTGTGAAAGAATAACATTTGAGCTAAATAATATTCAAATTTTTATTTCCAGTAATGTAAGAAGAAGCCGTATCTGTTATTTGTTGCTGTATAACAAACCACCTCAAAATGTGGGGACTTACAAGAACCATTGGCGGTTTAGGCTGGGCTTTGGTGCACAGTTTTTCTAGTCTCAACTGGGCTTTTTCATGTATCTATAGGCATCTGCAGACAGCTGCCAGTCATCTTAGGTAGCCCTGTTTCTGGGGATTGGATTGGACACTGGGAGTGACTGGGCTACATACCTCTCATTAACCAGAATGCTAGCTTAGGCTTGTCTGCATGGCAACTGGACAGCATTCTTACAGGAATGCTTGAAGACTGTATGAGGCATGGCTCAAAATTGGTACAGCACTGCTTTTGCCACATTCTGTTAGCCAAAGCAAGTCACAACATCAGTTCAGGCGTAAAGGGTAAAAAAACAAAACAAAACTCTATCTATTGATGGGGAGGGGGACTAACTGCAAAATTACACTGTAAGGAGGTGATTTGGGCCATTTTGCTATCTACCACAGATGATGCATCATTTTTATACCATTTGATTTACATATAGGTGGATAAAATGTACAATATTTGAACACTACCTTTGGAAGGGAAATATTTTTATTCTTTTCCTTGATGGCAGTTTCAAACTAGGACCTTCCTTAAAGCAACCAGTGAGGATGAAATTGTGTTAATGGAATCATTTTCTACTTCATTTTTGCTTCTGTAACTGTAAGGAAAATCCTCATGTTTTCAATGGCTGTTACTCTAGGTCTGTGTAACATAACCAATCAGAGACAAAGCAGAACTTCTTAATGGCAAGAAACACTATCTAGCTGCTGGCCTGGTAATCTTGTATAAAAATTTTAGAATTGCCATTGGGAAAAGAACATTTACTTGACAAATGATGCTATTTCCATTTTTGTCTGCCCAATTTTAAACTCTCTCTTATTAAAATGGCAAATTCAGTCCCCAGAATATACTGAACAAGTGAAATGTGTAACTGGAAGATACACACTTCACCACTTCACTTTGTAACATGTAGACTTACGGATGCAAGGACATTTCATGGAAAGGGAGTTTTAAATTATTTTGCATGCATATAGAGAAAATAAAACTTTTTGATGTCTTGGCTCAAACTGAATGGGATCTCAATAGCCCATGTAGTACTTTAAGATGATTTATTATTATGCTAATATTGTAATGTAATATTTATTAAGCATTGGAAGTGTGCAGAATACTAGATAGTCCACATAAAAGATCCTGATGGATTTCAAGGAAAAGGGCTAAAAATGCACTCTCCTAATCCACAGGAAAAGAGGGTAATTCAGAATCTAGCTGAACCAATAAATCCTATTTAATTTAGCATACATCACATGCCAAAAAAAGAGAGACTAATGGAAATGGAGAGTGATAATCTCTGATTAGAAGGTAGTCATCTTAAGAGCACACGTTCCTCCCCAGACTTGAGTTTAGAAAGAGTCAATTCAGTAAAATATTTCCCATTAAAAAAAAGTTTTGGCCAATAATCGTCTGCGTTATTACCTGACGTTCTAAGATCATAAGTTAAAATGGTTTCTATGGAGACCAGCTTTATAACTATTATCCCAAACTACAAGATGAAATGCTTTTAAAAAAATTATACTTTAAACTGTAACTTAACAGCATCGCAATAAAATTTACAATGTTGGCATAAGGCATTTAGAAGTCTCAGACTAGAGTTATAAATCTGCAGTAGGAGAACAATTTTTCCCAGACTCGAAAAATACTGACACCAAAATCCCTCTAAAGAAGTATTTTATCTAAAAAAAGTGCACATAATTTGAGGAAAGAATATCTTAGTTTGCCATAATTCTATACTTTACTTTGCTTAGCCAGTTTAGATCTGGAGGGGGAAAAAAAGTAAAGCCAAAGCTAAAACAGGGGCTTAGAAACAGCATTTCCTGTTTTATATAATCATGGTTACTAAGGGTCATATCCTCTATTCATCTTTAAGTAGAATTCTCACAGAAGTTGATGAAAATATTTGGTGAAAATTGATTGAAAAATACGTTATTTCTCTTTCTCTCTGTCTATATGCTCATTACAGATGTTCTGTGTGTATGTGTGTGTGTGTATTAACAAAATTTTAAAAAAATATATCAGCTTTTTGGAAGGCTCTATGCAAGTAAAAGAATATAAAAATGCATACTTATATGCTTTTCTTCCACCTGTTGGGAGAAACATATCCTAATTATTAGTTTGAATGCAGAAAAAAGTACAAATTAAGTTTGTTTCTGAAAATTCTATTTGTATTCCTTTTTTAAAAACAAGTTTGCTGTAGATATCTAAGATTACCATTGTAGTAAAACATAAATAGAAACTTTTATTTTCTTTGATAATATACATTCATGGTAATACGTATTCTTTTAAGCAAGGAATATAGTAAAATATATTCATTGCAAATAGAAATATTCGCAAAGAACAATTCAGGAGAGTATATATATATTTTTTAAAAATTTTTTCTTTTTTAGAGACAGGGCCTTGCTCTGTCATCCAGGCTGGAGAGTGGTGTGATCATAACTCACTGCAGCCTAGAACGTCTGGGCTCAAGAGATCTTCCCGCCTCCGCTGAGTAGCTGGGACTACAAGTATGTGCTACTGCACCTGGCTAATTTTAATAGTATTTTCTGAGACAGGGTCTTGCTATGTTGCCCCAGCTGGTCTTAACCTTCTGACTTCAAGTGATCCTCCTGCCTTGGCTTCCCAAATTTCCTGGGATTACAGGCTTGAGCCACCACACCAGCCAGAATGATATACTTTATGCTGATTGATCTATTAGATTTATAAAATACAGATAAACTTTATTTGTTCATTTTAATTTAAAAATCTGAAAAGGGAAATACAGAGGAGTAGAATGTATATGCACATTTTGTTAGTAAAAGACAACCTGAAAATGGCTTATGGGAATAAAAGTACTTACTAATGTAAGCTTTATGGTTGAAAACTGGTCACATAAATGTATGTATGGTATATGTCCTGAAATCTAGATAATGAAAAGTGATGTGGAAATTGGTTACATCAACCAGTCCTTGCTTGCTTTTTAAAAAAATTTCATATGAGCACATACACATTTGTAATACATAGAAATATAACACGTATTTACAAATGTGCCTAATTATATGGTTTATGTTGTTCACCAAAATGACTGGTGAAAGTTTTGTGTGTTTAAGAAGTTTACTATGTTCGTTTTATTTAAAACATGCTTTGAAATGAGCAAAACAACAAATAGACTAAGTTCATAAATAAAAACATTTTTAAATGCCTCTTTCAGAATATTGCAGCCCAACTTGCAGGACTGCTTCTGTTTCTCTGTAGATTTAAGGAAATAACCTCTAGCAAACCCCAGAAAATGAAGGGGAGAATGAGGAAAAGGGAGAAAATTCATGATGGAAGTTGAAGGTCACAGGAATGAAAGGAGAGATGTAATACTCTATAGATTTTTTTTTTATTGTACACAGAAGAGATAACTAGATCAGAAATAGAATAGGAGCTTTTCTTAAAGTCTCTGAGGAGAGAAAAGTCAGCAAAGAGTTATTTCTGAAGATTCTTAGGAACTTGTTATAAAAAAAGGTTGGGAGGGGAGAGTGCTTTATTGGTAACTTCAAACAGTCTGTGGGCAGGACAGCTGAGTCACAGTTTGGAGATAGGATCTGAGCTTCTTGGAGCTTCAGAATTTATTCTAAATGTTCTAGGAAAATAGCAGAGTTAGCTTAAATACCATTATGTTAGCCATCTGTTAGTTTTGTGTTTAATTATTATTGAATTTTTGCTCTAGAGTTTATTTTCTTTATTATTTCTTCTGGATACTAGTTCTAATTTAACTGCTGTATTAAAAGTTGCTTAGGACTGAGGAATTTGATTTGCCAGCTTATTTCATTTATTTGTCTAGCTACCCTGAGCCCATAGAACTCTACTTCTATCTGGTGGCAGCTAATTCAAATTAAAAACTAATCTAAAAAAGAAGATTAATCATATTTAAGCTTTGCCCTGCAACCACATCTTGGAGATGGCACTCACAGATAATTTGGTGTCATGTAAAAATTATTTAAAAGTATCAGTATCACTTCACATTAATAGAGATCATGAAATTCTCTAAGGTATCAATATTCTGGTCTTAATGGTGAGTTGGGCTACTTCTCCAGATAAGTAATTGCAGAACTTACTTTTGCCTGAAATATTAGTTAAGGAAAAAATAAATTACCAGTGGTTGTTTATTGAGATCAGTGGTTCTCAGTCCTCTCTGCTCATTAGTATTCCCTGGAGAGTTTTTAAGGATTGTAGATCCCAAGTCCCCCTCCTAACCAGCTAAAACAGGAAGTGGAACCCTGGTATTGTTTTTTGTTATTGTTGCTGTTTTTTGTTTACATGTTTGTTTTTAATGCTCCCTAGGTGATTCTAATTTGTAGCCAAGGTTAGAACACTGATCAAGGTAGTTCAAGGCCAAAAAATTAAATAAACGCATAAATTCCTATTTGTGCTTTAATTTGAGGCATATAAATTATTGCTTCAATGGCACTTGCTTTAAAACCACCAGTGCACCCAGTAGCCTATAGCTTTAAATGGAAACAGAATTGCAGGTAAGCCCTTTTATAGTCCATTACCAACCTATTTTTTCAGGTCTCAGCTCCCTACAACACTGTCCTGTCAAACTCAGGACATTCAAACATTCAAACATTCTCTGCATTTTTTTTGCCTCCATGTTTTCAGGTTCTTGCTGTTTTCTTTTTGTTACACGTTCACCTCCTTCCATACCTGGCAAAATACTTACATTCTAAAGGCCATTTAAAGTCATTTAAAAGTCATTGCCTCTGTGACACTGGGCGAATTATAGTACAATTATTTTATATAATGCTGACTTGTATAAATGTAAATCACGTGAATGTTTTCCGGAAGAGACAAAGTCCCACTATCTAACGGTAAGTGTACAGTTAATAATACAGCTCTTCAAACTCTATTCAAGTACAGTAGGTCCTCAACGCTGTTTGGTTCAACGTCACTTCGTCATAATGGGTGATGAGGAAAAAAAAAATCGATTCCGGGCCATGGTCACTGTCTGTGTGGAGTTTGCACATTCTCCTCATGTCTGCGTGGGTTTTCTCCGGGTACTCTGGTTTCCTCCTACATCCCACAGCTGTGCTCGCTAGGTTGTCTCTAAGCTGTGCACATATCTAAATATTCTCAGTCTGAGTGAGTGTGGGTGTGAGTGTGAGTGCACCCCAGGATAGAAGGGTGTCCTGTCCCGGGTTACTTTCCTCCTTCAGCCCTGAACTCCAACCACCTGCAATCCTGAATTGGAAAAATTGGTTAAATGATCTTACTTGTTTTTATTAATCTTTCTCAAATGTATGTCTAGCTCACATTTATTTCAATGTTTAACATTAGAAGTGTTTTGGTCTTTATTTGGAAGTTTGGTGACGTTTTTGTGACCTGAGATATGCACAGGAATTTAACTCTTGTTTATATCAAGTAGCCTATGGTGAAATTGTTTTTCTTACATATGCCACTTCGCTTAAAGTCACAATTTCCAAGAACCTATCCCTGACATTAAGGACTTACTGTATCTATCATCCCACTGCCTAGTAACTTCCTTACCAATAATCACTTAGGCACATAATCCCGGAGTCATTTGATTTAGGTTTATGAATTGTTTCACGTAGACATTTGAGTTATGTTACGAACAGCTGCAAATTTCAACATCTTATTCCAATCTTATGAATCACTTGAAGGAAGAGTGGACAATGTATACATTTTTTCTGTTTAACATGGGGCTATTCAAACTTTAAATAATAGAGATATTTAAATATGATCACATCCGTATTTTTCTGATGTGTTGAATTTTACCATCTGGCTATCGTATGTATTTCACGTGGGAAATGAGTGGATACCATTTCTTTTTCTTCACCTTTTTTTGGCTTTGATCCCACAGGAAGCCAGCTTGCTAGCTCCCTGTTACCTGATAGTTCCCTGAATGAAGACTCTTCAGTGAGGATCAGCATTTTATCCCAGACAGGAGTCGTGAATTTTCTTCCTAAAGATACACATATATCTTAAAAGAGTCCAGAATATTTCCTGCAAAACTGTCTCTGTCATATGAGCACCTATTAGAGCTACTATCAGAAAAGCCAAGGAAAGAAATCCATCTTTCCTGCAACAGAAAAAAAAAATACACCCTAAAATGGGCCAAGAACGTGAAAATCAGCAAGATTAGAGACCAGGGAAAAAAGCGAATAACCCTTTAACTGAAAATTTGATTTGAAAAATAAGAGCTTATCCATTGGTTCTCTCACTTCTTTCCCCACTTCTTTCTCACTGCTGGAACTTTGTGAAACATACAGATGATGGAGGAGTATTTGTGTCGACATTCTGAATTTCAATTTTTAATAATTAGGCAGATGGTTGGTTTGTGGTAAAGTCCATTATTGTACAGATTGCAATTTGTATCTAGTCACAAAACATAAGTCACTTTCCTAGGACGATTTCAGGATCTTTTCAGATAGGAAATATTACTGTAATTGAAAACCGACTTAACGTTTAGCCAAGAGCCCATAACATCCAGGTACCTCCATGCCCCTATGAACTGTTTCTTTTCCTCTCAGTCTTTATTGGTCATAGCCCTAGATTTTCCACCAAATTGAATCCGGCCTGAGCTGCAAGCAATGCCCCTGCTGGGTGCGGACTTCAGGCCCACCACTGGAGGGCGTCTGGACGCTTCCAAACAGCTCTGAAGCGCCTAGAAATCCCGTCTGAGGACTGGAAGGCGCAGGAGGGAGAACGTGAGATTTGATTTTATTGGACTAATAAGTAAAAAGGAGAGCAGGCAGGTGTAGGAGCAAAACTAAACTGCCTTTTTTCTCTTGGGGATCTGCCCTTCCCACTAAGGCAGCAAACTCCCTAGAGACCATGAGAAAAATACCGCTGCTCCCGTGCCCGCGGACCCCTCAAGGGCGGGTCGCGGGGGCCTCTGGCCCCGCAGAGCAGGCGTCGGGCTCGCTTCCCGGGCTCTGGACCACAGTGGGGACGCGTCCCGAGACACTGGGACAGTCTCGCTGCCAGGAGATCGCGCTCCGGTGGCGGCTGAAGACCCAGGCTTGCAACCTGCCCTTGAAGTCCAGGACCGAGGGGCCTTTTCCAACAATAAAGGAACTGCTTTCTTTCCCACACCCCCACCCCCGGCCCCCATTTCTTTCTGCACCGGGTTCGTTAAAGGCGTTTATTCTTTGGGGAGTGGGCAGCAAATCACCCTCAAGGTTGAAATGGAAGAGGTGTGAGGTTATTTCTGAAGGGCTCGTCTGCCGCATTCATTTCCTCTCTGTGGAAGGTTCGCGCTGAATTGTAATCACTTTAAACTGTGATTTGCCTGATTTTTAAAAACGTGTTTTCAGAGCATCACTTTAAAGAAAACTCGCTTCCTGCCCAAGAATCTTTAAATCCCAAGTGGGAAGAGGAGGGTTGAAAGACACAGGAGGGGTGCTCAGATTTCCAGATAACCCAGCGCCAGGCACGGTGCGGCGTGGAGCGCGCACTCCCAGAGGCTCCGTCCCAGCCCATCCGTCACCTGAGGGGTACTAGAGACAGATGCCGGCTCTCCAGCCAAAGGGTGGGCACCGGTTCCTTTAAAACCGAAAGACCCTACTCCCAGGTAGAAAGATGTCAAATCATTCCTTAGCCCAGACGGAATTCAGCACCCAAAGGGTTACACGTGGCTGCCGGGCTCGGGCGCAGGAGAGGGCGCCTCGGCACTCCCAGTAATTCAATTAGTCAGGTTTCTGGAAGGTGGGGCGGGGGAGGGGGCAGGAGGCGTGGGGAAGGGAGGAGATTAGGAAAACGCCTCTTTCTCGTGGAGCAAACCAATCCGGTTGGAGTAAAGAGAGAGGAAAAACCCCCAATCTGTAGGCAAACAGCAGGCCATTCCCTGACTGGCTGCTCCAGCTATTCCCCTCCGCCCGCCCCCACCCTTCCCAAGTAAACGGCGTGGAAGGAGGAAAAGAAAAAAAAAAAAAAGCAGTCCACATGACCCGGGCCGCCGCGGCAGCAGCGCTGGCTGGGCGCGGGCTGGCGGCACCTCCCCCTGTTCTGTCCGGAGCTCACACCCGCGCTCGCGCCGCCCGCCCGCTCGCCAGCCCCGCGCCCCGCGCAACACGCCCGGGCGGAGCCCCATCCCCCCGCCCACGTCCACGTTCACGCGCGCGGCCTCGCGCTCTGCTGAGGCTGCTGCCGCTGGGTCGCCGCCGCTGTCGGCTTTACACGCAAGTCATTAACGAGGGGGCGTGCCCGAGGAGATTTTTTTCCCATAAAGCATTTTTTTCTCTTTTTTTTTTTCCCCCTCTTTTGCAAAACTGACTTTTGCAAAACCCTTTCTACTTCTTGCCAGTCGTTTCAATTCCTCCTGGGCTGCTCGTGCTGCTGCTGCTGCTGCACTCAAGTTTATTTATTTTCCCGCCTGGGTAGGGGTTTTAGGATTCGGTTTGTGGTTTTCACCTCTGTTGCTGCTGCTGTGCCTAAGGAGGGAAAGAGGAGCAGCTGCGGGAAGGTTTTCTGATGTAGTCATCGGGGAGGTGCCACTCGCTCGTGCGCTCCCTTTTTTTTTTCTCTCTTTTCCCATTTCAAACTGATTGATGCATCTCTACAAGTTGCTAGGCTTGGACCCGCCGGAGTCGCAGGGACACTTCTGAGAGCTCACCCCCGGGCTCTTGGCACCGCGTGTGGGGGCTCAGTCTCCCTCTCGGAAGGCGATCGGAGACTGACATCAGCCCATCCAGGAGTTGGAGGGATCCATTTGAAAGTGATTGTTTCCCCTCCCGCTCTCCAGCCGAACACTTGGGTTGGCGTCGTCTTGCAGGTTTAGGCATCCCAGCTCCGCCAGGCCGGCTGGCCTTAACCTCTGCTCTTCATTTACTGTGGTGCACCCACACCCAGCCAAGGAAAGCACGCGCGAGAAATTCCCGAGGCTCGGCCAGCACCCGGGGTGCCCTCTTCCGCTACCGCCGCGGTCCGACTGTGCTGGGGGACCTGCCGGAAGACGCGAAGAGCCAAACTTTTCTTTGAGGTTTTCGAGGCAAGACCGCTTCTCGCCGGCGCAGCTGCCGCTTAACCAGTTCCAGGACACCAACAGGGCTGGGTTGCGGCTCCGGATCCCCACCCTTCTCCGCGCACCGCCCGGTACCGCAGCACCTACGACTCCTCTGAGATTTCTGGGGGTCGCCCGGCTAAGGCACAGAGGAGGCTGAGGAAAGGGGTTCTCAGACTCCCGGGACCACAAGCGCGCAGCCCCCTATCTGCACGTCGCCTTCCTCCTGCAGTTTCCCACCGGCCGCCAAAGTAACTTGGAGGGAAGCGGGGCGCAGTGCGAGGGCCCCGGGCGGAGCCGTGTGCGTAGTCCGCTGCGCCGACGCTGAGCCAGGCCC